>NW_026652280.1:85565727-85737534 GCF_009828535.3 Hylobates moloch
CAAAAAAAAAAAAAAAAAAAAAAAAAAAAAAGAGGCCTGGGACGGTGGCTCATGCCTGTTTTCCCAGTATTTTGGGAGGCCAAGGTGGGTGGATCACCTGAGGTCAGGAGTTCAAGACCAGCCTGGCCAACATGATGAAACCCCTGTCTCTACTAAAAATACAAAAATTAGCTGGATGTGGTGGCAGGTGCCTGTAATCCCAGCTACTCGGGAGGCTGAGGCAGGAGAATCACTTGAACACAGGAGGAGGAGGTTGCAGTGAACTGAGATTGTGCCACTGCACTCTGGCCTGGGTGACGGAATGAGAGAAAGAAAGAAAAGGAAAGAGGAAAGAAAGAAAGAGAGAGAAAGAAAGAAGAAAGAAAGAAAGAAGAAGAAAGAAAGAAAGAAAGAAAGAAAGAAAGAAAGAAAGAAAAAAGGAGAAAAAGAAAGAAGGAAAGAAAGAAAGAGGAAGGAAGGAAGGAAGAAAGAAAGAGGAAGGAAGGAAGAAAGAAAGAGAAAGAAAGAAAGAAAGAGAGAGGAAGGAAGGAAAGAGAAAGAGAGAAAGGAAGGAAGGAAAGAGAAAGAAAGAAAAAAAGAAAAGAGAGACAGAAAGAGAAAAGGAAGGAAGGAAAGAAGGAAGGAAGGAAGGAAGGAAGGAAGGAAGGAAGGAAGGAAGGAAGGAAGGAAGGAAGGAAAGAAAGAGGAAGAAGAATGCTCCAGGTCAAAGAAAAGCAAAACTAAGGATATCAAAATGGGAAAGGATTTGACCTGTTTAAGGAATAGGAAAGAAGTCAGTGTGGCAAGGGGAAGAGTGGCTGGAGAGAAGGAAGATTACGCAGGGCCTTTGGACCAGGATAAGAAACTTAGATTTTATTTCATGTGCAATAGGAATCCTCTGGGGAAATTTAAGCGAGAGAACGACATATAATTCACATTTTTTTTTTTTTTTTTTTGAGACGGAGTCTCGCTCTGTCACCCAGGCTGGAGTGCAGTGGCGCAGTCTCGGCTCACTGCAAGCTCCGCCTCCCGGGTTCACGCCATTCTCCTGCCTCAGCCTCTCCAAGTAGCTGGGACTACAGGCGCCCGCCACCACGCCCGGCTAATTTTTTTTTTTTTGTATTTTTAGTAGAGACGGGGTTTCACCGTGGTCTCGATCTCCTGACCTCGGGATCCGCCCGCCTCGGCCTCCCAAAGTGCTGGGATTACAAGCGTGAGCCACCGCGCCCGGCCATAATTCACATTTTTAAGCCATCCCACTGAAAGTTGTGTGGAGAATGGATTGGATGCGGTAGGAGGAGAAGCAGAGAGACCGGTTTAGGCTTCTGCAGTGATCCAGGCAAATAGGACGAGAACGCACACCCAAGTGCTTCCCGCAAGTCCAGGCGGAGATGAGTGACTGGCTTTGGAATGCTTCAGAGGCAGAGCTGACAGGATTTGCTAATGGATTTCAAATGGGGGTGAAGAAAAGAGAAGTCTCGTGTTTCTGACTTTAGTGAGTGAGTGAAGAGTTGTTGTTTACTCAGAAAAAACTGCCTGATCACGGTGGCTCATGCCTGTAATCCCAGCACTTTGGGAGGCTGGGCGGATCACAAGGTCAGGAGTTCAAGATCAGCCTGGCCCGTCTCTACTAAAAATACAAAAATTAGCTGGGCATGGTGGTGCGCACCTGTAGTCCCAGCTACTTGGGAGGCTGAGGCAGGAGAATTGCTTGAACCTGGGAGGCGGAGGTTGCAGTGAGCCAAGACTGTGCCATTACACTCCAGCCTAGGTGACAGAGTGTCTCAAAAGAAAAAAAAAATAGAGAAAAAGATGGAAAAATGGATAAGAAAGTTTTGTTTTGTTTTTTTTTTTGAGATGGAGTTTCACTCTTGTTGCCCAGGCTGGAATGCAGTGGCGTGATCTCGGCTCACCGCAACCTCCGCCTCCTGGGGCCAAGTGATTTTCCTGCCTCAGCCTCCTGAGTAGCTGGGATTATAGGTGTCCACCACCATGCCCAGCTAATTTTTTTTTTTTTTCAGTAGAGACAGGGCTTCACCATGTTGGCCAGGCTGGTCTCTAACTCCTGACCTCAGGTGATCTACCCACCTCGGCCTCCTAAAGTGCTGGGATTACAGGTGTGCAACACCACGTCTGGCCAAGAAAGTTTTAAAAGATAAGAAAGGATGCCCACCCTGGCCGCAGGCTGGGTGTCTCTGGCTTGCTGAGTAGGTGTGGGTGACTACCCTGAAGATGCTATCTGGAACATGCCAGCACCGCAGATGCTGGCGGTCTGCTGTGCCCGTGATATTGGGCAAAGAGGAAGTGGCTATTTCTACATTTGGTGTTCAGAAACCAGTGAGCTCTAAGAGTGGTTTATAGCCTGACATTTCTTAGAAAAAAGAAAAAAATTAAATTAAACAAGATTCCAGGCATGGTGGCTCATGACTGTTATCCTAGCAGTTTGGAGGGCTGAGATGAGAGGATCGCTTGAGCCTACAAGTTTGAGACCAGCCTGGGGAACATGGCGAAATCTCATCTCTACAGAAAAAATAACAAAAAAAATTAGCCAGGCATGGTGGTGTTCACCTGTGGTCCTAACCACTTGGGAGGTTGATGTGACAGAATCACTTGAGGCCAGGAGTTGGAGGCTACAGTGAGCTATGATTACACCACTGCACTCCAGCCTGGCAACAGGGCGAGACCCTGTCTCAAAAAAGGAAAGAAAGAAAAAGAAGAAAGAGAGAAAGAAGGAAAGAAAGAGGCTTCACTGGGCACAGTGGCTCATGCCTGTAAGCCCAGTGTTTTGAGAGGCTGAGGCGAGAGGATTTGAGGCCAGGAGCTTGAGACCAGCCTGGGCAACATAGCAAGATACTGTCTCTTTAAAAAAATAAAATAGGCCAGACATGGTGGCTCACGCCTATAATCCCAGCAGTTTGGGAGGCCAAGGTGGGAAGGTTACTTGAGGTCAGGAGTTTGAGACCAGCCTGGCCAACATGGTGAAACCCCACCTTTACTGAAAATACAAAAATTAGCTGGGTGTGGTGGCACATGCCTGTAATTCCAGCTACTCGGGAGGCTGAGGCAGGAGAATCGCTTGAACTCGGGAGGCAGATGTTGCAGTGAGCCAAGACTGTGCCATTTCTTGTCTTGGAGACAAGAATGAAACTCCATCTCCAAAAACAACAACAGCAATAAAAATAAAATAAAAGTAAATAAAAAATAAACATAATTTAAAATTCACCAGGTATAGTGGCATGTACCTGTATTCCCAGCTACTTGGGAAGCTGAGGCTGGAGGATCCCTTGAGCCCAAGAGTTTGAGGTAGCAGTGAGCTATTACTGCACCACTGCCTGGGTTACAGAGTAAGACCCTGTCTCTAAAACATTTAAAAATAAAAAAGCCAGGCGTGAATGGATCACGCCTGTAATCCTAGCACTTTGGGAGGCCGAGGCAGGCAAATCACGAGGTCAGGAGTTTGAGACCAGCCTAGCCAACATGGCAAAACCCTGTCTCTACTAAAAATACAAAAATTACCCAGGCGTGGTGGTGGGTGCCTGTAATCCCGGCTACTTGGGAGGCTCAGGCAGGAGAATTGCTTGAACCTGGGAGGCAGAGGCTGCAGTAAGCTGAGATCATGCCACTGCCACTGCACTCCAGCCTGGGCGACAAGAGCAAGACTCGGTCTCAAAAAAATAATTAATTTTTTAAAAAGTTTTTTAAAATGAAGTCTTGGCCGGGCACAGTGGCTCACGCCTGTAATTCCAGCACTTTGGGAGGCCAAGGCGGGTGGATCACCTGAGGTCAGGAGTTCGAGACTAGCCTGGCCAACATGGTGAAACCTTGTCTCTACTAAAAATACAAAAAAATCCGCCAGGTGTGGTTGGCATGCGCCTGTAACACCAGCTACTTGGGAGGCTGATGCAGGAGAATCACTTGAACTTGAGAGGCAGAGGTTGCAGTGAGCCAAGATTGTGCCACTGCACTCCATCCAGCCTGGGAGACAGAGTGAGACTCCATCTCAAAAAAAAAAAAAAAACAAAAAAAAAAACTAAGCCACTAAGCCATCATTTAAAATTGTTTTAAAAGATAATTTTTAGCCAGACACGGTGGCTCACGCTTATAATCCCAGCACTTTGGGAGGCCGAGGCGGGCGGATCATGAGGTCAGGAGATCGAGATCACGGTGAAACCGTCTCTACTAAAAATACAAAAAAATTAGCCGGACGTGGTGGCGAGCGCCTGTAGTCCCAGCTGCTTGGAGAGGCTGAGGCGGGAGAATGGCGTGAACCCGGGAGGCGGAGCTTGCAGTGAGCCGAGATTGCGCCACTGCCCTCCAGCCTGGGCGACAGAGCGAGACTCCGTCTCAAAAAAAAAAAAAAAAAAAGATAATTTTTAGCCAGGCATGGTGGCTCATGCTTGTAATCCCAGCACTTTGGGAGGCCGAGGCAGGCAGATCATGAGGTCAGGAGATCAAGACCATCCTGGCTAACATGGAGAAACCCCGTCTCTACTAAAAATACAAAAAAAATTAGCCAATGTGGTGGCGGGCGCCTGTAGTCCCAGCTACTCGGGAGGCTGAGGCAGGAGAATGGCGTAAACCTGGGAGGCGGAGCTTGCAGTGAGCTGAGATGGCGCCACTGCACTCCAGCCTGGGAGACAGAGCAAGACTCCATCTTAAAAAAAAAAAAAAAAAAAAGATAATTTTTAAATGTTCTACATAGTTGCCAACTTGAAAGTATAGTGTTGTACAGCTATATAGAGTATGACCCCAGTTTGTTTTTTCAAAAAGCATTATACATAAATACACACACAAAGAAAAAAGGAGCAGAAAGGATATACACCAAATATTAGCAGAAGTCTCATCTGGGTGGTGAAAACATGAGGTTTTTATTTTCTTTTAGGTGTTTATCTATGCTTTTCCATATTTTCTCAGCGTAAAATGAAGCGTCTAGCACATAACAGATGCTCAGTAAATGCGAATCTCCTTTCTCCCCTAACTCCTGCCCTCTTCTCTGAAAGGACAATGAGGAAATAAAAGGCCAAGGGCTTCCCGAGGACTTCTGCCATCAGGCAGGAACCTGCTGAAGCTTTGCTCTTTCTGTGGTCTGTAGCTGTCAGCCCTACAATAGTTCATATTCAGCCAACATCTGACGCAGAGCCAGGGTCAGGAGCTTAGTAGAAGGGCCTGAAGTAGCCCCTGGGATCTGGGTACTCCACATTGTAACCCTGTCTGGGGCTGAACTGAGATCTCCACAGGGACTTGTTTCTGCTGAGGTGGCAAGTTGTTCAGAGATAAAAGAGATTTTGGATGGAAGAAGTAAGCAATACACCCCAGCCCTAGCACCCATAGTTCTCACCCTGGGGAGGGGAAGAACACAGAATTTCAAATGAGAAGGCCTGGGTTCTATTCCTACCTCTGGCACCAATTCAGAACCTGGGCAATAAAACAAAATTATAACTTAGAAAAGAAAAAAAAAGGACCTGGGTGAGTTACTTTGCTTGGCTGAACCTCAGTTTGCACATCTGAGAAGCAGCATGAAGACCCCAATTTCCTAATGTCTGCCCATGTTGGCTACCACCAGTACTGGTCCCCTTCCCTGAGGTTCCAAGATAGAAGATGACAGTTGGTAAGAAAGGATGTTTATTCAGGCCTGATGCCTCGATACAGCTAGATGTGCAAAAATATATCATTCAAAGTCATGAAAACCATCATCATATTGGTGTGACCTCCTTCCCATCCTTGGGCATAGCCTTTGCAACTGCCTCCTTTGAAATCTGGGAGTTGGGGGGCAAGGGTCACTTCTTGGCAGCTTCTTCCTGGGCGGCCAAATCTGCCTCCTTCTGAGCAGCCAGGAAGATGGCTCGTTCCTTCTGGAAAGCTGCAAGCTCTTCTGAACTGAGGCTGCAAGTGAAAAAAGACAAATGGTTGGCGCATGATTGGTCACCAGTGGGAGCTCACAGGACCCCGTGTCTTGCAGGGGCTTGAAGGGGCCTCTGTCTCAGAGCCCAGCTTGCCTGGCCCCTTCTCCCTCCCTGACTTCCCAGCCTCCATACCTTTGCTCATTTCCTCTCCAGGGACAACATCTCCCAACCCCCAATACCCCTATCTTTTGTTCCCTTATTAAATCCCTACTCATCCTTTGAGGCATCAGCCAGACCCCAGTCCATATTAACTGGGGTACTCTGTGCCCCAAAATATGCTGTACAATGACGTCACGGGGCTGAGCATGTGTGTCTCTCCCAGGACGGGGTCAGATTTACCCATCTCCATGTTCCCAGTAAAAAAAAGATTTGAGAAAAGTCAAGTCCGTGTCTGCTCCATGCTTAACCCCATTCTTCTTGGGAAATAATCAATTGTCAGCCTTGACATGGGATGTGACACAGCAGCAAGAGGCCAGTAAAGGGTTGAATGCTATCTCTGTCCCGGCCGTTGTCTAACCAGACACCCTCCCACCCAACATCTTACTTCAATGAAACAATTCCTGAAGTCATCTGAAGCCCCATGACGGGGGTCCCCTGTTTGCCTCAGGAGCAACCATGAACCTGACACAGCTCAAAAGTGCTTCGCACTGGTCCTTCCCTCATACCATTCTCCACTTGCCTCTAGGACGACAGACCCGGGTCACACTGAACTTCTCCCACTTGGATCCTTCATGGAGATCTGTCTATTTCTTAGAACATTTGCAGAACAACGTCTAATACATAACAGGTGCCCAATAAGAGTATTCCAAATCAATGAATGTGGCCTCCCACCCCCACCCCATCCTCTAGAATCTAAGGTCCCTTGACTTAAAAGCTGACTTTCCCACTGCAATGGGCCCTCTCAGCTCTGTCCGAGTCCAGCGCTTTCTGGGCCCTCTCATCACACTGCACCTGCCAGGACACTTACTCCTTCACCACGCGAATGCCCAGAGAACGGGCAGACCCGATGATGGAGCGGACGACAGAGGACAGGGGTACGTCCTGCAGGGCGAATGCCTCATCCTGAGCTTTGATGCGGGCAATCTCATACACATGCTTCAAGGTCACCAGGCCTGCCACCTCTTTCCCTGGAAGGAAGGAACAAGTGGTTCTTCAGGTGTTACTGCTTCCTTCTGGAGCCCCCAGACGCCTACCCTGGCCCTCACCTGTTTGCCTGGCCCCCTTTTCAATCCCAGCTGCTGCCTTCAGGAAGTAGGAAACAGTGGGCTGTCCAATCTTGATTTCAAATGTCCTGTCAGGCTTAACATAAAAAAGAAATATGAGATTCTCTCTTCCTACTGCCCCATCCCAGGGAACTTCTAATGTCCTGCCCCGCTTCCTTCATCTCACTTGCCTATGGCATCCCTCAAAAAGATCACAGAATCACAAGAAAAAAATAAATCTGGGCCAGGCGCAGTGGCTCATGCCTATAATCCCAGCACTTTGGGAGGAAAAGGCGGATGGATCACCTGAGGTCAGGAGTTGAAGACCAGCCTGACCAACATGGTGAAACCCCATCTCTACTAAAAATGCAAAAAATTAGCCGGGCGTGGTGGCGGGCGCCTATAATCCTAGCTACTGGGAAGGCTGAGGCAGGAGAATTGCTTGAACCCGGGAGGAGGAGATTGCAGTGAGCCGAGATCGTGCCATTGCACTCCAGCCTGGGCGACAAGCGCAAAAGTCCATCTCAAAAAAAAGAAAAGAAAAGAAAAAATAAATCTGCAGCAAACATCCCTGTCCCCGCTATTCCTGCCCTAATTCTGCTCTGGAAGCCCCAGTGAGATGGAGGGGCAAAGGGAGGAACTGCAACATGGCAAGATGGGGCTGGTTCAGAAAAAATATGATCTAGTCCTAAATGGGGAAAGTGGAGCCCAGTAATAGGAATTCAAGTCAGGAGCAGAGAAACAACCCCAGATGACCAGTCCCAGGGCCGAGGAAGAACAGAGGGAAAAGGAAACCAGGGATCAGAGTCCAGACTCCACCTTCACTAAAATCTTGGTAGGCAGAGGAATGCCTTCCTTGATGTCTTTTGTCCTCTCATTGAACTCCTTGCAAAACTGGTTGATGGAAACGCCTCTCTGTGAGGAAAGCAGAAGGGGATAGTGGTGAGAGGAGGGGACGGCTTCCTACCGCCCAGGAGGCGCCGTCCGTTCCCTCCTCCTTCTTCACTTCTCTGTGTTCCCATCTCTACGCAGATTCAACTACCCCTCCGTGAGCCAGAATATCGTACGCATCTTCCTACGTTATCCTCATCACAGCACATTGAAGAAGGGATGAGGAAGCCCAGGTGGAAGACGCTTTGTAACCAGCACAAGGACATAAAGCGTGTGAGAAGCAGAGCCGAGCTCTGAACCGAGGCCCGGGTGGTTCCAGGGCCAGCGCCCTCCATCCGCGTCCTAGCTTCCACCATCCTCGACAACCCCCCATGTCGGGTTCCCGCCGCGGCCGCACCTGACCCAGCACTGGGCCTAGTGGGGGCCCGGGCATGGCCAGGCCTGCCCGCACGATGGCCCGGATCACACCGCCGACCTCGGGCTTCCTGAGGCTCCGGGTAGCCCGGCCGAGCTTCGACATGATGTGGGGCTGCTGGCTTCAGTTCACCTCAGGGGAGCAGCAAGAGCGAAGCTCTGGGCGCCACCATCTTGGGCCAGAGGTCAAGGGTCCTCACGTTAGGCTAGGGCAGGTGAGGCCAACAAACAGCAGCCTTGTTTAAGCCCTATTGCTCGCCAACTAGTAAGACAAGGAGGATGAGAGGAGGATAAAACACTTTTTAACTTGTCTTATGCAGATAAAGCAAGGGCCCGAATGGCCTAGGTACACACATTCCCACAGGAACGCGCACTGGCACTACCTCGGACAGCTAACTAGTAGGGTGGGACCTTGATACCCCATAGCATTGTGGGTATGGTAGTTTTGACTCCGTGTGCAGGTCCGGCCAATTGCTATGCGCCAGGGCGCCATCTGCTGCACACGGTGATAATCCTAGGGTTTGAAACACACCTGGAGCTCCTGATTGGTAACGGGAGTCTCTCTCTCCTCTCTTTGTTCCTCACATGCTGTTGAAAGGCAGTACGGTTAAGAGTGTAGACCCTGAGCTGGGCGCGGTAGCTCACTCCTGTAATCCCAGCACTTTGGGAGGCCAAGGCAGGAGGATCGCTTGAGTCCAGGAGTCTGAGACCAGCCTGGGCAACACAGCAAGACCCCGTCTCTACTGGGCGAGAGGATCACTTGAGCCCAGGAATTGGAGGCGGCAGTGAGCCAGGATTGCGCCACTGCATGTGACCTTAATCAAGTTTCTTATGCTTTGTCTCCTCCCCAGTACAGCAGGTATTGTAATATGTAGCACCTACCTCTTAGGATTGCTGTGAGGACTAAGTTAGCAAAGTGCTTAAAACAATGCCTGGCACCTAGTCAGCATGTGCTATTATTATCTGTACAATTAAGATAAAACCTGAGTTGTTGTGAGGCTTAACAGACCCAGAACATTCGACACATCATCTGTGACCAAATAAGCCAGCATCTTATTGTATCATGAGGAGAGCAAAAATCACCTGGTGACCTTTGAATCATGAGGAGAACAAAAATCACCTGGTGACCAGAAACAAAAACTCCTCATCTGAGGAATTGAAAAGTAATTAAACTTCTCTAGTGTGTCCGGAATTGGTGGGTTCTTGGTCTCACTGACTTCAAGAATGAAGCAGTGGACCCTTGCGGTGAGTGTTACAGTTCTTAAAGGCCGCGTGTCCGGAGTTTGTTCGGATGTGTTTGGAGTTTCTTCCTTCTGGTGGGGTTAGTGGTCTCGCTGGCTCAGGAGTGAAGCTGCGGACCTTCGCGGTAAGTGTTACAGCTCTTAAGGCGGTGTGTCTGGAGTTGTTCCTCCCGGTGGGTTCGTGGTCTCGCTGGCTTCAGGAGTGAAGCTGCAGACCTTCGCGGTGAGTGTTACAGCTCATAAAGGCAGTGTGGACCCAAAGAGTAAGCAGTAGCAAGATTTATTGCAAAGAGCAAAAGAACAAAGCTTCCACGGTATGGAAGGGGACCCGAGCGGGTTGCCACTGCTGGCTCAGGCAGCCTGCGTTTATTCTCCTATCTGGCCCCACCCACATCCTGCTGATTAGTCCATTTTACAGAGAGCTGAGTGGTCTGTTTTGACAGGGTGCTGATTGGTGCGTTTACAATCCCTGAGCTAGACACAAAAGTTCTCCACGTCCCCACTAGATTAGCTAGATACAGAGTGTCCACACAAAGGTTCTCCAAGTCCCCACCAGAGTAGCTACAGAGTGTCGATTGGTGCATTCACAAACCCTGAGCTAGACACAGGGTGCTGATTGGTGTGTTTACAAACCTTGAGCGAGATACAGAGTGCCGATTGGTGTATTTACAATACCCTAGCTATACATAAAGATTCTCCAAGTCCCCACCAGAGTAGCTAGATACAGAGTGTCCACTGATGCATTTACAAGCCCTTAGCTAGACATAAAGGTTCTCCACGTCTGCACCAGACTCAGGAGCCCAGCTGGCTTCACCCAGTGGATCCCACACCGGGGCTGCAGGTGGAGCTGCCTGCCAGTCCTGTGCTGTGTGCCTGCACTCCTCAGCCCTTGGGTGGTCGATGGGACTGGGTGCCCTGGAGCAGGGGGTGGTGCTCGTTGGGGAGGCTGGGGCCGCACAGGAGCCCACGGGGGAGGGGTGGGGGAGGCTCAGGCATGGTGGGCTGCAGGTCCCGAGCCCTGCTTGGCGGGAAGGCAGCTAAGGCCCCGTGAGAAATTGAGCACAGCAGCTGCTGGCCCAGATGCTAAGCCCCTCACCGCCCGGGGCCGGTGGGGCCGGCCGGCAGCTCCGAGTGCGGGGTCTGCCAAGCCCACGCCCACCCAGAACTCGTGCTGGCTCGCAAGCACTGCGCGCAGCCCCGGTTCCGCCCGCGCCTCTCCCTCCGCACCTCCCCACAAGTTGAGGGAGCCGGCTCCGGCCTTGGCTAGCCCAGAAAGGGGCTCCCACAGTGCAGTGGCGGGCTGAAGGGCTCCTCAAGTGCTGCCAAAGTGGGAGCCCAGGCAGAGGGGGCACCGAGAGCGAGCGAGGGCTGTGAGGGCTGCCAGCACGCTGTCACCTCTCACTAGTATCCAATGTTGGCATCTGGTTCCAGGACTCTTTTCAACTTAAAATTTATAAGCAACTAGAATTTCTATACATCTCAGGAATGCCATGCCAAAACTCATTTTTCAACCTTTGCTGATATTAAGGCACCAGAATTACTACAAATGTAATATTTATCAGACCTACGTGGCTAGTGTGGTCCAAATTGCCCTCAAGCTCCCTCTTTAAGGTCCATAAATACCCCTAAGGAAAATCCACCAGCATGGTCAGTCCTCTCTTGCTGATGCGTCCCTCTGCACTCTTCTGCAGTGTTCTTTCTAATAAAACTTTCCAGCCAGGCACAGTGGCTCACACGTGTAATCCCAGCACTTTGGGAGGCTGAGGTAGGGGGGGCGGGGATCACCTGAGGTCAGAAGTTCAAGACC
Organism: Hylobates moloch; assembly: GCF_009828535.3. NCBI lineage: Eukaryota > Metazoa > Chordata > Mammalia > Primates > Hylobatidae > Hylobates > Hylobates moloch. The sequence goes on from NW_026652280.1 coordinate 85,577,165, forward strand.
AGCCACACCAACATGGAGAAACCCCGTCTCTACTAAAAATACAAAATTAGCCAGGTGTGGTGGCGCATGCCTGTAATCCCAGCTATTCGGGAGACAAAGGCAGGATAATCACTTGAACTTGTGAGGCGGAGGTTGCAGTGAACCAAGATGGCACCATTGCACTGCAGCCTGGGCGACAAGAGCGAAACTCCGTCTCGGGGGGGAAAAGAAAACTTTCCTTTTCAAACCTATACTGTTTGTCAGTAAATCCTTCTTACCAACCCACGAGTCAAACATTTCCTCATGCCAGGGCTCTGACACCTTGCCTGGCATATCATTTAACTTGTTTTCTGAGCACTTGCTCTATGTCAGGCACTGTGTTAAGCACAAGTGCATTATTATTTAATACTCATAATGGCATGAGGCAAATGCTTTTATTGTAGGCTGGGAGCGGTGGCTCATGCCTGTAATCTCAGCAATTTGGCTGAGGTGGGAGGACCGCTTGAGCCCAGGAGTTTGAAACCAATCCCGACAACATATTGAGACCCCCGTCTCTAACCAAAAATAAAAAAATAAAATAAAAAATTAGCCAGGTGTGGTGTTGCAGGAAGTCAGGGACCCTGAATGGAGAGACCGGCTGGAGCTGCGGCAGAGGAACATAAATTGCATCACACAGAGCCTGGGATCCCCAGTGACTCCCTTTGTGTAATAAATACATTAGTTCTCTTATTAGTGATTTGCTCACACTAGCTCTCTCACACTGTCCGCCTTTATCTCGGCTGTGTGCTCCAGCTCTGTGGCTCCTGCTGCCTCCATGCCTGCAGCTTCACTCCCTGGCATGCAAGGCCAGCTCTTACTTACAAAGTTAACCTCCAAAGGGCCTTGCCCTACTGGGTCCTCCGGATCTAGTTTGGAGTAATTTTTTTTTTTTTTTCTGTCTGATCTCTGAGCCTCTGGAGGAGTGCAGAGGGAGTTTTTTTCTTGTTGAATCTTGAATTCCTTTGAGACATTTTGTGTTGTAGGAGGGAACTCTTTGATCCCTTTAATTATTAATTCCCTGAGGTCCTGCATTCGTGCATTTGGCCTCAGTCCCTGGGATCATTATTATCCCATTCGGGATTGACATTTGGAAATTTTTGTTGGGCTGGCAAGACTCCTTGCCCAAGAGGGTGTTGCCTCTCCCAGATGGTCATGGCCACTCTCCTAATAATTCCCCTTTTTTCTCCTATGAACAGAATATTTATAATAGACATTATTCTAGCCCAGGTGTAAAAGCTGCGTCCTAGGAATTGGTCCAGCTGGTCTGCTAAACTGAGGAGATATTCTAGGAGTAGTTTCATTTCCTTCTTGGAATTCCTAACTTCAGTACTTGTAAGAGGAGCATTTAAAAAGTCAATCTCAGCTGGGTGCAGTGGCTCATGTCTATAATCCCAGCACTTTGGGAGGCCGAGGCGGGTGGATCACGAGGTCAGGAGTTTGAGACCAGCCTGACCAACATGGTGAAACCCCATCTCTACTAAAAATACAAAAATTAGCTGGGTGTGGTGGCACGCACCTGTAATCCCAGCTACTCAGGAGGCTGAGGCAGAATTGCTTGAATCCAGCAGGCGGAGGTTGCAGTGAGCCGAGATTGTGCCATGACACTCCAGCCTGGGTGACAGCAAGACTCTGTCTAAAATAAATAAATAAATAATTTAAAAATTTTAAAAAAGTCAATCTCTCCCTGTCCCATGGGAACTTCCCTAAGAGGGAACATGCTAGATGCCTGCTGTGTGGAAGGGATAGGGAAGTTCTCAATATCTCTCTTACACTGTTTGCCAAGACCAGCTTGGTCTTGGATACCCTAACCCAGTGGCACTAGAGGAATTAAAGACACACACACAGAAATATAGAGTGTGGGGTGGGAAATCAGGGGCCTCACCACCTTCAGAGCTGAGAGCCACGAACAGAAATTTACCCACATATTTATTGACAGCAAGCCAGTGATAAGCATTGTTTCTATAGATTATAGATTAACTAAAAGTATTCCTTATGGAAAACAAAGGGATGGGCTGAAACAAAGGGGTGGGCTGAAACAAAGGGGTGGGCTCTGGCTAGTTATCTGCAGCAGGAACATGACCTTAAGGCACAAATCACTCATGCTATTGTTTGTGGTTTAGGAACACCTTTAAGTGGTTTTCCACCCTGGGTGGGCCAGGTGTTCCTTGCCCTCATTCCGGTAAACCCACAACCTTCAGTGTGGGTGTCATGGCCATCAAGAACATGTCACGGTGCTGCAGAGATTTTGTTTATGGCCAGTTTTGGGGCCAGTTTGTGGCCAGATTTGGGGGCCTGTTCCCAATACTGTTCTAATTCTTTTCGTGAATTTGGATAAGGATCTAAAAGAGCAGTTGGTTTGGCTCTGGATCTTTCTTCCTCTAACCCCCCTGCTTCCCCTTGATCTTCCTGCCCCCTATTTTATGAGATGTACAAAGGTGGTAAGCATGATATGGGGTCCCAGGGCTTTTTGGTGGGCAAGGGCTTTTTACTGGGTTCTTTTTCCTCTTCATGGGGGCTAATTCCTTGATCCAACAGAGAGGTAACCTATCTCTTCTTGTGAGGATGGGATTTTATCATTTACATAGAGAATTAAGGCTTGGCACATCCAATCCTCATCTGAGACAAACTTAGGCCAAAAGACCAAGGGCTTACAAATAGGGTCTTTGGGCCAGATAAAAGAACAGTACTTTATCATCTTTTGCTTTTCCTTGTCCCTGGTTCGAGGATTATTCCTCCAAACCTGCAACATTCTCCACAAAGGACTGTCTGGGGGAATGTCAGAGAAAGTTTATTTGTCTCCCTCTTTCCTTTTTTCCCTAGGCCTAGAATTCCTGTTTCCAATTTTTGGTCAGTCTCTGTGTCGGAGCTTTTCTCTGTGTACTCAACCCCCCCACTGGAGGTTTCTTGCACACCACAAGAATCGCTTCATCTGTCTCCAGCTGTTTCCCTTGCAGGAGAAGGGGACCATGGATTGGGACTCCACACTCATTTCATATCGAAGATACTTCTCAGTCACACGCACTCAACCTCCAAAAATGCCCAACCAACAAGGCAGTACTTATATTCCAATTTTCTGTCCTTGGCTCTCCAATTTTCTGACCTTGGGTCATGCATGAGGTTGCCTGGTTGCCATGGTGCCTGCTTTTCTCCCTATGTCACCTGTGCTGCCTCCTGAATAACAGTCTCAGATTTGTCTATGGCCTCTGTGGGGAGCTGGGATGGCCAGAAAGAGTGGGCCACCTAAATCAGGTGGGATGCATCTCCCCTCTCTCCCAGAGTCCCACTCCGCACAGGCACATAGATCCCAGACGAGCCCCCAGATTTGTGAGAAACAAGCTCACCTGTCCAAACCCAAAGAACGGACTCAGAGGCACGAAGAACAGTGAAAGTGAGACATTTAATAGCCATCTTGCAAGATCGGGCGTCTGATAGGCAGGCATACCTGGGGCAGCTACAGCAGGTAATTTATCTTCTAGCACCCACTTCCTTTTCCCAGTTCCTCATTGGTTGAGTACTATGGTGTTACAATCATCCCAGACATTGCCTAAGTTTCATCATCCCCCTTATAAGGTTATACACTGATAACCTTCTCTGCTTTTCAATTTCCCAATAACGAAATTTTCTTCTCTTTTATAGGCTGACACATCCTCTACATTCTGTTCACTTATTATGACCTTCATGAGCCATGCGGTTTGTTACATTCGCAGGCTGGCTCTCAGTGCTTAGATTTATCATGCCTTGAAAATGAACCATTTAAAATGTTTTCTCACAAACCAATGTATCCCTTCCATGTATTGATTTATTGTCTTTGTTTATAACTCCTAACTCCTTAAAACATATAAAACCAAACTGTAACCCAACCACCTTGGGCACACTTCCTCAGAACATCTTGAGACTATTCCCCAGGTTATGGTCACCCATATTGGCAGAGAATAAACCTCTTTAAAATGTTTTACAGAGTTTGGTTTTTCCATTAACATGCCTCATGTAGTAGAATGAGAGAATCCACATAAAACCACCCTGGAAATTGTGGACACATATAAATTTTTTATTAGGAATACTTGTTGGACTCCCACTAATTAAATATGATTGTCTCTACCTCTGAAGTCTGTCAAGGGCTTTATAGCACTCAGGCTTGTTAACCTTACCACCGCTCTGGAGCCAAGCTACAAAGCCTTGAGCAAGGTAATTAACCTCCCCGTGCTTCACTTTCCCTACTAGTAAAATGGAACCAATAGTAGTACCTATCTGGGCCGGGTGCAGCGGCTGATGCCTGTAATCCCAGCACTTTGGGAAGCCAAGGTGGGCGGATCACAAGGTTAAGAGATCAAGACCATCCTGGCCAACATAGCAAAACCCTGTCTCTACTAAAAAAATACAAAAATTAGCTGGGCATGGTGGCACGCACCTGTAGTCCCAGCTACTCGGGAGGCTAAGGCAGGAGAATCACTTGAACCCAGGAGGCAGAGGTTGCAGTGAGCTGAGATCGAGCCACTGCACTCCAGCCTGATGATAAAGCAAGAATCCATCTCAAAAAAAAAAAAAATAGTACCTATCTGGCAGGAAATTAGTTAATTCACGTAAAGCACTTAGAAGACAGCCTGGCCCAGAGGAAGCAAGGCTGGGTCTGATTTAGCTCTGTGTACCCACAGTGCAATAAATCCCTCCTGAATGAAGGAATTGTCACAAGGCAAGCCCGCAAATTGGGGTTCGGCCTAGGAGGCCACATGGGTTCTTGGCCTCATGCAGGAAGGAATTCAAGAGCAAGCCAAGAGGGGAAAGTAAAAGCAAGTTTGTTATTTTTATTTTTATTTTATTTTATTTTTGAGATAGGGTCTCACTCTGTCACCTAGGCTGGAGTGCAGTGGCACGATCTTAGCTCACTGCAAGCTCTGCCTCCCAGTTTCAAGCAATTCTCCTGCCTCAGCCTCCCGAGTAGCTGGGATTACATGTGTCCACCACCACGCCTGGCTAATTTTTGTATTTTTAGTAGAAACGGGGTTTCACCATGTTGGCCAGGCTGGTCTCAAACTCCTGACCTCAGGTGATCCACCCACCTTGGCCTCCCAATGGGATTACAAGTGTGAGCCACCATACCTGGCCTAAAAACAAGTTTATTAAGAAAGTAAAGGAATAAAAGGGTAGCTACTCCATAGGTAGAGCAGTGGCATGGGCTGATTGACTGAGTATACCTATGGTGATTTCTTGATTATAGGCTAAACAAGGGGTGGATTATGTATTAGTTTTCTGGTGAAAACCAAAAATAAAATTCTAAGGCCCCCCCCCCCCGCCAACCATCTAAATAGTCCGCTCCTCTCAGCCAAGGGCATTCCAAAGTTAACCTGAAAAACTAGTTTAGGCCATGATAAGAATTGGGGGTTGGACATACCTCATTATACCCTTCTCCCTTTTGGAATTCAGGAAAAGCCAACCAGCATTAACATCAACATAGACCTTAAGTCTGATAAGAAACATTTGCAGTCTATTCTCTCTGAAGCCTGCTACCTGGAGACTTCATATGCATCATAAAACTTTGGTCTCCACAACCCCTTATTGTGATAACCCAAACATTTCTTTCTGTTGATGCCATGTCTTTAGATAATAACTTAACTCTTTCAACCAATTGCCAATCAGAAAATTTTTAAATCTACCTATAACCTGGAAGCCCTCACTTCAAGTTGTCCCACGTTTCCAGATCACTTCAAATTCTCCCACTTCAAGTTTTCCCACCTTTCTGTTGCTTATAACAGAATACCTGAATATACATCTTACATGTATTTTTTTTTTTTTTGAGATGGAATCTCTCTCTGTCACCCAGGTTGGAGTGCAGTGGCACAAACTCAGCTCACTGCAACCACTGCCTCCCAGGTTCAAGCGATCCTCATGCCTCAGCCTCCCAAGTAGTTGGGATTACAGACATACACCACCATGCCTGGCTAATTTTTGTATTTTTAGTAGAGACAGGGTTTCACCGTGTTGGCCAGGCTGGTCTTGAACTCCCGATCTCAGGTGATCTGGCTGCCTTGGCCTCCCAAAGTGCTGGGATTACAGGCATGAGGCACTGTGCCCAGCCTCTTACATGTATTGATTTATGTATTATGTCTAAACGGTATAAAAGCAAGCTGTACCCGATCACCTTGGGCACATGTTGTCAGGACCTCCTGAGGCTGTCATGGGTGCATCCTTAACCTTGGCAAAATAAAACCATCTAAATTGGCTGAGATCTGTCTCAGATACTTTGGAGTTCACACTGGGAAAGGGGTGGAGATTTCTAGGACTGAGGGATCCTCCCCTTTTTAGACCACATAGGGTAACTTCCAAACGTTGACATGGCATTTGTAAACTGTAACGGCACTGGTGGGGGTGTCTTTTAGCATTCTAATGCATTATATTTAGCGTATTTTCATCAGTGAGAACAATCAGAGTTTGCTTTCATTGCCAGCTTGATTTTACTGGGTCTGGGGCTTTTTTTTTTCCCCACATCTTGTTTTATCAGCAGGGTCCTTGTGACCTATATCTTGTGACAGCCTGCCGACCTCCTATCTTATCCTGTGACTAAGAATGCCTGCTCCCTGGGAATGCACCTCTGAAGGTCTCATCTTCATTTTACCCAGACTCTATTCAAGATGGAGTCACTCTGGTCCAAACACTTCTGACAGAATCAGGAAGTTGACTGGCATAGCAGGTGACTAGAGAGCCAAGAGTGCAATCTGGGGCAATCTGCTCTGGGGGTGCAATTTCTACTTCCAGTCAATGGAAAAATGGTTTTGATTATCCTGGCTCTTACAGACTACCAGGAAGCAACTCCCCAGGGTACCTCAGTAATATGTGAAGTCAAAGTGAGGTCATGCGTGAGGTTCAGTGGCAATAGTAAAGATGAGCCTGAACAGGTGGTTAGGGGCCAAATCATTCAGGCCTTGTCAGCCCTATTAAGGAGTGTGGATTGTGCAATAGGAAGCCATTGAAGGATGTTAAGCATATGCATCATATTTGCCTTTTGAAAAGGTCACCTGAGCTTGGGTAGGTAGGAGGCATTGGAGGAGCATAATGGTGGATGCAAAGAAACCCATTAGGCCAAGGAAGGAATAGGGTAGAGAGATAATGTGACTTGGACCAGGGAAGAGGAGGGGCACCCATTCATGAGCTATTTAGAAGACAGAATTTATTTTATTCAACCAATGCTTGTGCAGTATGAACTGTGTCTCTGAACAGTAATTATTTTGTTGAGATGGAGTCTCACTCTGTCACCCAGGCTGGAGTACAGTGGCTTGATCTTGACTCACTGCAACCTCTACCTCCCAAGTTCAAGTGATTCTCCTGCCTCAGCCTCCTGAGTAGCTGGGACTGCAGGAACGCATCATCACACCTGGCTAATGTTTGTATTATGAACAGTAATTCATTTAAACCTCATCACTACCCTAAGAAGTGTAGGTACTATTTCTGTGTTTTTGGAGACAGAGTCTCACTCTGTCTCCCAGGCTGGAGTGCAGTGGCATGATCTAGGCTCACTGCAACCTCTGTCTCCTGGGTTTAAGCAATTCTTCTCCCTCAGCCTCCCAAGTAGCTGGGATTACAGGTGCACGGCGTCACACCAGGCTAATTTTTTGTATTTTAGTAGAGACGGGGTTCACCATGTTGCCCAGGCTTGTCTTGAACTCTTGAGCTCAGGCAATCTGCCAGCCTCAGTCTCCCAAAGCACTAGGATTACAGACGTGAGCCACACTTCCAGCCTACTATTTCTATTCCCACTTTACAGATGAGGAAACTGAAACACAATTGCAATCACACTGTATACAAAATTTGTGTGTTGTGTATTGGTATTTTACCTTGAGTACTGTCTTAATCTGTTTTCGGTTGCTTATAACAATCTGTTTTCGGTTGCTTATAACAGAGTACCTGAAACTAAGTATAATAAATAAAATTTATTTCTTACAGTTCTGGATGCTGGGAAGTCCAAAGTTGAGAGGGCACAACTGGTGAGAGCCCTCTTGCTGATGGGGACTCTCTACAGAGTCCTGAGGTGATTGCAGGCTATCACATGGCCAGGGGGCTGAGTGTCTAGCTCACATCTCTCTGCCTCTTCTTTTTTTTTTCGAGACAGAGTCTCACTCTGTCCCCCAGGCTGGAGTGTAATGGTGTGATCTTGGCTCACTGCAACCTCTGCCTCCCAGGTTCAAGCGATTCTCATGCCTCAGCCTCCTGAGTAGCTGGGATTACAGGCGCCTGCCATCATGCCTGGGTTTTGCCATGTTGGCCAGGCTGGTCTCAAACTCCTGATCTCAGGTGATCCACTCGCCTCGGCCTCCCAAAATATTGGAATTACAGGTGTAAGCCACTGTGCCCAGCTGACTCTTCTTATAAAGCCACCAGTCCCACTCCTGTTATAACCCACTAATTCATTAAGTCATTAATCCATTAATTTATAAATGGATTAATCCATCTATAGGGCAGAACGTATCACCTCTTAATGGCCCCACATTTCAACACTTCCACATTTAGTAATGTAAACCAAAAATAAAAATCTAAGCCTCCCAACCATCTGAGTAGACCTCTCCTCTCAGCCAAGGGCATACCAAAGTTAACCTAAACAACTAGTTCAGACCTTGATGGGAAGTGAGAGTTGGATATGCCTCATTATTCCCTTCTCCCTTTTGGAATTCAGTCACATCTCACCAGTAAAAACAGATCTTAAGCCTGATAAAGCAGACTCTTTGTAGCAATAGGATACCAAATTCCAGCGTGACTCTAGTATAGCATCACATGACAGATAGCAGGCCCTGAAAGAAATCAAAGTATTTTACTCCAAATTATGTTTCTTTGCCATATATTGAAATAGTCCTGTCATGGGGGAAATCTACATTCTAAAGAGAATCTCCTTCCTTTTCCAGGTCTTTTTCCTGATCCAGGAGAAAAAAGTCTGACAGGCAAAATTTACAATCTATGTTCTCTGAAGACTGCTACCTGGAGGCTTCATCTGCATAATAAAAACTTTGAGGCTGGGCGCGGTGGCTCACGCCTGTAATCCCAGCACTTTGGGAAGCCGAGGCGGGTGGATCAACGAGGTCAGGAGATTGAGACCATCCTGGCTAACACAGTAAAACCCCATCTCTACTAAAAATACAAAAAAAAAAAAATTAGCTGGGCGTGGTGGCGGGCGCCTGTAGTCCCAGCTACTCGGGAGGCTGAGGCAGGAGAATGGCATGAACCTGGGAGGCGGAGCTTGCAGTGAGCTGAGATCGCACCACTGCAGTCCAGCCTGGGCAAAAGAGCGAGACTCCATCTAAAAAAAAAAAAAAAAACTTTGGTCTCCGCTGGGCTCGGTGGTTCACGCCTGTAATCCCAGCACTTTGGGAGGCCAAGATGGGCAGATCACAAGGTCAGGAGATCGAGACCATCCTTGCTAACACGGTGAAACCCTGTCGCTACTAAAAAATACAAAAAATTAGCCGGGCGTGGTGGCGGGCGCCTGTAGTCCCACCTACTCAGGAGACTGAGACAGGAGAATGGTGTGAACCTGGGAGGCGGAGCTTGCAGTGAGCTGAGATTGTACCACTGCACTCCAGCCTGGACGACAGAGCGAGAGTCTGTATCAAAAAACAAACAAACAAACAAAAAAAAACTTTGGTCTCCACAACCCCTCATCTTAACCCAGACACCCCCTTCTATTAATTCCAGGTCCTTAGATAAATTCTTTCTACCAATTGCCAATCAGAAAATCTTTGATTCTACTTATGATCTGGAAGCTCCCCTCCCTAGACTGCCACCACCTCCCCCCAGCTTCCAGTTGTCCCACCCTTCTGGACCAAATGAATGTACATCTAACATGTATCAATGTCTTATGTCTCCCTAAAAGGTATAAAACCAAGCTGTAGCCCAACCACCTTGGGCACATATTCTTAAGATCTCCTAGGGCTGTATCACAGGCCATTGGTCGCTCATGTTGGGCTCAGAATAAATCTCTTCAGATATGTTACAGAGTTTGACTCTTTCCATCAACAGGATTAAGTTTCAACATGTGGGTTTGGAGGAAACAAACATCCAAGCCATAGCAAACATTTAACACTATATCACAAGTGTATTAGTCCACTCTCACGTTGCTGTAAGGAAATACTTGAGACTGGGTAATTTATAAAGAAAAGAAGTTTAATTGGCTCATGGTTCCACAGGCTGTACAGAAAGCACAGCAGTGTCTGGGCACAGTGGCACTGGACATACAGAAATGAGAAGGTGTGACATCATCTTCGAGGGTCACAGGGGGCTATGCACTGGCTTTCTATCTTTCTTGGCCATGAGAATTAGTAAAAAAAAAAATGCATTTTACATTGTGGCCCAATGCACATATATGACATATACACAGGGAAATACCAGTTTCATGAGACAGTTCATATCTTTACTCTATGTGGTGTACTCTATTTTCTATTCTATTCTATCCTATTATTTCATTAAAAATGCTGATTGAACCCACGAAGTCAATTTCATAACTCACTGATAACTCACAACCCTACCTTGCAAAAAGCCTTGACCTAACAGGAGAGGTAAATACATGAGTAGAGCACTAGGTGCAGAACCACATGGTAAGTTCTCTATGAGGGGCAGGCACAGCTGCTGCCCTGCAGGGAGGTGCTCTCTGTGCATCAGCTTGGCTAGCTGCTGTAACAAAACACCACGGCCTGGGCATGGAAACAACAGAAGTTTATTTTCTCACAATTGTGGGGGCTGAAAGTCCAAAAGCAAGATGTTGGCAGAGTTGATTTCTTCTGAGGCCTCTTACCTTAACTCAAAGATGGCCATGTTCTCCCTGTGTCTTCACAAGGTCTTCCCTCTGCTCTGGTGTCTCTGTGTGTCCAAATTTCCTCTTCTGATAAGAATATTAATCAGATTGGATCAGAGCCCACCCTAATTGGCCTCATGTTAAGTTAAATCACCTCTTTAAAGGCCCTCTCTCCAAATACGTCACATTCTGAGGTACTGGAGAGCCAGGGCTTCAACATACGAATTTGCAGGGGTGGGGGAGACACAATTTGGCCCAAAATAGGCATGTTCCCCAGCCTGGGGGACAGGGAAGCAGAGGGAACAGCAGAGGTACAGGATAGTGTGGGGCAGGAGGGAGGTGCACGTGCTGTGGTGTCAGTGGAGGGTATGGTGTGAGGTAGGGAGTATCAGGCTGGAAAGGTTGGCAGGGGCTAGATCTGAAGGGCCTTGAATCCTGCACCAATGAATGTAGACGAGCTTGCAGAGGGGTGAATCTCAAGTGTCAGTGCACCGCAAGATTGCCTGGGACATTGTGACAAGTGCAGGGATCCTTGGAGGGGACATCCCAAAAAGTTGCACTTTAATCAGTATCTCAGATGGACCAAGACCCACCTTTGGCAAAGAAGATGCAGGTGCCATTGACAAGATGTAAACAGGGGCTTGACACTGGCTTAGTTGGAGAGGACAGATTGGAGGAGCAAGAATGGAGACAGAGAGGCCATCAAGGGGGCTGTCCTGAGTGCCCAGCCAAGAAATGATGAAGTCTGAACTGATACTAATAGTGGTGACTTTTAGAGAGTGTTTAACATATGCCATGAGCCAGGCCTGAGCTAAGCACCCTTCCTGGGTAATCTTACTGATTTCTCACAACAGTCTTGTATGGTAGGTATCTTTATTATTATTACTATTATTATTTTGAGACAGGGTCTCGCTCTGTCACCCAGGCTGGAGTGCTGTGGCACAAACATAGTTCATGCAGCCTCGATCTCCCAGGCTGAAGCAATCCTCCCACCTCAGTCCCCCAAGTCGCTGGGACTATAGGCACATGCCACCATGCCCGGCTAAATTTTGTGCTTTTTTGTAGAGACAGTTTTGCCATGTTGCCCAGGGTGGTCTCAAGCTCCTGGGCTCAAGTGATCCTCCTGCCTCAGCCTCCCAAAATACTGGGATTACAGGCATGAGCCACCACACCCGGCCAGTGTCTTTCTTTCTTTCTTTCTCTTTCTTGCTTTCTTTCTTTTCTTTCTTCTTTCTTTCTTTCTCTTTCTTTCTTTCTCTTTCTTGCTTTCTTTCTTTTCTTTCTTCTTTCTTTCTTTCTTTCTCTTTCTTGCTTTCTTTCCTTTCTTTCTCTTTCTTTCTTGCTTTCTTTCTTTCTTTCTTTCTTTCTTGCTTGCTTGCTTGCTTTTTTTCTTTCTTTCTTCTTCTTATTTTTTAAGACGGAGTCTTTCTCTGTTGCCAGGCTGGAGTGCAGTGGCGTGGTCTCGGGTCACTGCAACCTCCGCCTCCTGGGTTCAAGTGATTCTCCTGCCTTAGCCTCCCGAGTACATGCGCACGCCACCACGCCCAGCTAATTTTTGTATTTTTAGTAGAGATGGGGTTTCACCATGATGGTCTTGATCTCTTGACCTTGTGATCTGCCCGCCTTGGCCTCCCAAAGTGTTGGGATTACAGGCATGAGCCACCACGCCTGGCCTATTTATTTATTTAATTTCTTTTTTTTTTTGAAATGGAGTCTCATTCTGTCACCCAGGCTGGAGTGCAGTGGTGTGATCTCAGCTCACTGCAACCTCTGCCTCCCAGGTTCAAGCAATTCTCCTGCCTCAGCCTCCCGAGTAGCTGGGATTACAGGTGCCCACCACCACGCCAAGATAATTTTTTGTATTTTTAGTAGAGATGGGGTTTCACCATATTGGCCAGGCTGGTCTCAAACTCCTGATCTCGTGATCCACCTGCCTCAGCCTCCCAAAGTGCTGGGATTACAGGCGTGAGCCACCACGCCCGGCCTATCTTTATTTTTATTTCATAGTTGAGAAAACCAAGGCTCAGAGAGGTGAAGAGACTTGCCCAAGATCACAACTAGGGAGAGTTGTCTGTCTGTGTGTCAGGAGAGGCAGAACCTAGCTCTCAGCTCTGCCTCTCTGGACAGTTGCAGAGGGGATCGCAAGGTTGATGGGAGCTGTGGGGACATAGTAGGCAGGACTTTGTGACAGGTTGAATGTGGGCAATGGCAGGGGTGGGGTATGAACTACTTGCAGGCAGTTCTGGGTCCCTAACTCTCCATGTCGCCAATCCAAGGTCAAAGGCAGCCCAGCCTGGGTGTGGGGCAGAAGCAGAGATGTTGGCAGTGTGAAGCTCAGGAGTATACATCAGAGAAAGCCAAAAGCCAGCTGATATAGTTCCTGAATACAGTTTTAATCTTGTTTGCAATTATTTCTAAGGGGAGAAATAATCTGGATCAGAATTAAGATACTCTGGTTTCAAGGAAATAGCATGCAACTTGACAGATCCTCCCTTGGACTCTTCTTGATAAACAGCTCCGCCTCTAAGACAACTCTTCCTGTGCTGACTTTATTCACAAAGGACCCATGCCCCCTTTGTGGTGAAGTCAAGGAAGTATTCAAGCCTTATAAAAACAGGTTTAATTTACAGGAAGTGAAGGTCACACTTCCAGAAAATTCTGCCTGGTATGAAAGGTATAAATTTGACATTCCTGTCTTTCACTTGTATGGCCAGTTTCTGATGATGCATTAAGAAAACACCTCAAAACTTGAAAAACAGCTCCTGAAACTTGAGCAGCAAAGTCCCAGAGGCTGACTAATGCCCTCATGATTTTCCACCCTCTCTTCCTATACGGCATCTTCCTAAGGAAATTACCATGGCCTGATACTCCTTTTGTCACCTATACAGAGCCCTAAGGATATTCTGAACTCAGTGGTGCCAAATAAATGTTGACATTCCTCTTTTGGTTGATGGGGGAAAAAAAAGGGAGCCCAGACTCCTCGCTGTCCTCTGCCTTCCCCCTTCTCTGTCTGCTCTTCCCTGCTCCTCCTGGGGGCTCCCCAGGTACCAAACAAGAGGCTGATGTTGCTTGTGTATGATAGCTACAAATCTCCGGCTCGTTATCCTTACTTGTTCGTTTGGTTACTGGAGGGATTATTTCAGTGAAGTCTATCTCCTCCTTCTTGCTGCCAGAGTGTGAAGCCTCAGATGTCACTCCTCAGGGGGTACAGCCTTGGGTACCCACAGTCACCATGGGTTAACAAAGGTTTTGGCAGGACTCTCTGACTGACTCATTCCCTGACACACCCAGCTGTTAGGCTCCAGTAATTGCCAGCTGAGTTGTCTATTACTGTATTTTCAACAAAGCTCTGGGGTATAAACTCCTCCACAAATGGATCCAATCAAACCTGGTGACGCCTTTGAAGAAACAGTCCTGGAGGTCAGTGTCTGAGATTTGTTCTGACTCCAGCAGGATTCTCCAGTTTCCCTTTCCCCAGTTTCTCTCCAGCAAACTAGCCAGCCTGCAATTTAACCTATGTCTCCAAAGTCCATCAATCTCCCCTCTATTGCTTTTCCCCATAACCTCCAGTATTTTGAGAGTGCTCTTGGGCTTGAACTTAAACTTCTCTACAACCTGTTACAAATGTTCCTTTAGGGAAAGATCTGGAGCTCTCTCTCTTACAACCTACTTTTTTTTTTTTTTTTTTTTTTTTTTTTTTTTTTTTTTTTTTTTTTTTTTGAGATGGAGTCTCGCTCCGTCACCCAGGCTGGAGTGCAGTGGCGTGATCTCAGCTCACTGCAAGCTCCGCCTCCCGGGTTCACGCCATTCTCCTGCCTCAGCCTCTCCGAGTAGCTGGGACTACAGGCGCCCGCCACCACGCCCGGCTAATTTTTTTGTATTTTTAGTAGAGACGGGGTTTCACCGTGGTCTCGATCTCCTGACCTCGTGATCCGCTTTTTTTTTTTTTTCAATACATGATCTTGTTCTGTCACCCAGGAGGCTGGAGTGCAGTGGCACAATCTTGGTAACTACAACCTCCGCTTCCTGGGTTCAAGTGATTCTCCTGCCTCAGTAGCTTGTGTTACAGGCATGCACTACCACACCTTGCTAATTTTTGTACTTTTAGTAGAGACGGGGTTTCACCATGTTGGCCAGGCCGGTCTCGAACTCCTGACCTCAAGTGATCCAACCACCTCAGCCTCCCAAAGTGCTGGGATTACAGGCGTGAGCCACCATGCCCCAGCCTTACTACCCACTTCTGTTCCCAAGAGAAATCTCTGAGCCAGGGCTCTGGTGCTGGCAGAAACAATAGCGTGCCACTCTCTGAGTGACACCCCCACTTTAGGAGCTGAGTGCTTGGAGGAGGGCAAGTGCAGCAGCCCCAGGTCTCCTCAGCTCCCCTCCTCCACCCTCTGAATGGAACCCCCATTCCACAAGTGGGGTAAGAGTGAATTGTGCCCCAGTGTTCTCAGCAGTGCCATGCCCAATGTTGGGTATTCATCTTACCAGTGGGGGCTGGGTGGAAGAAAGGCACCTCCACATCTCAGATACACTCACCCAGAACTCAGCCTCAATAACAGGTAGCTGGGGCAGGATGAAAAATGCTGATGTCCAGTCCCTCCTGAAAAGATAGCCCCCTGACCTGGAGCAGGGGAGGGAGGGAGGCTTGTATTTTCGGTTTTTTGTTTTTGTGAGACAGGCTCTCACTTTGTTGCTCAGGCTTAAGTGGAGTGGTGCAATCATGGCTCACTGCAGCCTCGACCTCCCTGGCTCAAGTGATCCTCCTGCCTCAGCTTTCCAAGTAACTGGGACTATAGGCACGCACCACCATGCCCAACTATTTGTATTTTTTGTAGACACAGGGTTTCGCCATGTTGCCCTGGCTGGAATTCTTTCCCATTCTGAGGTAGATTAGACAGGGTGGTAATAGCCTCCCTTAAAGGACAATAAAACTTGCTAAATAGATGGAGAAAACAAACCACCCAACAATGCACAAACTGCATCCTGGGCTCATGGTTAGAACATCCTGCATCAATGAGGTAGAAAAGCAGAAGTGAGGCCGGGCACGATGGCTCATGTCTGTAATCCCAGCACTTTGGGAGGCTGAGGCGGGCAGATCACGAGGTCAGGAGATCAAGACCATCCTGGCTAACACGGTGAAATCCCATCTCTACTAAAAAAAAAAAAAATCAGCCAGGCGTGGTGGAGGGCGCCTGTAGTCCCAGCTACTTGGGAGGCTGAGGCAGGAGAATGGCATGAACCTGGGAGGCTGAGCGTGCCGTGAGCAGAGATCACGCCACTGCACTCCAGCCTGGGCGACAGAGCGAGACTCTGTCTCAAAAAAAAAAAAAAAAAAGAAAGTAAAGAAAAGCAGAAGGGGGCCAGGCATGGTGTCTCACGCCTGTAATCCCAGCACTTTGGAAGGCCGAGGCAGGTGGATCACCTGAGGTCAGGAGTTCGAGACCAGCCTGACCAATATGGTGAAACCTCGTCTCTACTAAAAATACAAAAATTAGCTGGGTGTGGAACCCGGGAGACGGAGGTTGCAGTGAGCCAAGATCACACCACTGCACTCCAGCCTGGGTGACAGAGTGAGACTCCATCGCAAAAAAAAAAAAAAAACTCCAGCCTGGGTGACAGAGTGAGACTCCATCGAAAAAAAAAAAAAAAAAAAAATAGAAGGGAAAATCCTGAAATTCATGTAAGGGCAGAAACCCTTGTTTAGTGTCCTTGGGCTGACCTATGCTCATTATAATAGTAAAAAACACACTCCTGGGTGGAGATTTAAGATGCTAATGAGATATGCCATGTATGTACTAGCATGCACAATAATAGCACATGTGCATGCAGGGGACCACATAGAACATGAATAATCATGAATAATGATTCCTCCCTTTATGAATAATCATGTAAGACTCTCATAAAGAAAGTCTCCCCAGTGTCAGTCGGTGCTGTCTCACCTTTGAGCAGCCAGTTCTGATCAGCTGTCAGAGTGTTCTTTCTCTTTATTATTTATTTATTTATTTTGAGATGAACTCTCACTCTGTCACTTAGGCTGGAGTGCACTGGCGCAATCTCGGCTCACTGCAACCTCCACCTCCTGGGTTCAAGCAATTATCCTGCCTCAGCCTCCTGAGTAGCTGGGATTACAGGTGCGCCCCACCGCATCCGGCTAATTTTTGTATTTTTAGTAGAGACGGGGTTTCACCATGTTGGTCAGGCTGGTCTCGAATTCCTGACCTCGTGATCCACCCGCCTTGGCCTCCCAAAGTGCTGGGATTACAGGCGTGAGCCGCTGTGCCCGACCCAGAGTGTACTTTTGCTTTGCAATAAACTCTCTTGCTTACTCCTACTTTGGACTCGCTCTCAAATTCTTTTGTATCGTGAAGTCAAAAACCTGAACCGGTCCACAGGCAACAACTCCTCTCATCAAGGTTGGGGTCTAAGTTCCTCCCCTTGAATCTGGTGGGCATGTTATTGTTCTGATTGATAGAATAAAGCAGAAGTGACACTGTGTGACATTGTAGCTTTTTTTTTTTGAGACAGGGTCTCACTCTTCCATCTAGGCTGATGTGATCATAGCTCACTGTACCCTCTACCTTCCAGGCTCAAGCAGTCCTCTTGCCTCAGCCTCCAGTGTGGCTGGGATTACAGGTATGCGCAACCACATCTGGCTAATATTTTAATTTTTCATAGAGATAAGGCACGTTAGGCCAATCTCAGATTGCTATAAAGAAATACCTGATGGCCGGGCGTGGTGGCTCATGTCTATAATCCCAGCACTTTGGGAGGCCAAGATGGGCAGATCACATGAGGTCAGGAGTTCAAGACTGGCTTGGCCAACATGGTGAAATCCCATCTCTACTAAAAATACAAAAATTAGCTGGGCGTGGTGGCAGACACCTGTAAATTCCAGCTACTTGGGAGGCTGAGGCAGGAGAATGGCTTGAACTGGGAGGTGGAGGCTGCAGTGAGCCGAGATCACACCACTGCACTCCAGCCTGAGCAACAGCGACAGAAAGAGACTCTGTCTCAAAAAAAAAGAAAGAAAGAAATACCTGAGCCTAGGTAATTTATAAAGGAAAGAGGTTTAATTGGCTCACAGTTCTGCCAACTATACCAGAAGCATGATGCCGGTATCTGCTCAGCTTCTGGGCAGACCTCAGGAAATTTACAATCATGGTGGAAGGTGAAGGGGGAGCAGACATGTCACATGGCCAGCGGGAGCAAGAGAGAGTGAAGTGCCACACACTTAACCCCAGATCTCATGAGAATTCATTCACTATCACAAGCACAGCACCAAAGGAATGGTGCTAAACCATTCATGAGGAACTGCCCCACCAATCACCTCGCACCAGGCCCCATCTCCAACATTGGGGATTACATTTCAACATGAAATTTGAACAGGGACATATATCCAAACTATATCATGAGGTCTCACTATTGTTGCTCAAGCTGGTCTTAAACTCCTGGACTCAAGCAATCCTCCCACCTCGACCTCCCAAAGTTGCTGGGATTACAAGCATGAGCCATTGCTCAGCCTCATTGTGGCTTTTGTCTTAGACTCTTGGGTCACTTGTTTGGGAGAATCCAGCTGCCGTGTTGTAAGAACATTCAAGCTGTCCTCCAGAGAGATCCACATGGAGAAGAACCCAGGCTTCCTGCCAACATCCAGCACTCACTTTCCAGGCATATGAGTGAGCCTCTGGGAAGTAGCTCACCCTGCCCTCAAGCTTTCTTAAGACTAAAGTCCCAACTGACTTCTTAACTGCAACCCCATGAGAGACTTGAGCCAGAACCCAGGTCCCAGCATAGGAAAACAGTGGATTTCATGGGAAATATGACACCATCTGGAAGTGAAACTCTTGTGGTGACTGATGTTTGACCCCCACATACCAAGGTGCTCTGCAGTAAGCTCTTTAAACAACACCTTGTAGCATAGAAAGCCCCTCATAAAGATGCTTATCTAAACCCCCCCAGAGGTCATGGATCTTGGCAAAAAGAAATCTGAAGATGTGACCAGCTGCACATGTTTTACCCTAAAAGAGAAAGGATATCTTCTGGAGTGTGGGTGCAGGGATCCATTATCTTGCAGCCGCCTAAGACATCACTTCTGTGTCTAAGTCATTAAATGTTTCTTTCTGAGAAACTGGATTTGTCAGTCTCTTTCTTCAGCCTCTCAGCGTTCTTGGACTTTGGGGGTAGGTTTGCGTGGAACTGCTCATAACACTCAACTAAACTGCTTTCAAGTTCCTGATTCTTAGAAACTGTGTGAGATTAAACACTTATTCTTTTAAGCTGCTTAGATTGGGATAATTTGCTACTCAGCAATAACTAAGACAGATTTGGTGCCAGCTGGGCACAGTGGCTCACACCTGTAATCCTAGCCCTTTGGAAGGCTGAGCAGGAGAATTACTTGAGCCCAGGAGTTCAAGACCAGCCTGAGCAACATAGTGAAACTCTGCCTCTACAAAAAATTAAAATAAAAATTAGCCAGGCACAGTGGCATGCACCTGTGGTCCCAGCTAATCAGGAGGCTGAGGTAGGATGATTGCTTGAGCCCAAGAGTTTGAGGCTGCAGCGAACCATGACCATGCAAGGAGAACCTCCAGGTTCTGCCTGTCCCATGGCTGGACACTCGGCTCACTGCAACTCACCTCCAGGTTCACACCATTCTCTGCCTCAAGGCACCCGCCACCACACCCAGCTAATTTTTTTTTGTATTTGTAGTAGAGACGGGGTTTCACTGTGTTACCCAGGATGGTCTCAATCTCCTGACCTCATGATCTGCCCACCTCGGCCTCCCAAAGTGCTGGGATTACAGGCGTCAGCCACCGTGCCCAGCCAAAAACAAAAAAAAAATTTAATGCCAGGAATGAGGACAATAAAAAAATACCTAAAAATGTGGGAGTAGTGAGCAGAGGCTAGAAAGACTTTAAGTATAGTGTTAGCAAAAGTCTGAAAGCCTTTGTATTAGTCATCCACTGCTGTATACCAATATACCACAAACATAGCAGCTTAAAACAACACACATTTATTACTTCAGTTTCTGTGGGATCAGGAGTCCAGGCATGGCTAAGCAGAGTCCTCAGCATAGGGTGTCACATGACTTCGATCAAGGAGTCTGCTAGGGCTGTGGTCTCATCTGAGACTCAACTGGGGAAGAATCCTCTTTTTTTTTTTTTTTTTTTTGAGACAAAGTCTCACTCTGTTGCCCAGGCTGGAGGGCAGTGGTGTGATCTCAGCTCACTGCAACCTCCACCTCCTGGGTTCACGCAATTCGCCTGCCTCAGCCTCCCTGGTGGCTGGGATTACAGGAGTGCACCACTATACCCGGCTAATTTTTGTATTTTTAGTAGAGATGGGGTTTCACCATTTTGGCCAGGTTGGTCTTGAACTCCTGACCTCAGGTGATCCACACACCTCGGCCTCCCAAAGTGTTGGGATTACAGGTGTGAGCCACCACGCCCACCCAGAATCCACTGTTGTTGGCAGATTCAATTGCAGCTCCAGGACTGAGGTTTTTTTTTTTTTTTTTTTTTTTTTTATCCTTCTGCTGGCTGCTGGCTGCAAACCATCCTCAGCTCTTAGAGATCACTCTTGGTCCCTGATACATGGGCCTCCCAATATGGGAAGTGCACAAAATGGCAGCTTGCTTTTTTAAAGCCAGCAAGGAGTGAGAGAGACCCCAGCAAGACAGATGCTACAAACTTATATAACATAATAACATCATTATGTGCATGTAATCAGGCACAACCCATCACCTTTGCCAAATACTATTGGTTAGAAGAAAGTCATAGGTCCTGCCCACCCACATTCAAGGGAAGGGGATGACATAAAGGTGTGAATACCAGGAGTCAGGGATCATGGGACTACTTTAAGAAGACTGATGCCCTTAGAGAAGGCTGACAGTGAAAGCTGAAAGGAAAGTGGGAAAATATTATTGGATCTCAAGGGAAGGAGATCCTTGTTATGTAGCGGCAGGTAATTTAGCAACATTGTCATCTGTCATAATGTGTAGATTGGTATGGTAGCTCCTACCTGCATCCTCAACAACTCAGGAGGCTGAGGCTGGAGGACCACCAGGAGTTTCAGAATGGCCTGGGTAACACAGCCAGACTCCATCTCTAAAAAAATGTTTTTAAATAGAAATAAACTAAGCTGGGCATGGTAGCATGTGCCTGTAGTCCCAGATACTGCAGAGGCTGAAGTGGGAGGATTGCTTGAGCTCAGGAGCTCAAGGCTCCAAGTAATGCACCACTGCACTTCAGCCTGGGCAACAGAACAAGACCCTGACAAAAAGTAAGGAAAGAAAAGGAAGGAGGGGGAAGGGAAGGTGGGGGAAGGGGAGGGGGAGGGGAAGAAGAAGGGGGAGGGGGAGGGGGAGGGAAGGGAAGAGGAGGGGAAAGGAAGGGGGAGGGGAAGGGAAGGGAAGAGGGAGGGGGAGGAGGAGTGGGAGGGGAAGGGGAAAGGGGAGGGGGAGGAGGAGTGGGAGGGGAAGGGGAAGGGGAAGGGAAAGGGAAAGGGGAAGGGG
Source organism: Hylobates moloch (assembly GCF_009828535.3). Classification (NCBI taxonomy): domain Eukaryota; kingdom Metazoa; phylum Chordata; class Mammalia; order Primates; family Hylobatidae; genus Hylobates; species Hylobates moloch. The sequence continues at coordinate 85,598,470 of NW_026652280.1, forward strand.
GAGGGGAAGGGAAGGGAAGGTAAGAAAGAAGAAAAAGGTAGAAGATGTGCCTAATGAAATATGTGATCTAGCTAAGGAGATTTCCAGGCAAAATGTTACAGGTAGTACCTTATTTCTTCTTCCTGCTTAGAGTAAAACATGAGAGGTGAGAGGCAAGACATAAACTGACAGGAGCTCTGTTAAACCAAAAAGAGTTAGAATTTGATGATTTTGAAAATTCCCAGCCTCAGCCAGGTGCAATGGCTCATGCCTGTAATCCCAGCACTTTGGGAGGCTGTGCAGGTGGATCACCTGAGGTCAAGGCTTCAAGACCAGCCTGACCAACAAGGTGAAACCCCATCTCTACTAAAAATAGAAAATTAGCCAGGAGTGGTGATGCATGCCTATAATCTCAGCTATTTGGGAGGCTGAGGCAGGAGAATCACTTGAACCCAGGAGGTGGAGGTTGCAGTGAGCTGACATCACACCATTATACTCCAGCCTGGGCAACAAGAGTGAAACTTCATCTCAAAACAAACAAACAACAACAACAAAAAAAAAACAAGAAGAAGAAAATTCCCAACCTCTCCAGCCAAAAACAATGCTAAAATTAAGAAATGGCTTCTGGAAAAAGATCACATCAGAAAAACATGGTATAAAGTTGAAGCCAAGAGGCCAAGAGTATGCCTGTAAATTCCCTAAGACTTCAGGTCTAAGGCAATAGAACCATTCAAACAATAAGGGCTTCTAGAAACATTAAAGGATTTGTCTATCAGCATGAGCCCAAGGTAGGGGGGCTTATCTCAAAGAGATTTGTGGGCATAGTCTAATGAAGTGAATAAGGTCCATAGAAATCTACAAAGTTTTTAAGAGAATTGTATTGGCAGAAGCACTGCCAACTTGGACTGTAAAGGACAGAGACAACAGAAATGGAAAAGAGGCATTTGAACCCCTAAACTTCTATAGACAGGATGCAGGCCAAGAAAATTACTCAGCTGCAAACACAGGCTACCTTTTACAGAAAATGAAAGATGACTCAGGAAGTAGAATTAAGAGCCCAAGAGCCATGGATTATTATTCTCCGGCCTTGCTTCAAGGGCTTTCCTCTAAAGCTAGAGACTGAGAACTGAAGCCCAGGTCGCCTCTGCTCTGGATCCCCAAACCCATGTGAGGGATCTGTCTTTTCCCAAACCTACCCTCCCAGTCTGGCATGGCCTCAAGGGCAGAACCTAGAATCTTAGCTCTTCCTTCTCCTCTCCAAATCTCACAGCCCAGAATTTGCCACTGTTTTTTTTTTTTTCTTTTCTTCTTAATTTTTTTTTTAGAGACAGGATTTTACTCTGTTGCCCAGGCTGGAGTGTAGTGATGTGATCATAGCTCACTGCAGTCTCGATCTCCTGGGCTCAAATGATTCTCCTGACTCAACCTCTTGCATAGCTGGGACTACAGGCAGGCACCACCATGCCCGGATAATTTTTTTAATTTTGTAGAGACAGGGTCTCACTATGTTGCCCAGCTGGTCTCAAACTCCTAGCCACAAGCGATTCTCCTGCCTTGGCCTCCCAAAGCATTGGGGTGAGCCACTGCGCCCAGCCCTGTTTTGTTTTTTCCACGTTTTCTCAACTAGATATACAACTACTTTTCCAAACTATTCCAAGCCTCTCACCTTCAGGCATTTGAACCCAAGAATTAAAGAAATAAAGTTTTGGCCGGGCACGGTGGCTCACGCCTGTAATCTCAGCACTTTGGGAGGCAGAGGAGGGCGGATCACAAGATCAGGAGATAGAGACCATCCTGGCTAACACAGTGAAACCCTGTCTCTACTAAAAATACAAAAAATTAGCTGGGTGTGGTGGCGGGTGCCTGTAGTCCCAGCTACTCGGGAGGCTGAGGCAGAAGAATGGCGTGAACCTGGGAGGCAGAGCTTGCAGTGAGCCGAGACTGCGCCACTGCACTCCAGCCTGGGCGACAGAGCGAGACTCCGTCTCAAAAAAAAAAAAAAGGGATCTAGAACTAGAAATACCATTTGACCCAGCCACCCCTTTACTGGGTATATACCCAAAGGATTATAAATCATGCTGCTATAAAGACACAGGTACACATACGTTTATTGTGGCAATATTCACAATAGCAAAGACTTGGAACCAACCCAAATGTCCAACAATGATAGACTGGATTAAGAAAATGTGGCACATATACACCATGGAATACTATGCAGCCATAAAAAATGATGAGTTCATGTCCTTTGTAGGGACATGGATGAAGCTGGAAACCATCATTCTCAGTAAACTATTGCAAGGACAAAAAACCAAACACCGCATGTTCTCACTCATAGGTGGGAATTGAACAATGAGAACACATGGACACAGGAAGGGGAACATCACACACCAGGGACTGTTGTGGGGTGGGGAGGGGAGAGGGGTAGCATTAGGAGATATACCTAATGCTAAATGACGAGTTAATGGGTGCAGCACACCAACATGGCACATGTATACATATGTAACAAACCTGCACGTTGTGCACATGTGCCCTAAAACTTAAAGTATAATAATAATAAAATTTAAAAAAAGAAATAAAGTTTCTATTTTATTCCTTTCTTTGTCCCTTTCTTTGAACCAACAGGGACAAGATCTAGATTGAAGAGAGAAAAGGGAGGGTTGACAAAGGAATTTCAAAGCAATACTGCAAAATCCTATTCACTACACGTAGGTATCATTATTATTCCCATTTTACACATAAGGAAACTGAAGCTTAGAGAGATTAAGAAGCTGGAGTTCTTGGAGCAGAGCGCTGGATTTAGAGCCAGAAGCCAAGGTTGGAACTTAGGCATCTGCTACTGGTGTCCTAACTCTCCCTTCCTCTCCCTTACTTGGGCAATCCTGGTATCGGGCCCACCTCAGGCTCCCTGAGGTCTGATGGTCTGGCTGTGCCACCATGCAGCTCCAATCCCAGTACTGCCCCAGGAGAAATCCCTGCCTCCTCCTCCAGTGAGTCTTGGTGATCCCTCTCAGACCTTCCTCCATGCAGTCCAGTGTCAGGTGGAAGCACTGGGGCTCCTGTGAAGCATCAGCTCTGCATCAGACTGGCTTGTGACCTGGGGCAAGTTTCTTCTTCTGCCTGAGCCTCGGCTTCCTGGTGTGTAAACTGGGGATTATAACAGGGATTCAGTATATATTCACTGAGGACCTGCTCTGGCAGGCAATGCATTAAAAGCTGGGGGTTGGCCAGGTGCAGTGGCTCACATCTGTAATCCCAGCACTTTGGGAGGCCAAGGTGGGCGGATCACAAGGTCAGGAGTTCGAGACCAGCCTGGCCAACATAGTGAAACCCTGTCTCTACTAAAAATACAAAAATTAGCCAGGTGTTCTGTCATGCGCCTGTAATCCCAGCTACTCAGGAGGCTGAGGCAGGAGAATCACTTGAACCTGGGAGGCGGAGGTTGCAGTGAGCCGAGATCATGACACTGTACTCCAGCCTGGGTAACAGAATGAGACTCTGTCTCAAAAAAAAAAATAAAAAATAAAAAATAAATAAAAGCTGGGGGTACACAAGGGAGTGAGGCTGTCCCAGGGTCCCCATGCACACCCAGCACAATGGAGGCCTCTGGAGGCATCAGTGAGGGCAGCTATCCTGTGTCACAGGGTTTGTGTGACCTGCAGCCAGCAGCGCAGCGGTCTGGTGGTGGCCTGCTTGGTGGGAGTCTCGCAGGGAGATTCTCTGTGACTAACGAGTGTCTTTTCCCCTAAAGGATGTGCCGTCGGCTGCTTTCTTGTTTCATCTAGCCGCTGGGCCCCAGAACAGTTGGCAAAGCAATTGGTATCTTTGGCTATTTTTAGGTGGAGGAATTATCGGGGTGGATGTAGTAGAGCCCCAGGGGAGTCTGGTAGATGGGGAGCTTCAGGTGCAACAAGTTTGTGGGGGTGGGAGTGGCAGCGGCTCCCTCTCAGGAATGTTTAGGCAAACTAAACATGCATCCTTCATGATGGATGTTAAAAGCCACCTCCTCTGTGCAGTCTTCCTTGATTTTCTCATTAAACACCCCCACTGCCACCCACAAGACCAAAGACTTGATCTGGAACTATAATTCAGCCTTTAGTTACAGTTCCAGACCAAGAGTACTGAGCAATAGGGACCTTACCTGATGCAGACAAGGTTTCTTTTCTGCACCTCTGAGGCTCCATTCCTAGTCAGAACGACAAGGTACGAAGTTAGGAGTTGAGACTGAAGCCACTCATACAGCTGAGATTCTCTCTTGGCCCGTTTCTAGCAAACTACAACAAGCAAGTCACTTTTGTAAATCTATTTCCTCATCTGTAAAATGGGCAACTATCGTTCCTGCCTCCCAGGATTAAAGTAAAGGGTTTAATTTGTTCAAAGCACAGCGCACAGCGCCTAACGTACACTGACAGATCTCTCGCAAGCCCCAGGCCCAGAAGGGGCTGTGCTCCCCCAAAAGTCTCTTTCCTTTGCAGCACATCGGATGGTGTGTGCATCCTGGCGGAGGGGAGGGGATTGAGGGGAGGGGAATGGGGGGTGCCCGAGCTGCGCTGGAAGACAGGTCTGCGACTCTAGTCAACTGCAGCTGCTTTCCCCGGCCTCCACCGCTGCCGCACACCCCCTTTGCCTTTAGCATTTTCCTCCTCTCCTCTAATTGCGTGGCGTCCCTAGAAGGGAGGCGGGGTGTCGGAGCTGGGGGTGGGGAGTCCCCGGGCCTAAGGCTGGGGAAGGGGTCTCCAGCGCCGTGTGAGGGCCCTGACCTACGGTGGAGACGGGGCGCCCGGGTCTCTGGGAGAACCCCGGAGTCCCCGGAAATGGAGGCGGAGTCTGGGGAGTCTGAAATGGGGGAGGGGTCGCGTAGACTACGGGGGAGTCCTGAGCCGGCTAGGAGGGGCAAGGGAGTCCCTCAGACGAAGTGGAGAGCGGGGCTTCCCTGGTCAGAGGGCGGTGCCAGGGGAAGGGCGTGGTCTCCTGCGAAGGGGCGGAGCTCCGCCGACGAGGGCTAAGCATCGCCGCAAGAGGCGGAGTCTGGAGCGAGGCGGGGCTCTCCTAGGGGGCGGGGGGAATGGGGCGGGGCCTCCGGACAGGGGGCGGAGCGTGGCTGTTCGCGCTCATCCCCCTCCCCCGGCCCCGGGTGTCCCCGTGACGAGGCAGCGCGGAGCCGCCGCGGGCCGGGCCCATCCCGCCGCAGCGGCCCGGGGCCGAGCAGGGGCTAGGCGGGGAGGGAGCGGCGCCCAGCGGGGCCCGGAGCGTGGCCAGGTGAGGCCGCCGGGGCGGAGGGGGCGGGGGCTGCGCCGGGCGGGCCCCGGCGGGCGCGGGGGGCGTGTTTGCGTGTCTGGGGGTGGTGGAGGGAGTGGGTCCGAGGGCGGGCGCCGGTGGCTGCTGCGCGCCCGCGCGTCCCTGCGGTCGCGGGTGCGGGTGGTCTCTGCGCCGTCCGGGCCCGGGGCTTGCGGGGCCGTGCACGCGCGCATGTTGTGCGGAGGGACCGCCGGGTGTGGACCTGCGTAGGTGCTGGGCCGCGGTTCTCGTTCTGCCCGCCCGGGGCGCGGGGCGCGGGGCGCGGGCCTGCCCCGGCGCGGTCCTTCTGGCGCGGGGATGTTTTCCAAACGGGCTGCCTGCGGGAGACGGCTGTGCTGCAGCCCGAGCTCGAGGGGGGAGCGCCGCTTCCACAGGCCTCCTGAGACCCGGGCGGCTGGGGACGCAGACAGACACCTGAGGGAGGGAGGGAAGAGCGCACACCCAGGAGGAGTCTATTGGCCTGCCCGCAGGGGGAGGCCGAGATGGGGAGACTGAGGCAGATGGTGAGGCGGAGGCGGGCAGACAGGCAGAGACGGGGAGTAGGGGGAGAGAGACGGCGAAAAGGACAGCGGCTGGGAGGACAGAGAGTCATTGAGAAAGCAGATGGACAGACAGAGGCCTAGACCTCAAAGGGGCAGAAAGATTCAGATGGACAGGTAGATTCAAAGAACCTGTCAGAGAGGCTAAATCAGAGGTCCAGAGGCTAAGAGCTATAACCAGGAACTGAGTCTGAGATGAGGGGTGAGGGCCCCCAACTCATGGGGCGCCCCTCTTTGAAGCACATCCCAGACTGGGATCTTGGCCAAAAAGCAGCCTCTGGCCACCCCAAGTTGGTCCATCCCTCTGGCACCACTGAATATCCTGACCCTCTTGACTGTGCCACCCCTCCCTGGTATCCCAGCAACCTCGGGCAGTTTAGAGGAGGCAGAGGGGAAGTGGTTGCCATAGCAGTAGAGGCGGTGAAAGGTCACCCTTGCCTTAGCCTAGGCGGCCCTGCAGCAGGCTGCAGCTGGGATTGAGCCGGGCTGGGGTGGGAACCTGCAAAGCTCTTTTCTCTCCCCCTCTGCCCAGAATGGTGCTGGAAGGAAACCCTGAAGTGGGGTCCCCCCGAACCTCAGACCTCCAGCACCGGGGGAACAAGGGCTCTTGCGTTCTTTCCTCTCGCGGTGAAGATGCGCAGCCAGGCGAGGAGCCCATCAAGTATGGTGAACTCATCGTCCTGGGGTGAGCATCCCTGGCCTAGGAGGGGTGAAGCACCAGACACCCACCCAACGCAGCCACAACAAGGGCCCCGACCCCTCCTCCTCCCACATAGGGCCTTCTGCTGTTCGTCCCTCCTCCCCTTCCTAGCTGAAAGACAAAATTGACCAAACCCACCTCAATTCATAATTATTATTTTATCTTCCCATTTTTCACAAATTACTGAGACAACTCTAACCACCCAACTTCCTGATTAGATGAGAAAAACGTTAACACCTGCTGCCTTTCCTAAAGCATCTAGTGTGTGTGGTGTGGGGTGAAGAACTCTGGTTCTCCAGCAAAACTGCTTGGTTCAAATCCTGCCTCTGCAAGTTGCTGAACTTCCCTGTGCCTCCGTTTCCCCTGTTTTGCAAATGGAGATGATAATAATCCCTTCCTCAGAGGGTTGTCGGAAGGAATGAATGAGGTGATTTCTGTAAGGTACATAGAACAGTGCCTAGCACATATCGAGTGTTCTGGGAGGCAGGCCTGTGCCAAGCCCTTTCATGGACATTATTTCATTTCAATCTTCACAAAGATGCTGTGAGGAAGGAGGTGAGGAAACCGAGGCTCAGAGAGGGGAAGTGACTGGCCCAAGGGCACACAGCTGGTAAGTGGCAGGGCTGGGATTTGGACCCAGGTCTTTCTTACTCTAGGTCTAGTGCACTTTCACTAAGCCACAGCTGACCCTCACACTGCAGATGAGAAAGCCAAGGCCAGGAGAGAGGAAGCAACGTGATCTGGCGGCCTGGCCAACCTCATCCCTTACTGGTCTTCGCCTGACCAGGATCCCTGTACCATCCACTCAGATCTTTACCCAGGGACAGACCCTCTTCCTCCTCCCCCATCCAGGTCTCTTTTTGGCCTCTCTTTGCCATCAGTCCTAAAGAAACTATTTGATAAGCTATATTATCATTAAGATTTTTTTTTTTAAATGGCTGTTTGTTGACAGGTGCTTTAAAAAAAAAAAAAGCAACAATAGTGAACAATTATCAAGGGCCTCCTATAAATACGCCAAACTCTGTGCCAAGCACTTTTCAATGCTTCGTCTCATTTAGTTCTCAAAATGAACCTGCGAGGTAGGTCCTAAAAAATTAGCTCCATTTTACAGAGGTCATGTGATAAGTGGAAGAGCCAGATTTAAGCCAGGCCCATCTGTGTCCCAAGCCTGTGTCCTGAACTGTCCCACCTCAAGACCTGCCCCCCCATGTGTGGGAAGAGCTCACAAGGGCAAAAGTGATGTCTCCCTTGGGAGAACTTGCCTTGGAAAAGCAGCTGCTTCATATCCCAAAGGCAGGACTGGCTTTCCAGCCCAAGGCAAGGCCACTAATGTGGGAGGCTGCAGACCCATGGGTATGGGCCCTCCTGTCAGCCCCCTTGCAGAGCAGAGTCCACACTGGCTGCATATCAGAGCTGGCTGGAGGGCACTGAAAATACACATTGACAGGCCCTCTCCAAGCCTACAGAATCACAGTCGCAATGGGTGCGACCAGGGAATCTGGGTTGTTTTTTTTTTTTTTTTTTTTTGAGACAGAGTCTTGCTCTGTCGCCCAGGCTGGAGTACAGTGGCACGATCTCAGCTCACTGCAACCTCCACCTCCTGGGTTCAAGATTTTCCTGCCTCAGCCTCCTGAGTAGCTGGGATTACAGGCACCCACCACCATGCCTGGCTAGTTTTTGTATTTTCAGTAGAGACGGGGTTTTATTATGTTGGCCAGGCTGGTCTTGAACTCCTGACCTCAGGTGATCTGCCCGCCTCGGTCTCCCAAAGTACTGGGATTACAGGTGTGAGCCACTGCACCCAGCCTCATCTGGATTTTAACAAACTCACTAGAAGATTCTGATTCAAGTGGCCTTGTCTGTGTTTGGCAGCTCTTTGTCCTGTCACTTTCTGTTCCCAGACCTTCCTGGCACCCCACTGGTTACTGAATAATGTCCTCAGCCTGGAGTTCAGAGCCCTCCCACCAGCGTCATCTCCCCCACATACTTCACCACCAAAGCCACCATTCCCTGATCTCATCAGACCCTGCCAGCCTTGGGCCCTTTGCTTAGGGTGAGCCTCCATCTAGAGAGGCTTCTGGAGTCAGAGAGACTGGGCTCAAATCTGGATATTTTCAACTACTAGCCAGAGGCAAGTCACATTACCTCCCTGAGCCTTGATTTCTCTCATTTGCAAGATGGGCAGAAAGCCACTTGCCTGGCAGGCCATTGCACAGATTCCATTAGGTGATTGATAACATGAAGGCCAGGAACACGGAGGCAGCAGCGCATGGCAGCGATGAGAGCTATGCCTCACCCCCTCTGTGCCTCTCACAACCATCCCCTCCAGACAAGAGCTGGAAAGGCAGGTGGAAATTTGACATGTATGGACGTATGGAGGTAGTGGCATTGTGGGTCATTTTTTCCTTTCATTTTGGTTCTGAGTAGTGGTGTGATAAGTGACAGTTTACTACAGGTGAACCCTTTCTAGTTCTTCAAAACCCAGTAGAGGTGTTCCCTCTCCCAGAAACCTGATCCTAGGGCCAGAATTCCCTTTTCTTCCTCTAGGCTTATGGCATCCTTGGCTTGTGCCTGGGTGTGGCAGGTGGCACCTAGGTTCCTAGAGAAGCTGAGGAACCCCTCCACTGAGGGCCCACAACTGACCTGTGGTGGTCACCTCTACTGCCCCAGTGCACAGCAGCCATCCAGGCATGGCTCACGTGTCCAGGAAATACTTGGTTAACTGAATGAAAGTGCTTTTGAAACTGTTCTGACCCCCCCCCCCCCACTCCCCAAGGTACCAATTTGTTACTGTAGGGTCTTCTAGTTTCAGGTGCTTCTAGAGCTTGTTTATTAAGGTAGGATCTGCCCAGAAGTTGGCAGTTTCCTCCAAGTCTCATCAGGGGTTCACTTTCCCTCTTTCTCTCTCTCCTCTTGCAACCCTTTCTTCTTAACCCCCGACATCTACAGCTACAATGGGTGTCTGGCAAGTGGGGACAAGGGCCGCCGGCGAAGCCGCCTGGCACTGAGCCGCCGGCCGCATGCCAACGGGGTGAAGCCAGACGTCATGCACCACATCTCCACGCCGCTCGTCTCCAAGGCAAGCAACTGACCCGTAGACCTGAGGTCCTGCCCTCCTGCCCAAGGCCCAGGGCTTTGGCCTTCCAGGTCCTACCTGCCCACAGCCCCCCCACCTTAACAGGGGAGCCCACTTTGTGTCATCACTCACTGCTTATTGGGCCACCCGAGAATGGTGATGAAAAATCCTTTGCAGTGTGCACAGTTCTTTACAGTTTGCAAAATGTTTCCTTAACCACCGGACCTCTCTGAACCTTGGCTCCCTCTAAGATGGTACTGCTTATTTCCATCCAATGGAAATGGAAATGGGTGGAAATGAGCTGCACCATTTTAGAGGCAGCCAAGGTTCAGAGAGTGGGAGGTGACAGTCATACTGCAATGGTAAAGGAAAAACCTTTGGCTTTAGAGGATTTGGGTTAGAATTCAGCCTCTGATATTTCCAGCTGTGTGCCTTTAGGCCAGTTTCTCTCTGACCTGCAGTTCCTTCAACTCTAAAATGGAACGATAACCCCATTCTTTTTTTTTTTTTTTGAAACGGAATTTCGTTCTGTCACCCAGGCTGGAGTACAGTGGCGCGATCTCAACTCACTGCAAGCTCCGCCTCCTGGGTTCAAGCCACTCTTCTGCCTCAGCCTCCCAAGTAGCTGGGACTACAGGCGTGCACCACCACGCCCAGCTAATTTTTTTTTTTTTTTGTATTTTTAGTAGAGACAGGGTTTCGCTATGTTGGCCAGTCCGGTCTTGAACCCCTGACCTCAAGTGATCCGCCCACCTCAGCCTCCCAAAATGCTGGGATTACAGGCGTGAGCCACCGTGCCTGGCCTGATAACCCCATCCTTAGGGTGACTGTAGGGCTTAAATCATGTGAAACACCTGCTGCACTGTCCACCCTCTGCGAAGGCAGGAGCTGTCCCCTTCCCAGGGAGTGGCTGCTGGGCCTTGAGCTCCAGCTGCTTGCTCAAGGCATACACTTATCATGGCTGCACACCCTGGCAAGTGACTTTTTTCTCCCCGCAGGCACTGAGTAACCGTGGTCAGCACAGCATCTCGTACACGCTGTCCCGGAGCCACTCGGTCATAGTGGAGTATACACATGATAGCGACACAGACATGTTCCAGGTATGCTCAGGCCTCTCCACACACCTCCAGGCCACCAGGCCTCTAGGCTTTGCAAGCATTTCAGGTGAGGCTACAGGTTGGGAGGCCATTGGAAAGTTGCTTCTCTCCAGACAAGGAAGCAGGATGTCCCAGTGTGGGCTGTTGACTGCAGAGTCACACAGCAAGTCAGTGGCCGTATCAAGGATCAAACTCAAGAATCCTAGACTGTGGGAGGTCACACAGCTCAGGAGTTCAGGTGTGAGAGGCCTAATGCCTGGGTTCAGATTTTGGCTCCATCACTTACCACTGGGTGACTTTGGGGAAGCATCACTTAAGTTCTCTGGGCCTTGGTTTACTCATCTGTAAAATGAGGCCCATAATAGTACCCACCCCACGGGAAGATTAACTTAGGCATTGCATATACAATGTTTAGCATGGTGGCTTGCATATAGCAGATAGTGACTTAGAAGTCACTATCTGCTGCTAACATTTGAGCACCCTCTTATATCAGCAAATCAACTCGTATTTATTGAATGGGGCGATCCCTAGTGCTGTGGGGGCAACAGAGAAGGAGAAGCTGCTCCAGGCCATGGCTTCTTGGACTTGGAGACCCCACCTGGGAGCCTAGAGGGCCTAAGGAGTTGGTGCTGCCCCTCCCCAGGGCCTGGCAGCCTCCTTTTTTTGGTGACCTTGCATACAGAGCCACTGCTGGTACTCTGGAAGGGAAGGCCCATGAGAGTCCCCTATGTACATACAGTCCCTGCTTGCTCTCCCTGTCCTCACAGATCGGCCGCTCCACAGAGAACATGATTGACTTCGTGGTAACAGACACGTCCCCTGGAGGAGGGGCTGCTGAGGGCCCTTCTGCCCAGAGCACCATCTCCCGCTATGCCTGCCGCATCCTCTGTGACCGCCGGCCACCCTATACTGCCCGCATCTATGCCGCTGGCTTCGACGCCTCTAGCAACATCTTCCTTGGAGTGAGTGAGCCCCAGGAAGGGACCAACTCTTCATCTGTGAGGCAAGGGGTAGGCTTGGGAGGTGCAGCATCTTGAGGTGATGAACCAGCCCACAGTAATCCAAATGATGGTCCTGGTAGGGCTTAGCAACCCCACCTAACTGATGAGCAAAGCGAGGCCCAGAGAGACACTCAAGTCATGCAGCTTCAATGCCAGTCCTCTCTGGGCCGCCTCTGAACTTGAGGGTGGGGGGCAGTGCCTCTGGCACATGGCCTGCTGGGGGGCCCCTGGGGGATGTGATCTGATCCCTCATGTGGTCCCAGGAGCGAGCGGCCAAATGGCGGACCCCAGATGGCCTGATGGATGGACTGACCACCAATGGAGTCCTGGTGATGCACCCGGCAGGCGGATTCTCCGAGGACTCAGCCCCCGGTGTCTGGCGGGAGATCTCGGTCTGTGGGAATGTGTACACATTGCGGGACAGCCGCTCAGCCCAGCAGCGGGGCAAGCTGGTAGGTGACCCGCTCCATTCCCCACCCCTATCCTTGCCAGGCCCTCACAAGCTGCTCATCCCCCTGCCCAAGCCAGGAGATGATCTCCAGTCCTTCTGCCCCAGGGAGCCCCAACAGACTCCATATCGGGGAATCCCAGGCCCAGGGAGTTCTTAGCATAAGCCACTTGTCCCACAGACAGGCAGACAGACCAGGGTCCCCAAGCATAGCATGCATACCACTGGAGGTCCAGGGGGTGATGCGATCAAGGCACACACAGACATACTGTGCAGTCCCAGGTGGCTTCAAGGCTGCTGGCAGCTTAAAAAAAATCACACCTTCTTATGAGAGTGACACTTGGCCCATGTGTGAGCAATTTATAGCCTAAAGGGTTGGCAGTTTGTAGCATGTCTGTCACGTTCAGACAGGTTTAGCACTGTTCTCCTCTCCCAGGAGGAAAGGGCCCTTACAGTAGTTCTGACACAGGTGTTAGTGGCAGCTCCTTGTGGTGCAGATCAGAGAGCTGACGTTAGGAGCCAGGAGGGAGTCCTAGAGAGAGGCAGGGGCTGCCCAAGGTCACATGGCCGTGCTCCTCAAACGGGCCATGCACTGCTCTTCCCAGGCATGAGCACATTGGCCAAGGAGGTGCAAAACCTCAGAGAAAAGCATGGCTTTTCTTTGTAGAGCGTCAACTCTGTGGGGAGGTCTGGGGAAGCATTGTTTGTTAAAACGATGCATGTGAATGTTTCACAAGCCTACTCTTCTTGAGCACTATTTGCCATGCACTGTTCTAAGTTGTTAAACTGATTGATTCATTTAGTTTTTATTTATTTATTTTTTCGAGGTGGAGTCTCACTCTGTCCCCCAGGCTGGAGTGCAATGGCGCGATCTCGGCTCACTGCAACCTCCGTCTCCTGGGTTCAAGTGATTCGCCTGCCTCAGCCTCCCAAGTAGCTGGGACTACAGGCATGAGCCACCACATTCGGCTAACTTTTTGTATTTTTAGTAGAGATGGGGTTTCACCATGTTGGCCAGGCTGGTCTGGAACTCCTGACCTCAGGTGATCCGCTTGCCTCGGCCTCCCAAAGTGCTGGGATTACAGGCGTGAGCCACCGTCCGGCCTGATGGATTCATTTAATCTTCACAAGAACCACTTGAGATGCTGGAAGGTGCAGTCTATCTTGAGGATGAGGAAACTGAGATGGAGAGAGGTTAAGTTACTCGACAAGGGACACAGTCAATGGTGAGGCCAGAATTCAGCCTGGGCAGCCTAGCTCCTGAGTTTTTGCTTTTAACTGTAACTACTGGGACAGCTGCTTTGGGCTAAGTACCCAGCATTCCCTGTTAGCTTTGAGCTAAGTACCCAGCATTCCTCGTTAGAGGCCTTTCCTGCCTCTGTCAGGAGGGGGGCACTTCAGAAAACATCTTATTTTAGAAAAACTCTGTCTGGGTCAGACTTCTTGATTAGACAGATGGGGAAACCAAGGCCCATGCCCCGCTGGGAGGGGGGATCAGCATGTGCCCGGGGTGCACCTGCCTGCCCACTTGGCCTCCTAGCCTGCCTTGCTCCTCTGCCCTGCCTGCCCTGCCAGCCAGGGTGTCCTCTCCAGGGAGGCTCCGTGGGATGGACCCGCGGCTCGGTGGGGGCCTCTTGGGCAGTAAGGCCCTTCTACTGCCTCTGGCAGGTGGAAAACGAGTCCAACGTGCTGCAGGACGGCTCTCTCATCGACCTGTGTGGGGCCACACTACTGTGGCGCACACCGGCGGGGCTGCTGCGGGCTCCCACACTGAAGCAACTGGAGGCCCAGCGGCAGGAGGCAAATGCAGCGCGGCCCCAGTGCCCCGTGGGCCTCAGCACTCTCGCCTTCCCCAGCCCAGCCCGTGGCCGCACAGCGCCCGACAAACAGCAGCCCTGGGTCTACGTCCGCTGCGGGCACGTCCACGGCTACCACGGCTGGGGCTGCCGGCGGGAGCGGGGCCCCCAGGAGCGCGAATGTCCTCTCTGCCGCCTCGTGGGGCCTTATGTGCCTCTGTGGCTTGGCCAGGAGGCCGGCCTCTGCCTGGACCCTGGGCCGCCTAGCCATGCCTTTGCACCTTGCGGCCACGTCTGTTCTGAGAAGACTGCCCGCTACTGGGCCCAGACACCACTGCCCCACGGCACCCACGCTTTCCATGCCGCCTGCCCCTTTTGTGGGGCCTGGCTTACTGGCGAGCATGGCTGCATCCGCCTCATTTTCCAGGGCCCGCTGGATTAGGCTCCCTGGGGCCCCCTGCTGCTGTGTCCACCTGCCCACCCAGGTCCCCACCTCCTGCAGCCCAGAGGGAGCTCTGCATGTGGGACACTCCCTGCTGGCACAGCCACACCAGATGGACATGTTGGATGGGCTGTGCCCTTCCCCCCAACTGTGGCCCCCCAAGGAGGTCCCCAAGATCTCCACCCCAGTCATGCTCATGGGGCCTTCAGCACCAGCTCTGTCCTGGGTCGATGGAGGAAAGCCCAGCCCCATGGCCTTGCCCTTCCTGGGGCATCCCACATCGTGCCGCCGACACTGTGTGCCCCTGGGGGAGTGAAGGGGCCAGGGGCCTCTGATCCCCAGCTTAGGCTGGCTATGCCCTGAGCCTGCCAACCCAGTTTCAGACACTCATCCTTCCTGCTGCCTCCCTGGGTTCCTCTATAAACCTCGCTGCTCAGCTGCCCCCACAAGCCCCATGTGCCCCGCATGCGTGCAATGCCTCCAACCCCTGAGTGAGTGGTGGGTGGGTGGCAGGCTGGGCCCAGCATTTGCGGATAGCCACTATGGGCTCAAATCTATGCTAAGTGGTATCTGGGGACACAGAGGCAATCAGACCTGGTTCCCCACCTGGCAGAGTTCACAGTCTAGTGGAGGACAGACTGTTACCAAATGGCAACACAGCTTCATGTGTGCCAGGATCAGAGTACGAATCTGGCTGTGGCAGGCCTCACTGGTAATGGAAAAGCGAGGGAGGCTTCACAGAGGAGGTGTCATAGGAGCTCAGCCTCGATGGCTGCTCGGAACCCTCTGAGTCTACAAGATGGGAAGCGTGCTCTATACAGAAGGGAGGTCCTGTGCACAGGCTCAGGTGTCAGTAAGCCAGGAATCCAGGGACAGAGTCAGGTTGGCTGGAGCATGGACTGCGGGCAGGGGACAGCGAAGGGGGTGGAGCAAAAGGTTGGGACCATGTGACCAGGGAAGATGCTGGATGGAGGATTCTGAACCTCATTTGTGGATGGTCAGGAGTCAACAAAGGGAGGAGAGAGGACTCACTGGTCAAGTGTCGGCTGTGACACAAGGGCCATCATCCCTGAATGCCCACCACGTGCCCCGCACTGTGCTGATGATGATAATAATAACAACGTCCATTGAGCACTCTCCAGACACCGGGCTCTGCTTCTTGGAGGTTTTGTTATTTAATCCTCATAGTAACCCAA
This sequence comes from Hylobates moloch, assembly GCF_009828535.3. Lineage (NCBI taxonomy): Eukaryota > Metazoa > Chordata > Mammalia > Primates > Hylobatidae > Hylobates > Hylobates moloch. Next base: position 85,614,039 of record NW_026652280.1, read on the forward strand.
GAAGGGAGGTGTTGCCATTTCTGTCTCTGAGGAGATGAGGGCAGATGCACCAAGTCACACAACTAGAAAGTGGCCAAGCCAGGATTTGAATCCATAGCTGCTCCTCTCCATCACAGTGTTGCTTTCCTTCAACAGAGGTGGGGGTGAACCAAGCAGGGTTTTGGATACTAGATTGGTGGACACCCACCTGCTTCATGCGCAGACCTGCGCAGGGCCCCTGCAGTGGGCAAGGCCGGGCCTCTCGCAGCCCACGGTCTGCAGAGGGACCTACCTGTGCTTGTGTTGGAAGCTGACCCCCACACCTGTGCTGGCCACCTGTACCCCAGGCCAGGATGCAGTGGGCTATCAGCCAGGCTGGAAGTGTTTGGAGAAGTGAGAACCAGGGGCTCTAGAAGGCCCAGGGAGGACCTGGAGCCTGAGCCAAGTCTTGAATGGCAGAGCATCTCCAGAGGCAGGGAGGAGTTGGGAGGGCAGCCCAGGTGAGGGGAACAGCATGGTGTGGCAGGGAACGTGCCCGGTGTGGAGGGGGGCAGCAAAAAGGGATGGGGGTGGGGAAGGTTGCTGGGGCCTGGTGGGCCTTGACTGCCATGGAAGCCAAGCCTGAACTGGATTCCTGTTCATCCTGGCCACAGGTGGGTGTGTTGCTGGGGTTGCCCCAGACCATTCCTGCGGGGAGTGAGCCAGGAAGACAGGTAGACGGCTATTCTGGAGACAAAGAGAAGGCTCTGAGTATAGGCCTGACCTGGGCATCGTCCCCAGTAGATGGCAGAGCCTAGGGAAGTACAGATTCCAAGGGGAGGGATGGACCTGACCAAGGCCACACAGCTGGTTGCGGCCAGGGAGATCAGACCTGGGCTACTGAGAAGACAGAGGGCACCCACATGTGATGAGAGGAGGAGGGTGTGATCAGATTCTTGCTTCCAGAGCATAGCACTGCTGCAGTGGGGGCGAAGGGGAGGGTGGGGATGCTGCAGGAGGTGTGGGAGCATTCCAACTTCTCTCCCCTCAACATACACACAACACACAAAGCACTCAAAATCCAACTCTTCCAAGTTCTCTCTTCTGACCCTGTTGGGAACCAGGCAGGGGAACATTCTGATCCCCTTTCCAGTGGGGAACCTCAGACCCTAGGAGGAAAGACCAGCAAAGGGCACCACCCTAGATGCTGGGGAAGACTCAGAGGTATTGGTGGAGGGGGTCAGAGAGCTCCGGTCTTGTCCCAGCTCTGCCTTTGCCAGCCCTTAGAGCCTCAGTTTCCTCAATGCTAAAGGGGTAACAGTCGCTACCTCGCCAGGTGGTTGTGAATATACGGAGAGCACCTGTAACACAGTTGATTCATAAGTGTTGCTCCTCACTGACCCCTTTTGCATTCCCATGGGGAAGAGCCAAGGCTGGGGAGTTCTGACTCCAGTGATAGACTGCTCCATGTGAGTAACTGTGTGTGTGTATCTGTATGTTGGGGCCAGGGACACCTGAACTGTGTGGTGTTACAGGAGTCGGTGAACCTCTTAGCCTCAGTTTCCCTATCTGTACAATGGGTAAAGTGATGATACCTCAGGATTTTTGCAAGAATTAAATGAGGTCCTCCATGCCAAACTGCTAGCAAGGGACCTCAGTACACGCTCATGTTATCTGTGATCATAAAAATGTGATCACGTAGCTTGGTTGGGGGTCCCGAGAGCACTGGGATCTTTTCCTTGCCTGAGCTGCCCCCTGCTGGCAGTGGGCAGCACTACCTCCCTTACCTGTGCACATTTCAACTTCACCTGTCAGCTAACTTTATACCCATTTTAAAGACAATGAAAACGGAGGCACAGGAAAGAAGAGGGGTGACTTTCCTAAGGACAATGACCAACTTGTTGAACTCCCCCACATAACAAGTCATCATCAAAGCTAACAGCTTGTAACACTGTTGTGTCAAGCAAGGCCTTGGGCACCTTTGTGGATGAGAAACTTGTATCTATGGTAAGCAGACACTGTCTGGCCTAGACGCGGGCTGGCAAGGAGACCGTGGGGGATTTCAGTACCCACACGTCCGTCACCCTACGCAACTATAGGGAGCGGCACTGCAGTCAACACATCACAACTTACAATATCTCTGGATTGGATTCAATTATCAAACTGGTTTTCCGGTTCACAAAGCCAAGACTCCCAGACAACCTCGCTCCACACCCCATCTGACCCTGGGCCCTCACCTCTACTTCCCACTCGGCCTAGGCCCTTCCGCATGCCCCACCCAGACCGTGGTCTTGTGAGTCCGTCCAGACCTGTAAAAGTGGACCGCGGGACCGCCGCTGCTCTGGACTCCCTTTCGGGGCCGCAGGAGGCTTTCTCATCCATCAGGCATCTGGCAAGCACCAGGAAACCGCCAGCCTGTTGTGCTAAGGAAACTGAGGCTCGGGAATGTTTAGCGGCTGCTTCCAGGCCCGTGGCGGGTGGATGGTGGTACAGTGAAGCACTCGAGGCGTTTCTCCGCGCCCCTACACGGGTGGGACCACCTCAGCCCTGGCCCGAGCCCACTCGACCGTAGCCCCGATTCCCGGCACCGAGAGCTTTGCAACTTCCAAGTCTCCACCCCCAGGTCCCGAGTCCCGAGAGGAAGGTGGAGCCACATTACTCCTATTGTGTAGGTTCCCACCTGCAAGAGTGACGCCGGGTCCTCTGGGGTGAAACCCCAAAGGAAAGCGGGATCGGGACAGGGGGAGGGGGATTCCCAAGTCCCTGACACCCGCGCCGTCTCGGCCTGGGCTTGGTGACCTCATCAGTCCCGTCTGCCGGGACTAGGCCGCGGCCAGGCCGGGCACAGAGGTACCCGGTCCGGCGCGTGTGCGGCCTGCGGACAAAAGGCCGAGCCCGCAGGGCCAATCCGCGCGCCACCCCGTAGCGCCTGGGGGCGGGAGCCAGAGAGCCGAGAAACTCGTCCTGGCACGTCTATTGGCTGGTACTGACGCCCATCCGGACCCCGAGGCCAGGCAGTTGGCCAAGGGGGGCGGGGTTCGCAGAGCCCCACTGAATGGGGGAGCCGGAAGCAGGAAGTGAGTTTGCGAACGGAGGAGCTGCTGCAGGTGAGGCGCGGTGCCTGGGCTTTTGGGGTCAAAGCGTGTCATCCCGGGGGACCAAGGCGAATCTGTACTGAGCGCAAAATCATTCCCTTTCTGCCCACTCTCCAGTACCCCCTCCAAATTCACCCCGCCCTCGAGGCCAAGGAGTGCTCCGGCGAGCAAAGAGTTAACAGCCCTTTCCGAACCTTGAGGATGTGCTATTGGGGCGGAGCTTCTGGAGTCCGGGGCAGGGCGGGGAGGCTGGCCCAGCCGGGACGGGGCGTGGCGGGGAGAATGCCCCGGGTTGGGGAATCCCCGGGTTCCAACGGGGCTGTCAGACCTTCAGTAAATTGTTGGCCTTTCCAAGCCTCAGTTTCCCTATCTGTAAAATGGGTTTTCTTCTGGTTGTGAACTTCCGTGGCTTCCCTGGTGGAGCACAGGGAGAGAGCAGGAGAATGGAGGGCCAAGGAAGAGGCAGTTAGAGGATGAGAATAGGACAGGTTCAAGGAAAATCATTTATTGCTGTGGATACTTTCCGTCCAGGGCGACCTCATCTGATTGGCGCACCCACCTGGTAATATTGGGGTTATTCTCTCTTTTATAGAGGTGGAAACGGAGGTGCAGAAAAGTGAAGCAATGGACTTGACTTTTAGGAGTCTGGGGCCGAGTCCTGGCTAAAGGCTGAGACTTCCAGCTGGCGACCTGGCACTTTATCCTTGTGAGCACAGTGGAAAGTGTCAAGAATTCTGAACAAAGGCCAGGCGCGGTGGCTCACGCCTGTAATCCCAGCACTTTGGGAAGCCAAGGCAAGCAGATCGCTTGAGGCCAGGAGTTCGAGACCAGCCTGGACAAAATAGCGAGACCCCATCTCTATCACAAATACAAAAAATTAGCTGGGCGTGGTGATGCACGCCTGTAGTCCCAACTACTTTGGAGGCTGAGGCAGGAGAATCGCTTGAGCCCGGGAGGCGGAGGCTGCAGTGAGTCCAGATCATGCCACTGCACTCCAGCCTGGGCAACGAAGTGAGACTCCGTCGCAAAAAAAGAATACTGAACAAGGAAGCAGGGAGGGGCCTGGGCTGGGAGCCTAGAGGCGAGGATCTCTGCTGCTGATGTCTCCATTGTGGGATTAGGCAAGGCTCTCAGCCTCTCTGAACCCTCGGTTTCCCCATCTGTAATACTAGGTAGTTAGAGTCAATCTATTTTTTTTTTTTTTTGAGATGGAGTTTCATTCTGTCGCCCAAGCTGGAGTGCAATGGTGCGATCTCAGCTCACTGCAGCCTCCACCTCCTGGGTTCAAGTGATTCTCCTGCCTCAGCCTTCCCAGTAGCTGAAATTACAGGTGCCTGCCACCACACCTGGCTAATTTTTGTATTTTTAGTAGAGAGGAGGTTTCACCATGTTGGTCAGGCTGGTCTTGAACTCTTGACCTCAGGTGATCCACCCACCTTGGCCTCCCAAAGTGTTGGGATTACAGGTGTGAGCCACCATGCCTGACCTTAGAGTCAATCTTTAAGGTTTAGGAACTATAGACCAAATACGGTCCAGTGTATTTTGTGACCCCTTGGGTGAGTCATCTCACCTTCTCTAAGCCTCAGTTAGCATATCTGGTGAATGGGTACAATAGTGTTCCCTTCCACATGGGCTTTTGGGAGGATTAAATGAGATCATAAGAGTTCAGAGCCAGGTATGCAATTGGTGTGGGGTAAACAACAGCTGTGATGACAGTGATGGTTCTCAGCAGGGCCCATGGCGGACACCCAGTACATCCTGCCCAATGACATTGGCGTGTCTAGCCTGGACTGCCGTGAGGCCTTCCGCCTGCTGTCACCCAAAGAGCGCCTCTATGCCCACCACCTGTCCCGTGCCGCCTGGTACGGAGGCCTGGCTGTGCTGCTTCAGACCTCCCCCGAGGCCCCCTACATCTATGCTCTGCTCAGCCGCCTCTTCTGCGCCCAGGACCCCGACCAGCTGCGCCAACATGCCCTGGCTGAGGGCCTTACCGAGGAGGAGTATCAGGTCAGTTCTCTTGGGCCAACCCGCATTTCCTGAGTGGCTTCTGGGTGTGAAAGACCAGGATGCAAATGTCTATCTCTTTCAAGGGGTGGGTGGAGGATTAGACCAAAGGTTACAAATTCAGGCACTTCCCTTCTCTGGAGCCTCAGTCTTCTCATCTGTAAAATATGCATGTGGGATGTCTGTACCTCTTAGTGTTGTGATGACCCACTTAGAACAGTGCCTGACTTCAAGATAAATGATGGCTGCTGTGATTATAACAAAAGAAACTGTGGTGGAGATTCAGGGAAGGCAGAAGAAGGAGTCCAGAGTAGGTATCAGGAGGTCTGAGTTCAGGACCAGTTCTTCTCTACCACACTGTGTGGCCCTGGGCAGAATGTTCTGCCTGTCCCTTGGTTTTTGTTTTTAGATGTATTGGCCAAGTAATACACAAATTCTTAGTGCATTGCAGCAATGCAGAAAGACACAAAAGAAAACACAAAGGTCACTCATTCTCAGTGCCCTCCTCAGAGGTAACCCACTGAGGCTGGTACAGCCTTTTCTTTCTCTCTCTCTTTTTTTTTTTTTTTTTTGTGACAGAGTCTCATTCTGTCACCCAGGCTGGAGTGCAGTGGTGTAATCTTGGCTCACTGCAATCCTCCACCTCCCAGGTTCAAGCACTTCTCATGCCTCAGCCTCCCAAGTAGCTGGAACTACAGGTATGTGCCGCCATGCCGGGCTAATTTTTGTATTTTTAGTAGAGATGGGTTTTCACCATGTTTCCCAGGCTGGTCTTGAACTCCTGGCCTCAAGTGATCCACTTGCCTTAGCCTCCCAAAGTGCTGGGATTACAGGCATGAACCACTGTGCCCGGCCTTGGTTACAGCCTTTTCAATCCCATCTGTGTATTACATACCCTTATGTGTATATGCATGGTGAATCAGTTCCTTATTTTCTCTTTTATAGAAATGAGATAATGTTCTTTTCCTGCTTTGTGTCCTACTTTTTCCACTGAATGCCATGTCTTGGAGAACTTGGAGAATGGGGTACATTTAAATGTACCTCATTCTTTTTTATTGACTGTAAAGCATTCCACAGCAGTGTACACTATAATCAATTTAATCTTCATTGCTGGACATTTAGCTTGTCCTGTTTTTCTTACAAACAGTGCCGTGGTGAGCATACTTGTGCACACATGTGAGGAGGATCTATTTCTAGAAGGAGAACTGCTGGGTCAAAGGCTCTGTACATTTACAATTGACTGATTCTGTTAAGTCATCTTCTAAAAAAGCTTCACTGCATTATATTCCCACCAAGAATGTACGAGAATATGGCCTGTTTTTCTATATGTGAAATAAAGGGATTGGATTGTTTCTCTCTGAGCTGACGTACTGTTTATTCTACCTCTTTTGAACTTTGGGCATTCACTTTCCATCTTGAGGCCTTGGCTTACTCCTTAAAAGAGCTAGTATCTGTGGAAATGTTTATAAATGGAAAGGTGCAACCCAAGCGTTACTATTTTCAGGGAAATTCTTTTTTTTTTTTTTTTTTCTGAGACGAAGTCTTGCTCTGTCACCAGGCTGGAGTGCAGTGGCACAATCTCGGCTCACTGCAACCTCCGACTCCCTGGTTCAAGCGATTCTCCTGCCTCAGCCTCCCGAGTAGCTGGTATTACAGGCATGCGCCACCATGCCCAGCTAATTTTTGTATTTTTAGTAGAGATGGGGTTTCACCATGTTGGCCAGGATGGTCTCCATCTCCTGACCTCGTGATCTGCCTGCCTCGGCCTCCCAGAATGCTTGGGATTACAGGCGTGAGGCACCACGCCCGGCCATTCAGGGGAATTCATATGTTTGCAAGTGGCAGAAACCCAGCTCAAATTGGCTTACATGAAAAGGAGAATTTTTGGGTCACATGATTGAAAAGTCCAGGTCTAGAGGAAGTTTCGGGCATGGCTGGACTCAGGGACTCAGTGCTACCACTGGGATGCAGTCTTCATCTCTCAGCTTGCTTGCTTTTCTCACTCCTGGAGGGGAGCTCCAGGGGTTCCAGGCCTGATGATCCCTGGTGTACAGAGGCTCTTTGCCAATGGGAAATGTCCTGGGTAGCTCTCTTATGCCAGCTTGAGCATTGTGTCCATCCTGTAGCCAAGGATGGTGGTTTCTCAGACTGGCTGAGCCAGGTCACATGCCCACCCCTGGAGCTGGGGGAAGGGAGATCCCCCACCCTCCCACCCACAAAAGGAGGATTGAGGTCTTGTTACCAGAGGAAGATCTGGGGCCAGCAGAAGCCACAGAATAGATAGATGATTAAGGCCTCTCCAGCTCTAACATGTGATGCTTCCGAGGCCAGCTGCCTGACAGGTCAGATGCTGAGGACAGGCTCTGGAGAAAGAGGGAGGTGGTGCTGGAACTGGGCCTTAAAGGACACAGTAGCCTCAGGTGGCTGAGAGGGTGCTGGGGTGGGGAGGGAAAAGGCAGACGAATGCTTGGATGTGTTTGGGAACTGCCCAGAAGATCAGTTAGGCCAGACAACGGGGGTGTGAAAATGGGTCTGTGAAAGTAAGTGTGGGACAGACTGGGGCTTCCCAGGACCTGGGTCCTGCCCACACATTTCCCAGCCTCACCCACACTGGCTCTGCTGGGGCATTCTTATCTCGGGAGGAGGTGTCGCTGGGGTCAGGGAGGCTGTGTTTCCTGGGTCTTTGATTCCTGCCTCCCCCTCAGGCGTTCCTGGTCTATGCCGCGGGTGTCTACTCCAACATGGGCAACTACAAGTCCTTTGGTGACACGAAGTTTGTTCCCAACTTGCCCAAGGTGAGCCAAGGGAGGGTTGGGGAAGGTGGGGATGGGGGCTGGTGGGGTAAGGGTGGAGAATGCAGTAGAAGGAGCCCCAACTGGAGTGTCAGAAGCCCTGAGCAGAGCATGGACCCTGTCGCTTCCACCCTGCATGACTGTGGCTGTCACCAGCCTCACTGGGTGCTGCGGCCTCTTCGTGTATAAAGGAAAAGCACAGCTGTCCCTGACTGCAGATCTGCAGGCCGAACAAGGGCGAGATGTGGAAGTGTTCTGTGAACATTTAGGTACTCTCAAAAATGGAGCTTGTTGGTCATCACCAGGAACAGCGGGAAGTGCTGGGCTGGGGGCATCCCTCCCAGGGTTATGAGGCTTGAGCCTATCTAGGGCAGAGGTGGTTCTTACAGCAGGTATAAGAGCCGGGACTTCAATATGCACACAAGTCACCTGGCAGTCATGCTGACATGCAGCATCTGATTCAGCAGGTCTGTGGTGCACCCAAGATTTGACATTTTTTCTTTGAGACAGGGTCTTGCTCTGTCACCCAAGCTGAAGTGCAGTGGTGTGATCATGACTCACTTCAGCGTCAACCTCCTGGACTCAAGTGATCCTTCTGGCTTAGCCTCCCAAGTAGTTGGGAATATGGGTATGCAGCACCACATCAGCTAAATTTTCTTTTCTTTTCTTTTTTTGAGATAGGGTCTCACTCTGTCACTCAGGCTGGAGGGTAGTGGCACGGACACAGCTCACTGCAGCCTCAACTTCCTAGGCTCAGGTGATCATCCTCAGCTTCCAGAGTAGCTAGTACCACAGATGCCTGCCATCATGACGCCTGGCTAATTTTAAAAATTTTTTGTAGAGACAGAATCCCACTGTGTTACCCAAGCTGGTCTTGAACTCCTGGGCTCAAGCAATCCTCACACCTTGGCCTCCCCAAATGCTAGGATTACAGGCATGAGCCACTGCGTCTAGCCTAATTTTTTTTATTCTTTGTAGAGATGGGGTCTCTCTATGTTGCCCAGGCTTGTCTTAAACTCCTGGCCTCAAGCATGTCTCCCTCCTCTGCCTCGCAAAGTGCTTGGATTATAGGCATGAGCCACCAACACATGGAGGCTTGACATTTCTCAGGCCCTGCCAGTGCTGCTGGTCCACAGACCGCACAACGAGCCAGAGCTGTTAGACCACAGGAGAAGAGCTTGGGAGTGGATAGGGAGGCTCTGGAAGGCAGGTTTGGGTGGTGTGACTGGGCCATTGGCCTCCCTTTCCCTGCAGGAAAAGCTGGAACGGGTGATCCTAGGGAGTGAGGCTGCTCAGCAGCACCCAGAAGAAGTCAGGGGTCTCTGGCAGACTTGCGGGGAGCTTATGTTTTCTCTGGAGCCAAGGCTTCGACACCTCGGGCTGGGGAAGGAGGTGAGGCCCCTGACTCCCCCGAGGGGACAGGCAGCGGAGGGAATCCTTCAAGGCCACCTGGTAAAGAGGGAAGGACACGGGATGGGGAGGCGGTGGGCTCTGCCTCACACTCCTGAGGCAATGCTGCTCCCCACTGCAGGCCTCAGTTTTGTCATCTGTAGAATGGTAAGCAGGTTGGGTCGAATGCTTTCTGAATGCCCTCCCAGATCTGACATTCTGTACACAGGATGCCATGTGCTGATGGAGGGAAGGAGAGGAAAGCTGGAGGTGGAGGGAGCTGAGGAGGGGATGGCAGGGAAGGAGGGGGGTCCCAGGTTTCCCACCTCTGGAGGCCGCATCTGTTGCATGGGATGAGGACCTTGGCAAGCCTTAGGGGTGGGCCAGCCTGAGAGAGGCCTGGGCAGGGCTGCAGCAACACTGGAGATGAGCATCTGTTTGTTTGTTTGTTTTATAACTTTTTCCCCTGGAGGTAGATGGAGGGGTAAGTGGTAGAGGCTGCTGGAAGGAGGGAGGGGCAGAAAGCCTGGGAAGATGGCGTCCCTGCAGCCCTGACCTCGGCCACGCCTCTTTCTCATGTCCCCTCTCTTCCCCAACAGGGAATCACCACCTATTTCTCTGGGAATTGTACCATGGAAGATGCCAAATTGGCCCAAGACTTTCTGGACTCACAGGTTTGGGATTAGGGGAGCTCAAGGTAGCAGAGGTTTGGTGAGATTCCTAGTCCCAGCCCCCTCACAACTGGTGACCACTCCTGGGTCTCTGCTTGACTACTCCCTGCGTACTAGGGAAGGTGCCACCCCTGCCCACCCCAGGCTGTAGAGCCTAATGACAGCCTCAGGGCAGGGCAAAGAACCAGGACCTCAGGCCACAGGGGTGTGAGGCTTTGGGGTCCATCTGTCAGTGGCACTCCCAGTTCAGCCACTCACCAGCCATGTGATCAGTTTCCATGTCTGTGAAGTGGTACCCACCTCCAGTAGCCCTGGGTTCGCAGAGGCCATGCAGTGCCTGGCACAGTGGTTGGAGTCAGTGCTTAGTGGAAGTGCACAGTGTCCCAAGCAGAGCAGGAGAGTCGGCCCTGGGCTGCCCACTCCCACTATCTCCCACTCCTGCTCCCAGCCAACCCAGAAGGCCCAGCCTGCTTTGCCTCCATGCCTTCTCCCCCAGGGGTGATCCATTTTCCTTCCTCCCACCCCACTGCCCTCTCCAGACCTCACTCTCAACCCCTGCCCTGGTCTCTTCTAGAACCTCAGTGCCTACAACACCCGACTCTTCAAAGAGGTCGATGGAGAAGGGAAGCCCCACTATGAGGTGCGGCTGGCTTCTGTGCTTGGCTCAGGTGAGCTTAGCCCCAGGCTTCCCTTCTGCTCCCTCCTGGGCATTTCTCCAGCTCCCTTCTGCTACCGTAACAACTCCTCCTCCCAGTCACCCTCTTGTCTCCCCATGGGACTGTCGATTACATTTGGTATGTGGCTGTCTTTTTAAATCCAATCTGCCACTGGCTATCCACTTAAGCTCTCAGTGCTTTAGTTTCCCATCGGTGGAATGGAAATGATAATTTCCACCTCCTCCCAGAGTTGGAGTGAGGCTTAAAGGAGTTAACACATGGAAAGCACATGTTATGTGATACATATATTTTTGTTTTTTAGTTTTTGGGTTTTGTTTTTGTTTTTTGGTGTTTTGTTTTTTTGTTTTTTGGGGTTTTTTTTGAGATGGAGTCTCTCTCTGTTGCCCAGTCTGGAGTGCAGCAGCACGATCTCAGCTCACTGCAACCACTATCTCCAGGGTTCAAGTGATTCTCCTGCCTCAGCCTCCTGAGTAGCTGGCATTACAGGTGCCTACCACCATGCCCGGCTAATTTTGTATTTTGAGTAGAGACGGGGTTTCACCATGTTGGCCAGACTGGTCACGAACTCCAGACCTCAGGCAATCCGCCCGTCTCAGCCTCCCAAAGTGCTGGGATTACAGGCGTGAGCCACCATGCCCGGCTGATATATATATTTTTGAAGATGAGAGTTTATGCTCATGTCTGTTGGCTACAGGGAGCCATTGAGAATCTTAGAGTGAAAGAGTGCTATGAGGAAAAGCCGGCTGAGGTGTCTTTCTCTGAGTGAGGCCTCTTTCTCCAGCCTTTTCTCTGAGTGACACCTTCTTTCCCCAGAGCCTTCCCTGGACTCCGAGGTGACTTCCAAGCTGAAGAGCTACGAATTCCGGGGAAGCCTTTTCCAGGTGACCCGGGGGGACTACGCGCCCATCCTCCAGAAGGTGGTGGAGCAGCTGGAGAAAGCCAAGGTTGGACTGGCTGCGGGCTGAGGGGTGTGGGCTGAGGACCCCTCTGGGCAGCAGAGCGGGTGTGGAGGTGGGTGGGTGGCCCGAGGCTGACTGACCCCCGCTCAACTCAGGCGTATGCAGCCAACAGCCACCAGGGGCAGATGCTGGCCCAGTATATAGAGAGCTTCACCCAGGGCTCCATCGAGGCCCACAAGAGGGGCTCCCGCTTCTGGATCCAGGACAAAGGCCCCATCGTGGAGAGGTGAGGTGCCAGCTCCACCCCACCTGCCCCCTCCTGCCTGCCCCTCTTCCACCTCTGCCCTTCTCTCCCCCAGTTACATCGGGTTCATCGAGAGCTACCGCGACCCCTTTGGTTCCCGAGGAGAATTTGAAGGTAACTTCCTCAGGGAGGAGGTCAGTCACAGTCCCTTCCCCCACATCCAAGTCCATGTTTCCAGTGTCCCCTGATGGTTCTCCCCACCCCTGCTCAGCCATAACTATAACAATAAGAATGGCCATGGTAAATAAACACCATTTACAATGTATTGGGCACTGTTGGAGGAAGCTTAGCTATATTAACTGATTGAGAGTCCATCATCCCATGAGGATGTTTATCCTCACTTAACAGGTGTGGGCACTGGGGCACAGTTGGGGGGTGGCCCGGGAACCCTGGCTCTGAGCTATTTTGCTGTGCTGCCTCTGGTGTCTGGTCAGGGCACAGGCTCCAGGTAGCCATGTGCCTCCCAAGCCCAGCTTTACCACTCCCAGGCTGTGTGACCTTGGGCCAAATAACCCGACCTCTGAGCACCAATGCGATTAGGATGCAGACTGCTGCACTCAGTGGCTGGAAGCAGGATGGACATTGTGACTGTGGACCTGACCCGGGGCTGTCATCCCAGGCTGGTGGCAGCCTGCCACGGCCCCCACCCCCTTCCCCAGGGGACCCACCTATGCAAGGCAGGGCATCCAGCCTGAGGATTCAGCCACTTCTCTGACTGCCCTAATCCTCCCCAGCCCCTGGATTTAGAAGAGTCTGAGCATCTGCCTGCTAAAGCTGGAGAGATTAGCCTGGGAGGAGAGCACACAGTCTGCTGGGGCTCAGGGGTGAGCCCCTAGACCCACGCCCAGGGAGAAGGGGCAGGCGGCCCAGGGGCCTGAGGGAAAGATGGGTTCGTGCAGCTGCATCTTTCCTGTCCAGGTCCTGACCCAGTAGGGCCCAGGCCTGGGTCACTGCTATGCTCAGCCGCCAGCCCAGGGTGACTGCATACAGTAGGCATTCAGTACATGCATGATGGCTGGAGTACGGTGAAGTGGGAGCCCTCCTGGAACCCTGCCGAGCCACAACCCCCTCCCTCCCCTGCAGGTTTCGTAGCTGTGGTGAACAAGGCCATGAGTGCCAAGTTTGAGCGGCTGGTGGTGAGCGCAGAGCAGCTGCTGAAGGAGCTGCCCTGGCCCCCAGCCTTTGAGAAGGACAAGTTCCTCACCCCAGACTTCACCTCCCTGGATGTTCTCACCTTCGCTGGCTCCGGCATCCCTGCTGGCATCAACATCCCCAACTGTGAGTGTCGCAGGCCCAGCCCCAGAAGCCTCCTTTTAGAGTCGCCCCTCCCTCTCCACACACACACCCTCCACAAACTGCCCTGTGCCTCTTGTCTGTTACCTTTGACCCTCACCTCTTATTTCTGGTCCTTCTCCGCCTTCTCCAGACGATGACCTGAGGCAGACGGAAGGCTTTAAGAACGTGTCGCTGGGCAATGTGCTGGCTGTGGCCTATGCCACGCAGCGGGAGAAGCTCACCTTTCTGGAGGAGGATGACAAGGTGGGCGCCAGCAGTTGGAGGGTCGGGGCTGGGCCTCACCTTCCTCAGCGGACTCGAGAAGGCAGACAGCCCACAGCAGTAGAGAGGAAAGCACACAGCTTCAGTCCTGGCTCTGCCACTTCCCAACCACGTGACCGTGCGGACTTTGGAGCCTCAGTTTCCTCTCGGGTCACACTAGGGAGGCATCCCTCCCTTCCTCCTGGGTTGTTGCAAGGATGAAATGGGCTGTGGGGTGGAGCACAGTTGGCCTTTACCAAGCACATGCACTGAGATGGGTCCATGGCCCAGGGGTGGGGAGGCCGACAGGCTGTATAGCCGGGGCCGGCCAGTGGACAGCGCGGGTCTCTGCTTGTCTTGGCAGGACCTGTACATCCTCTGGAAGGGGCCCTCCTTCGATGTGCAGGTGGGCCTGCATGAGCTGCTGGGCCATGGCAGTGGCAAGCTCTTCGTACAGGTGAGAAGGCAGCGGCCAGCCCTGGCACCCCAGCCTACAGCTCCACTCCCCACAATCTGCCCTACCCAGTGGTGAAGCTGCTCCAGCCTCCGCCCTCAGGGGCTATGGGTTGGGTGGAGAAAATGGCCCCTTAGGCAGAGAAGACCCTGTCTTGCCCTCCTTCAAGATGTCCCAGGAGCTCAGATGCCTGGGTGTAGAGGGCCCTTCAGGACAGTTCAGCTGCTGTTCCCCGCACCAGGAGAAATTGTTTGGCTCAGGCTAAGGAAGCACAGCCTAAGGGCGTGGCTCCAGCAGCCCCAGGACAGACACTTGGGGCAGGGGGCATCTCTGTGTGCTCCCATCTGAGGCAGCAGTGCTGTCTTTGTTTGTGCTGCTGTTCTGTGGAGCCTGGGCTTTTCCAGGTATCGTAGGGAGCCACTTCTCCCCAGAGCAGCCCCTTCCTGCCAGCCGGCCAGAGTGGCTGGAGACCCTTCCACACCTACCCAGGGAATATGGAAACACAGACAACCTTTTATGGGGGGTTGAAAAGCTGATGTAGACCCCAGCATGAAGACGACCAGAAGTGGGGTGAGGTGTAGCCCCTCCCTTCCGAGGGTGGGGTTCTGGGTGGGTCCTGCTTCTCGGGGTGTGGGGCTGCTTCCCTGGATGGGGAAGGGCTGGAACTGGGCCCCAGGGTCAGGAGGATGCACAGAACAGCTGCTGGGACAGCAGCCTGGTGAAACCCCTTGTCCAAACTTTATCCAGGCTGTGTGTGGCCTTGGATAAGTCAGCACCTTCACTGAGCCTCAGTTGGCCCATCTATAAAACGAGATTCCTGACCCCTGCTGTGTGGGCTGTTGTGAGGAGTAAAGGTGAAGACAGTAAGCCCTGACACACCGTAAGCCCTGACAGCAAACAGGTGTTAGTGTTGAGAGACAGTGTCCACAGAAGTTGTGTGCTCTCTGACTCCAGTTTGGGGCTGTTAGGCTCCGAGCCTCAGTTTCCTCATCTGTGAAGTGGGGTGATAGTAACACTGTCCTCGGAAGATGGTTGTGAGGATTAAAAGGATGCTGCGTGAAAGACGCATGGCATGCAGTGGGAGAGTGAGAATGACACCGTGGCCTCCTCTGGCAGTGCCAGGAGCCGGGCCAGAAGCCCGTGGTGGGCACAGCTGGACTGTCTGGCCTACCCATTGGGGCATCTGCCACTGGGGTCTGGAGACACCAGATCTGGGTCCTCACAGGACTTGGTGCAAGTCCTCGACTGTCTGGTCCTCGGTTTTCCTCTCTGTGTGGTGGGCTAGGCAGCTCTGGTTTTCACGCTCCTGATGGCTCTGAGGAGGCAGCCAGCGTCACAGGGCTCAGGGCTGGGCGGGCGTCGGTGTGTGGACGAACCAGCCGCTCCCGCCGCCTGCTCCTGCGCTCCCACTTGCCTTCCTGAGCCACTTTCCGGCCCATGGATTCTGGGGCTGGAGGCCTAGATCCAGCTGGGGGCGCCTTTCCCTCACCCACCCTGTATTCTGCAGGATGAAAAAGGAGCATTCAACTTTGACCAAGAGACAGTGATCAACCCAGAGACGGGCGAGCAGGTGAGGGGGGCCTCAGCGGAGCCCCAGGGTGCTGGGAGGGTGGGCACAGGTGGGGCAATGGCCACCCTAAGCCTGACAGTGGAGCTCCTTTTCCAGATTCAGAGCTGGTATCGGAGCGGGGAGACCTGGGACAGCAAGTTCAGCACCATCGCCTCCAGCTACGAAGAGTGCCGGGCTGAGAGCGTGGGTCTCTACCTCTGTCTCCACCCCCAAGTGCTGGAGTAAGAGCAGCAGGGCCGAGGGGTGGGCTGTCCTGGTGCAGTGGCCAGTCCTGGGGGCGTGGAGGGTGGGTGGTGGCGGCCCGTGGGATGGAGACAGGGCAGCCTCTGACCATCCTGCCACCTGCCTGCCCCTCTCACAGGATCTTTGGCTTTGAGGGGGCTGATGCGGAGGACGTGATCTACGTGAACTGGCTCAACATGGTTCGGGCCGGGCTGCTCGCTCTGGAGTTCTACACACCTGAGGCCTCCAACTGGCGACAGGTAGGGCCTGGGTGGAGCCGCCTGGAGGCAGAAGGGAGCCTGCAGTGGGCGCCAAGATCAGGGTGCAAGGATGGGACCACTGTACCTTTAAGGCAGATGAACTGGGTTTAATGCCAGACTCCACTGTTTGGGGGGCAAGTCACATCACTCTTGTGAGCCCCAGAGTTCCTCTCTGTGAAAAGGGAGTAGGACTCTCCCCAGCCACCATTTCACAGTGAATCAGATGAGGTGACTTTATTAGGACTCCTTGCAGTTGACGCACTCTGTGCCACACACAATTCTAAGCGCCCTCCATGAATTAACTACCCCAGGAGGTAGGTGCTATTGTTACCCTCATTTTAGAGATGAGGAAGTTGAGGCACAAGGAGATGAAGCAACTTGCCACTAAGTGGCAGAGCCAGGATTCGCATCCATACAGTGCCTCCAGGGCCATTCGGTGCCACGGCTCAGTTATGTGTCCTTTGGATATGGGGTAAGCAATAGAAACTTTTTTGTTTGTTTTTGTTTTTTTGAGACGAAGTCTCGCTCTGTCACCAGGCTGGAGTGCAGTGGCGTGATCTTGGCTCACTGCAACCTCCGCCTCCCGGGTTCAAGCAATTCTCCTGCCTCAGCCTCCCGAGTAGCTGGGACTAGAGGCGCACCACCACACCCGGCTAATTTTTTGTACTTTTTTAGTAGAGACAGGGTTTCACCATGTTAGCCAGGATGGTCTCGATCTCCTGACCTCGTGATCCACCCGCCTCAGCCTCCCAAAGTGCTGGGATTACAGGCGTGAACCACCGCACCCCACCAGCAATAGAAACGTTTTGACAAAATCAAATAGGTGTGGTTTGAGGAGGCGATGTGATGTCATTCAGGGTCCAGAAATGTGGGGTCTGAGTCCTGGCTCTTCCTTTATTAGCTGTGTGCCCCTAAGGAAGTCCCTTTACCTCTCTGGGCCTCTGTTTTATCATCTGTAAACTGGGGATAATGATGCCTACTTGGTTCGCCTTTTGAGCACAAACAAGGTTGTGGAGGAGAAAGTGTTTGGGGACCCTGGAGGGGGTAGCTGCTGTCCTCAGTGGGGGATCTGGAGCAGCAGGGATCACGGTGGGTGACAGGGGAGCATGGGCACCAGGTCCCGCCTGGAAATGGCCTCCCTGTCTCCTAGGGCAGCCTGCCCTCTCTGTGAGAAGAGGAAGGAGGAAGCATTTGAGGGGAGGAGAATAAGCAGAAAAGGACCCACAGGGTGGGGGAGAATGACAATAACAGTTGCCAGTTAATGGGCAACTGGGACCAAGGACCAAGCCTAGGACTAAGCACTTGATAGGGGATACAAATGCTATCTTTCCCTCGCCCCGGCAGGCCCATATGCAGGCCCGGTTTGTGATCCTGAGAGTCTTGCTGGAGGCTGGCGAGGGACTCGTTACCATCACTCCCACCACAGGCGCCGATGGGCGCCCAGATGCCCGGGTCCGCCTCGACCGCAGCAAGATCCGGTCTGTGGGCAAGCCTGCTCTAGAGCGCTTCCTGCGGAGACTTCAGGTAAGCAAAGGCCTCTCGCCTGGATGGGCCCCTGCCAACCTCTCCAGGGGCACTGAGTGTTACCAAGCACGGAGAATAAGCTGTGAGCAGTTTCTTATGCTGCAGTGAGGAAAGGTAGCCAGTAAACATGTAAGCGCACCAGGTGCCTCACACCTGTCATTCCAGCACTGTGGGAGGCCGAGGAGGGCGGATCACTTGAGCTCAGGAGTTGGAGACTAGCCTGGGCAACATGGCAAAACCTCATCTCTACAAAAAATACAAAAATTAGCCAGGCATGGTAGTGCGCACCTGTAGTTCCAGCTACTCCGGAGGCAGAAGTGGGAGGATCACTTGAGCCTGAGGGGTCGAGGCTGCAGTAAGCCATGATTGCACCACTACACTCCAGCCTGCGTGACACAGTGAGACCCTCTCTAAAAAAAAAAAAAAAGAATAAGGACATCTTTTATTTATTTGTTTGTTTATTTATTTGACAGAGTTTTGCTCTTGTTGCCCAGGCTGGAGTGCAATGGCGTGATCTCGGCTCACCGTAACTTCCTTCTCCCGTGTTCAAGCGATTTTCCTGCCTCAACCTCCCGAGTAGCTGCGATTATAGACTTCCGCCACCACGCCCGGCTAATTTTTGTATTTTTAGTAGAGACAGAGTTTCACCATGTTGGCCAGGCTTGTCTTGAACTCCTGACCTCAGGTGATCCACACACCTTGACCTCCCAAAGTGCTGGGATTACAGGTGTGAGGCACCGTGCCCAGCCAGGACATCTTTTAAGAATGAAGGACATTTTTGGACAAACAAAAACAGTTTACCATTAATAAACCCTCAGTAACAACACTTCTACAGGATATAATTTAGGAAAAAGAAACAGCCCCAGAGAGAAGGTTTGATAAGCCATAAGAAATATGGCTGAGTGATGCTGAGAGTAAATATACAATATGAACTTTGTACACCAATAAAAATGCTCAATTTGCCTGGCGTGATGGCTCATACCTGTAAACCCAGAACTTTGAGAGGCTAGATTCTTTGAGTCTAGGAGTTCAAGACCAGCCTGGGCAACATAGTGAGACCTCATCTCTACAAAAAATTTTAAAAATAGCCAAGTGTGGTGATGCACGCCTGTGGTCACAGCCACACAGGAGGCTGAGATGGGAGGATCACTTGAGCATGGGAGGTAGAGGCTACAGTGAGCCCTGATCGCCACTGCACTCTAGCCTGGGTGACAGAGCTAGATTCTGTCTCTAAAAGAAAAAGAAAAGATAACATATTAATCAAAAGTTACCATAAGGAAGGTGTCAAGTCTTACACTAGGTGCCGGGCACGGTGGCTCGCGCCTGTAATCCCAGCACTTTGGGAGGCCGAGGCAGGTGGATCATGAGGTCAGCAGTTTGAGACCAGCCTGACCAACATGGTGAAACCCCGTCTCTACTAAAAATACAAAAAAATTACCTGGGCGTGGTGGCTGGCGCCTGTAATCCCAGCTACTTGGGAGGTTGAGGCAGGAGAATCTCTTCAAACCGGAAGGCGGAGGTTGCAGTGAGCCGAGATCGCGCCACTGCACTCTAGCCTTGGCAACGAGAGCAAAACTCCGCCTCAAAAAAAAAAAAAAGTCTTACACTAGGATAGGATATTTACAACACATATGGTTAGGCCCCGCTTATCCACAGTTTTGCTTTCTGCGGCTGCAGTTAGCCACAGTAAAATACAACAAGATATTTTTAGGCTGGGTGTGGTGGTTCACACCTGTAATCCCAGCACTTTGGGAGGCCCAGACAGGCTGATCACCTGAGGTCAGGAGTTCAAGACCAGCCTGGCCAATATGGTGAAGCCCTATCTCTACTAAAAATACAAAAATTAGCTGGGCGTGGTGGCAGGCGCCTGTAATCCCAGCCACTCAGGAGGCTGAGGCATGAGAATCGCTTGAATCTGGGAGTTGGAGGTTGCAGTGAGCCAAGATTGTGCCACTGCCCTCCTGCTTGGGTGACAGAGCGAAATGCTGCCTCAAAAAGAAAAAAAAAGATATTTTGAGAGAGAGGCTATATTCACCAACTTTTATTGCGTTATTTTGTTACAGGTGTTCTATTTTATTAGTAGTTATTGTTAATCTCTTCCTGTGTCTAATTTATAAATTAAACTTTCTCATAGGTATGTATGTATGGTAAAAAAAAACAGTGTATATATAGGGCCCTGTACTGTCCATGGCTTCAGGCATCCACTACATGGTCTTGGAACATATGCTCCATGGATATGTGGGGACTACTGTACTAACAAAGGGTTCATATCTAAAATAGATAAAGAACTTTTCAGCCGAGCACAATCGCTCACACCTGTAATCCCAGCACTTTGGGAGGCCAAGGCAGACAGATCACTTGAGGTAAGGAGTTCAAGACCAGCCTGGCCAACATGGTGAAACCCATCTCTACCAAAAACGTAAAAAATTAGCCAGGCGTATTGGCAGGTGCCTGTAATCCCAGCTACTCAGGAGGCTAAGGCAGGAGAATCGCTCAAACCTGGAAGGTGGAGGTTGCGGTGAGCCAAGATCATGCCACTGCACTCCATCATGGGCAGTACAGCAAGACTCCATTTCAAAAAATAAAGAAAGAAAAAACTTTTTTAAAAAAGTGAAGGAGAAAAGATAACCCAACAGAAAATAAGCAAAAATGAACAGAAGAGAAAAATGAATAGCCCTTGACCAACTAAGGGAAGATGCTCAACCTCGTTAGTAATTAGGCAACCTCAACCTAAACTGCGTAAGTTACAATTGGTACCCCTCAGCATGGCAGAAATTAACAACTGCCAGCATCCACTTAGTAGACTGAGCAATGAGGACTGCCATCCACTGCTTTTGGAAGGCTGAATTACATACGAATTTTAAGAAACAGCAGCGTCATCTCTTAAAGTTGAGCACTCCTGTCACCGACACAGAATCAGTTCTGGAAAAACTTGCATCTGTTCATCAGGAGACATACAGGGATGTTCGCAGCAGCAGTATTAGCAAAAACCACCGGCCGGGTGCAGTGGCTCACGCCTGTAATCCCAGCACTTTGGGAGGCCAAAGCGGGCAGATCACCTGAGGTCAGGAGTTTCAGACCAGCCTGGTTAACATGGTGAAACCCCATCTCTACTAAAAGTACAAAAACGCTGGGCATGGTGGCCCACACCTGTAATCCCAGCACTTTGGGAGGCCCAGGCGGGCAGATCACCTGAGGTTAGGAGTTCAAGACCAGCCTGGCCAACATGGTGAAACCCCTTCTCTACTAAAAATAAAACATTAGACAGGTATGGTGGCATTTGCCTGTAGTCCCAGCTATTCGGGAGGCTGAGGCAGGAGAATCGCTTGAACCAGGAGGTGGAGGTTGCAGTGAGCCGAGATCGTGCCACTGAACTCCAGCCCAAGCGACAGAGTGAGACTCTGTCTCAAAAAGAAAAAAAAAAAAAGTGCAAAAAAATTAGCCAGGCGTGGTGGTGCATCCTGTACTCCAAGCTACTCAGGAAGCTGAGACAAGAGAATCACTTGAACCCGGGAGGTAGGGATTGCAGTGAGCCAAGATCGTGCCACTGCACTCCAGCCTGGGCAACAAGAGTGAAAATTATGTCTCAAAAAAAAAAAAAAAGCACCAAATTACACATCAACAATAGAGGAGATGAAGTTGTGTGTTTATAATTAAAAGACTACATACACATCAGTGAGAAGGGGAACTATAGCTGAATGTTTTAGCACAAATGAATCTCAAACATAATCCAAGCAGAAAAAGAAAATCACAATGTATACAGTTCAAAACCGGCCGGGCATGGTGGCCCACCCCTGTAATCCCAGCACTTGGGAGGCTGAGGCGGGAGGATCACCTGAGGTCAGGAGTTCGAGACCAGCCTGTCCAACATGGTGAAACCCCATATCTACTAAAAATACAAAAGTTAGGTGGGCATGGTGGCGGGTGCCTGTAGTTCCAGCTACAGAGGAGGCTGAGGCAGGAGGATCACTTGAACCTGGGAGGTGGAGGTTTCAGTGAGCTGATATTCTGCCACTGCACTCCAGCCTGGGTAACAGACCGAGACTCTGTCTCCAAAAAAAAAAACAGGCAAGAACTTAATATCTTAATATGTGATTGAGAGTAAAACTCAGGGAAAGCAAGAGAATTTTTTTAAAAAGTACAATATTGGCTGGGCACAGTGGCTCATGCCTGTAATCCCAGCACTTTGGGAGGCCAAGATGGGCCGATCATGAGGTCAAACGACGAGACCATCCTGGCCAACATGGTGAAACCCCGTCTCTACTAAAAATACAAAAATTAGCTGGGCGTGGTGGTGCACACCTGTAGTCCCAGCTACTCAGGAGGCTGAGGCAGAAGAATTGCTTGAACTTGGGAGGTGGAGGTTGCAGTGAGCCGAGATCGCGCCACTGCACTCCAGCCTGGCAACAGAGAGACTCCATCTCAAAAAAAAAAAAAGTACAATGTCAAGGATAGTGGTTTCTTTAGATGGGGACAGCCACAGAGTGCCGTCAAGCAGAAGCAGCTGAACTAATTCTGAGGTGAGGTGGGAGTTGTATGAGTGTCTGGTTTTTTTTGTTTGTTTGTTTTTGATGGGAGTCTCGCTCTGTCCCCCAGGCTGGAATGCAGTGGCAAGTTCCTGGCTTATTGCAGCCTCTTCCTCCTGAGTTCAAGAGATTCTCCTGCCTCAGCCTCCTGAGTAGCTGGGATTACAGGCACATGCCACCACGCCCAGCTAATTTTTTGTATTTTTTTTTTTTTTTTTTGAGACCAAGTCTCACCCTGTCGCCCAGGCTGGAGTGCAGTGGCGTGATCTCGGCTCACTGCAAGCTCCACCTCCCAGGTTCACGTCATTCTCCTGCCTCATGAGTAGCTGGGACTACAGGCGCCCGCCTGGCTAATTTTTTGTATTTTTTAGTAGAGACGGGGTTTCACCCCGTGTTAGCCAGGATGGTCTCGATCTCCTGACCTCGTGATCCACCCGCCTCGGCCTCTGAAAGTGCTGGGATTACAGGCATGAGCCACCACACCCAGCCATTTTTAGTAGAAATGGGGTTTCACAGTGTTAGCCAGGATGGTCTTGATCTACTGACCTCATGATCCGCCCACCTCGTCCTCCCAAAGTGCTGGGATTACAGGCATGAGCCACCGTGCCCAGCCCGAGTGTCTGTGTTAATATTCTTTACGGTATACATACTGTATCTTGTATGTGTAAGAAATGTTTTATTTTATTTTTATTTTATTTATTATTTTTTTGAGATGGAGTCTCACTTTGTCACCCAGGCTGGAGTGCAATGGTCCAATCTTGGCTCGCTGCATCCATCACCTCCTGGGTTCAAGCGATTCTCCCACCTCAGCTTCCTGAATAGCTGGGACTACAGGCGCCGCCATCAAACCTGGCTAGTTTTTGTATTTTTGTAGAGACAGGGTTTCACCATGTTGGCCAAGCTGGTCTTGAACTCCTGACCTCAGGTGATCCGCCTGCCTCGGCCTCCCAAAGTGCTGGGATTACAGGTGTGAGCCACCGCGCCCAGCCAGAAATGTTTTATTTTATAAAGGGTAATGGTCATACCTGCCTTGTCTACATGTCAAATGAGATAATCAAACGAGAAACATTAGCTTTAATTTTGTGGGCATTTACTCTATGCTAATCATTGATCTGTGTTTCTCACTCAGCACAGTAACACTGTGAGAGAGCAGAACTATTCCTGTTTAGAGATAACAGCTCAGAGTGGCTTAGTAATTTGTCCAAGGTTACACTGCCTGTAAGTGACAGGGCCCAGCATTTTGCAGTGTCTTAGTCTGTTTTGTGCTGTTGTAACACACCAAAATACCAGAGGCTGGGTGGTTTATAAAGAACAGAAATTGGCCAGGCATGGTGGCTCACGCCTGTAATCCCAGCACTTTGGGAGGCCGGGGCAGGGTGGATCTCGAGGTCAGGAGATGGAGACCATCCTGGCTAACATGGTGAAACCCCGTCTCTACTAAAAATACAAAAAATTAGCCAGGTGTGGTGGCACATGCCTGTAGTCCCAGCTACTCGGGAGGCTGAGGTAGGAGAATGGCTTGAACCTGGGAGGCAGAGGTTGCAGTGAGCCAAGATTGCGCCATTGCACTCTAGGCTGGGTGACAGAGTGAGACTCTGTCTCAAAAAAAAAAAAGAACACAAATTTATTTCTGACAGTTCTGGATGTGGGGAAGTCCAAGATCAAGGCACCAGCTGGTTCATTGTCTGGTGAAGGCTGCTCTCCCCTTCCATCCAAGATGATACCTTGTTGACGAATTATTTGGAGGAGAGGAATGGAAGGAATGCTGTGGCCTCACATGGTGGAAGGCAAAATGGCAACAGGGCCAAACAGGCATGAAGCCTGTTTTCCTTTTTCTTTCTTTCTTTTCTTTTTTTAGAGACGAGACGGGGTCTCACTATGTTAACCAGGCTGGTCTCAAACTCCTGAGCTCAAGCAATCCTCTCACCTCAGCCTCCCCAAGTGCCCAGGATTGCAGGCATGAGCCACCATGGCTGGCCTTTTTTTTTTTTTTTTTTTCCATAGAGATATGGTCTTGCCATATTGCCCAGGCTGGTCTCAAACTCCTGGGCTCAAGTGATCCCCTGCCCGCTTCTCCCAAAGTACTAAGATTACAGGTGTGAGCCACCACACCCAGCCTGAAGCCTCTTTTATAAGGGCCTTAATCTCATTCACGAGCAAGGAGCCTTAATGGTTAAGTTGAAACTTAACCATAAGTTTCAACACCAGAATTTTGGAGGGGACACATTCAAACCATAGCACAGACTGTCCAGGGCTGACCACAATCAGCTGTGGCCTGTGGCAGAGCCCTGTGGACACCAGGTAAGTGCCCATCCTAGACATTTACTCCATCCTTCCCACAGGTGCTGAAGTCCACAGGGGATGTGGCCGGAGGGCGGGTCCTGTACGAGGGGTATGCGGCGGTCACTGATGCGCCCCCCGAGTGCTTCCTCACCCTCAGGGACACGGTGCTGCTGCGTAAGGAATCTCGGAAGCTCATCGTTCAGCCCAACACTCGCCTTGAAGGTAATGGACTCTTGAGCTCCCTTGATGACCACACAGGGCCCTCTGGGAAGAAATAAGAACCCATCCCAGGGCTCAGGTAGAGCAGCCTGGGATGGCCCTTCCCTTTCTGCCAAGGTCCTTCCCATGCCTAATCTTGGTATCTGTCACCACCCACCACCCCCCTCCCAACACACACACAGTCATGCAAGTTGTAAGACAGTGACAGAGATTTGAAGAAGACCACAAGAGCAGGGGATAGCAGAACATGCAGACTTAGGGGGAAGCCAGGCGTTCGTACCAAAGAATTAGACCTGTTGGGTACCCAGGCCGGGGGTCAGGTGAGGAGGGAGCTGGGACCCAGCAAGCCTAGTGAAACCCAGGGGACGGTGTGACTTGGTCACATCCGGGATGATGATCAACAGCTGCATCATCCCACTTCCTTCTCAAGCGAAAATTCCAGAGCCTAGCCCTGGACACACAGTGCTTGTATCTTTTGTGTTCAAACCCCCTGGGGTTCCAGCCCCTTACTGCCTTCACTTTCCTCTCACCCCTTGACTCATCTTTCCTGCTACTTGTCACTTGACATACCTAAGACGATGTGTGTTATGGAGTGGTTAGAGCACCAGCTTCAGAACTGCCCTGTGACCTTGGCCTAGTCACTTGACATTTCTAGACTTTGGTGTCTTCATTCATAAAGCCAGTGTGGACTGCTTGCTGATATTATAGTGAACCTGAATTCCTTCTTAGAGTTTCTAAGTGCTTTCTGGGGATTAACCTTTTTAATCCTTGCAGTAGCCCAATAAGGTAGGTATTGTTGTTACTCCATTTTACAGGTAAGGAAACTGAGGCATAGAGAGTAATTTGCACAAGGCTTATGCCTTTTTAGTGGAGGAGCCAAGAGTCAAATTAAGAGTGGTTGAGTCAGGCATGGTGGCCCCTGCCTGTAGTCCCAGCTACTTGAAAGAGTGAGGTAGGAGGATCACTTGAGCACAGGAGTTCAAAGCTACAGAGCAAGACCTCAACTCTTTAAAAAAAAAAAAAAGCATTGTCCTGGGCAGTTGTGAGGGTTACATAGAATAATATTTGTAAAAAGTCATTACCTATTATTGGTGAGGAAAAAGCATTTATTTATTTGATTTTGGGGTGGGGTTTTTGTTTTTGTTTTTGTTTTTGTTTTGTTTTGAGATGGAGTCTCACTCTGTTGCTCAGGCTGGAGTGTAGTGGCACAATCTCGGCTCACTGCAACCTCCGCCTCTGGGGTTCAAGCGATTCTCCTGCCCCAGCCTCCCGAGTAGCTGGGATAACAGGCGCCCGCCACCACACCCAGCTAATTTTTGTATTTTTTTTTAGTAGAGATGGGGTTTTACTATGTTAGCTAGGCTTGCTCTGGAACTCCTGACCTCAAGTGATCTTCCCACCTCAGCCTCACAAAGTGCTGGGATTACAGGCGTGAGCCACCACGCCCAGCTGGAAAAAGCATTTATTAAGACACTCATTCTAGATGCTTTTCCATGCCCTCCAGAGGCTTCCTGGGATTTGGCCCCAACACTTGCCAGCCTCACCACCTCTTCTCTGGCATATTGTACTCCAGGCTCCCGACCTTTCTGTTTCTTCTACCCACTGAGCTCGCTCCACTCCTATAGCCTTTCAATAGGCTGTTCTTGCTGCTTGGCATGATCTTCCTCCAGATCTTTGCCTGTCTGGTTCTTTTTGTCCTTCAGCTCCTTGTAAAATGGCACCCTGTGAGAGAGGTTGTCTCTGACCCCTCAACCTAAAGTAACTGCTTCGGTCCCTCTCTGTTCTGCCACCCAGTTTCAT
Source organism: Hylobates moloch (assembly GCF_009828535.3). Classification (NCBI taxonomy): domain Eukaryota; kingdom Metazoa; phylum Chordata; class Mammalia; order Primates; family Hylobatidae; genus Hylobates; species Hylobates moloch. The sequence continues at coordinate 85,640,222 of NW_026652280.1, forward strand.
TTTCTTCAAGTGCCCATCACGCTTGCCCATTTTCTTGGTGGTCACATCTCATGATGGGAGGAGCAGCATACCCCAGTGCCTCATGCACAGCCTGGCACACTGGAGTTGCTCAGTGACTGTCAAATGAGTGCATTAATAAATCATGCCAGCCACATGGACAGTACTATCAATTGCTTTGATGTGTCCAGCCCTGTGCGAGCCATGCAGGAGCCACTAGGGATCTGGAGGTGATCACAGCTCACTGGGGATGGTAAGATATGGAGATAAATAATCATACAAGGGGGCCGGGCGCGGTGGCTCACGCCTGTAATCCCAGCACTTCAGGAGGCCGAGGCAGGTGGATCATGAGGTCAGGAGATTGAGACCATCCTGGCTAACACGGTGAAACCCCGTGTCTACTAAAAATACAAAAATTAGCCAGGCATGGTTGCAGGCGCCTGTAGTCCCAGCTACTCAGGAGGCTGAGGCAGGAGAATGGCCTGAACCCGGGAGGCAGAGCTTGCAGTGAGCTGAGATCACGCCACTGCACTCCAGCCTGGGCAACAGAGTGAGACTCCATCTCAAAAATAATAATAATCATCATCATCATCGTCATACAAGGGAAGTGTTAATGAGTGGCCAAAACATATAAACAGAACTCTGAACACTTAGAGGAGGGAAGATCGCATCCATCTTCAAGAGTATCTGGGAATGTTCTGGGGAGGAAGTGGTGGTTCCCACTAGATCTGAAGAACAGGTTGGATTTTCAAAGGCTGTGATGGTGGTACACTGTAGAAACTCTTTTTTTTTTCTTTTTCTTTTTTTTTTTTGAGGCGGAGTCTCATTCTGTCCCGCAGGCAGTGGTGAGATCTTGGCTCACTGCAAGCTCCACCTCCCGAGTCAAACAATTCTCTGGCCTCAGCCTCCCGAAAAGCTGGGATTACAGGCACCCACCACCATGCCCGGCTAATTTTGTATTTTTAGTAGAGATGGGGTTTCACCATGTTGGCCAGGCTAATCTCGAACTCCTGACCTCAAGTGATCCACCCGCCTCAGCCTACCAAACTGCTGGGATTACAGGTGTGAGCCACCACACCCAGCCAGGTCACTGTAAAAGCTTTCTATGGATTAACTCCTAACAACACAGAGAGAAATGGTTATTATCCTCATTTTTCAGCTGGAAAATGAGGCACAGAAGGGCTGTGTATTTGCCTGCGGTCACACAGCTGTTGGGTAGCAGAGCCAGAACTTGAACTCCAGAGCTTGTGCTCTTTGCTGCTGTACAGCTTGCGATGTCATGGAACGTGACAAGGTGCAGAGAGAGGGTAGAGCAGTTGAAGTGTGTTTGAGGGCAGTGCTTCCCGAGATTATTCAGGGGACCCTCAGAACAGCCCATTTAACAAATCAGTAAACAGGTTTGGAGATAATGATGCCATGGTGGCTAGCATTTGTTGAGCACCCCCTCAATGTGTGACTATATCATCACTGCAGCTCCTTTACAGATGAGGAGACTGAAGCTTGGGAGGTGCAAAACTTGCCCCAGGTCCCACAGTAGACAGATGAAGTCGTTGCTGGACTGTGAGCTTCAGGACACCAAGGACTGTATCTGTTTCACCTAGTGTGGCACCTGGTGTCTTTTATTATTTATTTATTTATTTATTTATTTATTTATTTATTTATTTATTTATTTATTTATTTTTGAGGTGGAATCTCACTGTCACCCAGGCTGGAGTGCAGTGGCATGATCTCTGCTCACCGCAACCTCTGCCACCCTGGTTCAAGCGATTCTCCAGCCTCAGCCTCCTGAGTAGCTGGGACTACGGGCCCATTCCACCACGCCCAGCTAATTTTTTTTGTATGTTTAGTATAGACAGTGTTTCATCATGTTGGCCAAGCTGGTCTCAAACTCCCGACCTCAGGTGATCCTCTCGCCTCAGCCTGCCAAGGTGCTGGGATTACAGGCATGAGCCACCATGCCCAGCCTAAATCTTTATTTGATTGACTGAATGAACGAAAGCAGCAATGCATTTAATACTCCCCCTGTAGTATTTCCTTCCTCACAGGGTTACTGTAAAGAGTAAATTAAGTAATTAACCTAAAATGTAGAGCACAGGTTTTTTTTTGGCAGAGCTCAGTTAGAAACAGCTGCTGCTGTAATTGTGATTATTAAGACTATTATGATGATTCAGTTTCCCTATTCAGACCTTTCCCTGCTGCTGTTTTCTCTGCATCTCCTCCCCAGGCTCAGACGTGCAGCTTCTGGAATACGAGGCCTCAGCTGCTGGCCTCATCCGATCCTTCTCCGAGCGTTTCCCAGAGGACGGACCCGAGTTGGAGGAGATCCTCACACAGCTGGCCACAGCCGATGCCCGATTCTGGAAGGGCCCCAGTGAGGCCCCATCTGGCCAAGCTTGAGGAATATGTGTGGCCTCTCCCCCAACTCCGTCAAACCAAGGCTGCAAGTGGCCCTCCATTCGTGTGTGTATTTAGGGGCTGGGGAGGGGGAGGGGCAGGAGCTTGGACCTTCGTACTACCTCAGCTGAGGGTGATGACACTAACCCCTTCCATTTGTCAGCACTTTCCAGCCTGCCAAGTGCTTCCCCTCTGTGATCTCATTTCATCTGCACTGCCATATGTGGAATGAGCAAGACAGGGCTTACCATCTTGTCTACCAGATGAGGAAATGGCAGTTCTGAGAGGTCACTGGTCTAGATCCCGCAGGTGGCACGTGACAGCTAGGGTTCAAAACGTTCTCACCAAATCCAATGCTCCTCACATATTAATTTTATAACCAGACAAATAAATATTAGAGACAACTACCATCTTTGCGGCGTGTGTGGCTCCTCCTTGCCTTTGCCTGTCTTCTCATTTGCTCCCAGCAGAGTGATGGGCTCAAGGCCTGGGGAGGGGGCAAGGAGGGTCATTTTTAGCCTCCCTTCCACAACAGGATGTTGACATTATCTCTAGATGAGGATACGCAGTCACAGAGCTGAACATAGCACAATTTTTGCAGCTCTCCTTTGTGGCATTCCTTGCATTTTTAAATGTTCTGGGGCCGGGCACAGTGGCTCACGCCTGTAATCCCAGCACTTTGGGAGGCCGAGGCGAGCAGATCACGAGGTCAGGAGTTCGAGACCAGCCTGGCCAATATGGTGAACCCAAGTCTCTACTAAAAAAAAAATTACCTGGGCATGGTGGCACGCACCTGTAATCCCAGCTACTCGGGAGGCTGAGGCAGGAGAATCCCTGGAACCCGGGAGGCAGAGGTTGCAGTGAGCCGAAATCGCGCCACTGCACTCCAGCCTGGGCGACAGAGCGAGACTCCGTCTCAAAAATAAATAAATAAATAAAAAGTTCTGGGAACCTACAAACTCAACTTCAGTCAGAATCCTCTGCATTTGTCCCATAACCCTCGTGTTTTATTTCTCTGGGCCTGGACCTCTACAGTAAGGCAGCAAGGCAGGACGTGGTCCTTTTCAACCGGATAACCATGAAGATGGAGACAGGAGGAGTTCTTTTTGCTGCTCATAAATGCTAGAAGGGGCTTCTTTCCAACCCTGGAAGCCAGAGGGCTCTGTGGCTGACCCAGAGATTGTAGGACCCAGACGCCTGGAAAGGTGGCTCTGACTGGGAAGGAGCAAAGATAAATAAGCCGAGACAGATTCCTCAACCCAGGAAGGTGGCCAGCGCGTCCTCCTGAGCCTGGCTGGGAAAGCTTGGCGCCCGGAACCTTTGTACTCGCGCTTCCCCGTGCTCGGGCACTATTGGGCGTTACGCGGCGGCGGGGGCGGAGCCGGTTGCCAGGACGACGCCTGCGAAGATGGCTGCTGCGTCCTCATCGGATTCCGACGGCTGCGGAGTTGAAAGGTGAAGGCGGGGCTCCTCAAGGCCTCTTTTCCCCCCCGTGTAAAGAGGGTCCCTTGGTCCCCGGGCTCTGGGCTCCTGCTGTTCTCGGGCAGTCTGGAAGGACTCTTAGAGGTCAGATAGGGAAACCGAGGCCTAAGATGTATATATGTGTGTCTGGAGGTCGCTCGGTGAGCCAGTTGCGGAGCCTGGACATGTACCCAGACGTTCTGTACCTTATGTTCAGAGTAACCTGTACCAGCTTCCTCAAAGTTTTTTTTTCCCCTCCCATGGGACTCATTCCCCAACTCTCTTTCCCCCACTTCCAGCAATGAGGCCAATTTGAAGTGGTTGGATGCTCACTACGACCCAATGGCCAATATCCACACCTTTTCTGCCTGCCTAGGTGAGTCTCTGGAACCAGGAACCCTGGGTTCTAGTGGGATGGGGAGTCAGACAATGGTCCTGTAGTGAAGCCTCTGGGATTCTGAGACCTGGTTTTGGCCCTTTTGTTTTCCAGCGCTGGCAGATTTACATGGGGATGGGGAATACAAGGTAAGCATATCACCCTAGCCAGGAGAGTTGAGGGTAGGGGGGTGTACCCAGAAATGAGATTTCCTGACTGCTGAAAATAGGCCCAGCATACTCTGGAATTCACATATACTGTGAAAATGCACATTTAGCGTTAAATTTTGTTTTTATGTGGAAAGTGAAGAGAACTTATTGATTTCATAATACAGACTGCAGAAAGTAAAGCAGATCAAATATTTCTGGGGATTCTACTAAGACAAAGCCTCTTAATTTAGTTAACCTTATTTCCTTGTTGGAAGGGCAAATCCCTTGGTTGGGGGTGGGCATTAGAATCTGGAGGGAAAGTAAAAAGGAGGGAAGTGAACGTTTGATGTTTATCAAAAGATTTTAAGATTGGCCATGAGCTGTCAATTTTTGAAGCTGGATAATGGGATATATGGGGACTCATATGAGTCTCTCTACTTTTGTATGTGAATGAAAATTTTCCATAGTAAAAATGTTAAATTTAAAATTTAATTTTAAGGCCAGCAATCCCAGCACTTTGGGAAGCTGAGGTGGGTGGATCGCTTGAGCTTAGGTGTTCGAGACCAGCCTGTCCAACATGGTGAAATACCATCTCTACTAAAAATACAAAAATTAGCTGGGCATGGTGGTGGGCACCTGTAATCCCAGCTACTTGGGAGGCTGAGGCAGGAGAATTGGTCAAACCCAGGAGGTGGAGGTTGAGTGAGCCAAGACCATGCCACTACACTCCAGCCTGGATGACAGAGTGAGACTTCTTTTCAAAAAAAAAAAAAAAAAAAAAAAAAAAAATGTAAATTTAAAAAAACAAGTTTTTTAAAGGTAGAGAAATATATTGGGATAAAAGAAAGGAAGTTAGCATGGATTCAGTATCCATTTCTGGACCAGGCCTTCCATGGAGGCACATAAACATAGATTTTATTTATTCCCATTTTGTGAATGGGAAAATAGTTTCAAAGAGGTGAAGTTTACTGAATTTATAACTGGGTCTGTTTGATTCCAAGTTTTGTGCTTTTTCTACCATAGCTTAGCCCTCACCATGGGCAACGACACCACAATGGATATATCATGTGGGTGGCTAGTAGATAGTCCTGGAATCCCACCCCACACAGACAGTGCAATAGGACTCAGTGGTTTTTGCCCCCAAATTCCTATCCATAATGCATTCAGTAATTCAGCAAGTGTATAGTGAGTCCCTACTGTGCGTCAGGCATTGTGGGGATACTATACTCAGAAATGCATCAGCATGTAGTCAGGAGGAGATACAGACACTGTCGACAATTATTCCATGATATTGATTGAACACCTAGTTTGTATTTGGCTCTGGGCTTACAATAGTGAGGGAAGAGAAACCACGGACACAGCAGCTAATAAGAAATGTTAGCCAGGCGCAGTGGCTCATGCCTATAATCCCAGCACTTTAGGAGGAGGCCAAGGCGGGTGGATCACGAGGTTAGGAGTTTGAGACCAGCCTGGCCAACATGGTGAAACCCTGTCTGTACTAAAAATACAAAAATCAGCTGGGCGTGGTGGCAGGCACCTGTAATCCCAGCTACTCGGGAGGCTGAGGCAGGAGAATGGCTTGAAACCGGAAGGCGGAGGTTGCAGTGAGCCGAAATCACGCCACTGCACTTCAGCCTGGATGACAGAGTGAGACTCTATCTCAAAAAAAAAAAAAAAAAAAAAAAAAAACCAGAAATGTTAAATATCTTCACATAATAGAATGTTTAATGGCTAGTTTATTCACCATTGAGTCCCAGCATCTAGTCCAGTACCTGGCACAAAGTAGGTACTTGATAAATATTTGTGGGGAAGTGAGTAGATGCTAAAATTGAACATGTAGAAAGTATTATGGGAGCACCAATGAGAACAATGGATTCTGTCTGGAGGCACCAGGAGGTAGTAATGTGTGAACTGGGCATTGAAGGATGAATGAAGCCTATCAAGAAGTCAAGGATGAGAGGATGGGGAAGGCATTTCAGGTAGAAGAAACAGCACAAGCAGAGGCACAGAGGCTTAGAAATTCATAGCATATTTGGAAAGAATAAATATGAAGTTAGAAAGTTGAGGCCCATATAAAATAACTACCACATAAAATAGTAGTTAAGACTATGGCTTTGGATTCAGACAGACCTAGCTCTACCACTTAATAGCTGTATGACTTTTACTTAACATCTCTAAGACACAGCTTCCTCATTTGAGAAATGAGGCTAATAATGGTGCCTACTTCATAAGGTTGTTGAAAGCCAGGTGTAGTGCTGCACACCTGCAGTCCTAGCTGCTTGGGAGGCTAAGGTGGGAAGACTGCTTAAGCCCAGGAGTTTGAGGCTGCAGCGAGCCATGATCGCACCACTGTACTCCAGCCTAGGTGATAGAGCAAGACCCAGTCTCTTAAAAATAATAAGATTGTCGAGAGGGTTAAATGACAGGATGCATGCAGTTTCTGATGTGGTCCCTGGTATATACTGCATGCTCAGTATCCAGGCGTTCTTGGGTACCCCCTTTCTGGCCAGAGCACAGCAATGGGAAGGGTGATAGGAAACAAGTTGGGAACTAGATCAGAGAGGCCTTCCAGGCCTCATTCAGGGAAATGGGCTTGTGTGGCAGCTCCAGCAGCTTGGAAGATGGATTGGAGGGTGGAAAGCTGAGAGATCAAGGAGCTTGTTTCCCCTCTGTGTGTCCACAGAGCACATCCTGCCCTGCATTTGGAAACCAGGCTTTAGCAGCCCAGATATGGGTGTCCCCATCCCCTCTCGCACTAACCTCTACCACTGTCCCAGTGTCTCTCTAGAAGTGCCTGGCATGGAAGAAATGTTTGCTGAATGAATAATAAAAACATCAACTGCCACTTATTCCTCAGTAGCACTTACCAGGTTCTGTAACTCATTATCTCACTTGATTTTCACCACATACCATGAAAGTATTACCATTCTGCAAGCAGGAAACCTGAGATTCAGAAAGGTTAGTCAACTTTCCCAAGGTCAGGCAGTTTGAAAGTCTGAGGTCAAAGCCTTTATTGGTGCAGGAATGAATGAATGCGCACCAGCAATAAGGCAAGAAGAGGGTCAGTGGAAAGGTCTTCAGACCCTGAGCCTAGAATGAGCCATCCTCTCCCTGCAGCTGGTGGTAGGGGACCTTGGCCCTGGTGGGCAGCAGCCTTGCCTGAAGGTGCTCAAAGGACCACTGGTGATAACCGAAAGCCCGCTACCTGCTCTGCCGGCTGCTGCTGCCACCTTCCTCATGGAGCAACATGAGCCCCGGACCCCAGCTCTGGCACTTGCTTCAGGCCCTTGTGTCTATGTGTATAAGAATCTCAGACCCTACTTCAAGTTCAGCCTGCCCCAATTGCCTCCAAATCCTCTGGAACAAGACCTTTGGAACCAGGCCAAAGAGGTAAATAAATAACACGGGAGTTGGGACCCAGAAGGCAAAGATGGCAGCCACTGGGTGAGGAAGGCTGGGCTCCTGGGAAGAAGGTGGGCTGGTGACAGGAGGTCAGCTATAGTCCATCTCTGACAACAGCAGTGATGGCACTTTTTTTTTTTTTTTTTTTTTTTTTTTGAGACGGAGTCTCACTCTGTCGCCCAGGCTGGAGTGCAGTGGTGCAATCTCGGCTCACTGCAAGCTCCGCCTCCCGGGTTCACGCCATTCTCCTGCCTCAGCCTCTCCGAGTAGCTGGGACTACAGGCGCCCGCCACCACGCCCGGCTAATTTTTTTTTGTATTTTTAGTAGAGACGGGGTTTCACCGTGGTCTCTTGAGACGGAGTCTCACTCTGTCACCCAGGCTGGAGTGCAGTGGTGCAATCTCGGCTCACTGCAAGCTCCGCCTCCCGGGTTCACGCCATTCTCCTGCCTCAGCCTCTCCGAGTAGCTGGGACTACAGGCGCCCGCCACCACGCCCGGCTAATTTTTTTTTGTATTTTTAGTAGAGACGGGGTTTCACCGTGGTCTCAATCTCCTGACCTCGTGATCTGCCCGCCTCGGCCTCCCAAAGTGCTGGGATTACAAGCGTGAGCCACCGCGCCCGGCCTTTTTGAGACAGAGTTTCACTCTTGTTGCCCAGACTGGAGTGCAATGATGTGATCTTCGTTCACTGCAGCCTCTGGCTCCCGGGTTAAAGCAATTCTTCTGTCTCATCCTCCTGAGTAGCTGGGATTGCAGGCACCAGCAACCATGCCTGGCTAATTTTTTGTATGTTTTAGTAGAGACAAGGTTTTGCCATGTTGGCCAGGCTGGGCTTGAACTCCTGGCCTCATGTGATCTACCCGCCTCGGCCTCCGAAAGTGCTGGGATTACAGGCATGAACCACCGTGCCCAGCCTAGTGGTGGCACTTCTGGACAAGGTGCTATGCTTGGCTACTCAGCATGGCTCCCAGAGAGGCACTGAGCCAGTCCTCTTGGAGAGTGGAACCCAGAAAATTCCTCTGCACTAGCCATATCCCTGCCCAAATTTGAGGAAGATGAAACCAAAGAAGGTAGGGGCCTATCAGAGAAGAAGGAGGACTGGAAACACCAAGAGAGGAGGGGAATTTGGGGAGGCATCGATTTGGGGAGGGATGATGTACATGGCCCTGAGACTGGATTCAGATAAAGGGGGTGAGCTTGGCTCTCAGTGCAGAGGTAGGCTGGCAGGGAGGCAGAGACCAAGAGGTACCCCTAGAAGTGTGGAGCTGTCTGGGGGCGTAGGCGTTGGGTTTCCTGCCTGGCTTGAGCTCACAGGCTCTCCCTTCTTCCCACATTGTCACAGGACCAAATTGACCCCTTAACCCTGAAGGAGATGCTGGAGAGCATTCGGTGAGAGGCTGCCTTCCCCTTCATCCCCCTCCTCACCCCTTTATCCCATCTGAGCCCCAGGGCCCCATTCTTCCACTCAGCTGCCATGCTGGCCCCTTTCCTTGCAGGGAGACGGCAGAGGAGCCTTTGTCCATCCAGTCACTCAGGTAAGGGCCCTGTGGAGGGCCAGGGTTTGGGAGGCTCCAGGGAGAGGAAGCAGCTGCCAGAATGTGCCAGAATGATAGAGGAGGGCAGCGAGGCCAGGGCCTGCATATGCTAATTCTCTGTGTGTCTAGGTTTCTGCAGCTGGAGCTAAGTGAAATGGAGGCATTTGTAAACCAACACAAGTCTAACTCCGTCAAGCGGCAGGTAATACCCCCTTCTCTTTTTATTTCCCTGTAAAAAAATTTACATTTTTTTAAAAGACCGCTTAACATCAGTGGTAAATTCTATAAGCAAACCCAACCAGTATCTTTGCTATATCCCTTCCAGCCATGCCGTGTGTGTGTAGTCATAAAGCTGCAGTGCCTTCCACATTCCAGTTAGTAGCGACAGCTTTTTTTTTTTTTTTTTTTTTTTGAGACAGTCTTGCTCTGTCACCCAGGCTGGAGTACAGTGGCACAATCTCAGCTCACTAGAACCTCTGTCTCCCAGGTTCAAGCGATTCTCCTGCCTCAGTCTCCCGAGTAGCTGGGATTACAGGCATGCACCAACACGCCCAGCTAATTTTTGTATTTTTAGTAGAGATGGGGTTTCACCATGTTGGCCGGGCTGGTCTCGAACTCCTGACCTCAGGTGATCCGCCCACCTTAGCCTCCCATAGTGCTGGGATTACAGGTGTGAGCCATTGTACCAGGCCAACCACTCACATTTTTGAGTTATCATTAACATTTGGGATAGGAATAGTTACCACTAATATCTGTCCACATTTTTGAAGCTTTCTCCTTCCATTAGGCATTGAAAATCATTCCTCTTTTTTAATCTTTTTTGGGGAAGGGTAGGGAGCTGGGTCTTCCTCTGTCACCCAGGCTGGAGTGCAGTGGTGTGATCTTGGCTCACTACAGCCTCAAACTACTGGGTTCACGTGATCCTCCCCCTTCAACCTCCTGAGTAGCTGAGACTACAAGTGCATGCCACCATGCCCAGCTAATTTTTTTATTTTTATTTTTTGTAGAGATGGAGTCTCACTATGTTGCCCAGGCTAGTCTTGAACTCCTGAGCTCAAGCAGTCCTCCCACCTCAGCCTCCCAAAATGGTGCTATTACAGGAATGAGCTGCTGTGCCCAGCTGTCTTTTTCAATCTTGATGATAATCACAGAATGAGCACCTTTATCTAAAGAAAAACATCTTGGCCAAGCGCGGTGGCTCACGCCTGTAATCCCGGCATTTTGGGAGGCCAAGGCAGGCAGATCACGAGGTCAGGAGATCGAGACCATCCTGGCTAACATGGTGAAACCCCATCTCTACTAAAAATACAAAAAAATTAGCCAGGTGTGGTGGCGGGTGCCTGTAGTCCCAGCTACTCAGGAGGCTGAGGCAGGAGAATGGCATTAACCCGGGAGGCGGAGCTTGCAGCGAGCCGAGATCGCGCCACTGCACTCCAGCCTTGGCGACAGAGCAAGACTCTCTCAAAAAAAAAAAAACAAAAACAAAAACAAACAAACAAAAAAACATTTTGCTTCTGCTAATTTCTATAGGAGAAATTCCTTACAAGGGGGATCTTTTCTGTTTTCTCTCCAATTATAATTACAAAAGAAATATGTACCCACTGTAGAAATGATAGAAAGGCATCATGAGGAAATTAAACATCATTTGTGATACCATTGTCTAACAATAATAACTAGTGTTTGTTTAAGGGTTTAGCCTTCCACATGTTTTTGCGTTCATATATTTTTTATTTTGCAATTTTTGTCCTTTTTTTTTTCTTTTTTTTTTTTTTGGGAGATGGAATCTCGCTCTGTTGCCAGGCTGGAGTGCAGTGGTGTGATCTCAGCCCACTGCAACCTCCACCTCCTGGGTTCAAGCTATTCTCCTGCCTCAGCCTCCCAAGTAGCTGAGGCTACAGGCACACGCCACCACACCCAGCTAATTTTTGTATTTGTAGTAGAGATGGCATTTCACCATGTTGGCCAGGATGGTCTCGATCTCTTGACCTCGTGTTCCACCTGCCTCAGCCTCCCAAAATGCTGGGATTACAGGTGTGAGCCACCACGCCCATCTTATTTTATTTTATTTTTTTTAAGAGATGGGATCTCACCATGTTGCCCAGACTGGTCTCAAACTCCTGATCTGAAGTGATCCTCCCACCTGGGCCTCCCAAAGTGCTGGGATTACAGGCATGAGCCACCTTATTTGGCCTATATTCACATATTTTTAATACTAGGATTATACTAACATAACTTTTTTTTTCTTTTCTTTTCTTTTTTTTTTTTGAGTTGGAGTTTTGCTCTTGTTGCCCAGGCTGGAGTGCAATGGTGCAATCTCAGCTCATCGCAACCTCCGCCTCCCGGGTTCAAGCGATTCTCCTGCCGCAGCCCCCTGAGTAGGTGGGATTACAGGCATGCGCCACCACACCCGGCTAATTTTGTATTTTTAGTAGAGACAGGGTTTCTCCCTGTTGGTCAGGCTGGTCTCGAACTCCCAACCTCACGTGATCTGTCCACCTCGGCCTCCCAAAGTGCTGGGATTACAGGCATGAGCCACTGCACCCGGCCTTTTCTTTTCTTTTCTTTTCTTTTCTTTATTTTTGAAACAGAGTCTCGCTCTGTCACCCAGGCTGGAGTGCAATGGCACGATCTCGGCTCACTGCAGCCTCCATTTCCCAGGTCCAAGCAATTCTCCTGCCTCAGCCTCACAAGTAGCTGGGATTACAGGCATCCGCCATCATGCCTGGCTAATGTTTGTATTTCTGTAGAGATGAGGTTTCTTTTTTCTTTTCTTTTCTTTTTTTGAGATGGAGTCTTGCTCTGTCACCCAGGCTGGAGTGCAGTGGCGCGATCTTGGCTCACTGCAGCCTCCGCCTCCCAGGTTCCAGCGATTCTCCTGCCCCAGCCTCCTGGGTAGCTGGGATTACAGGTGCATGCCACCATGCCCAGCTAATTTTCATATTTTTTAGTAGAGACGGGGTTTCACCATTTTGGCCAGGCTGTTCTTGAGCTCCTGACCTCAGGTGGTCTACCAGACTCGGCTTCCCAAAGTGCTGGGATTGCAGGGGTGAGCCACCATGCCCGGCTGAGACAGGGTTTCACCATGTTGGCCAGGCTGGTCTTGAACTTCTGACCACTTCAGCCTCCCAGAGTGCTGGGCTTACAGGTGTAAGCCACCATGCCCAGCCCTTTTCTTTCTTTTTTTTTTTTTTTAAGACAGGGTCTTACTCTGTCAGTCAGGCTGGAATGCAGTGGCAGGATCATAGCTCACTGGAGCATCGAACTCCTGGGCTCAAGGGATCCTCCTGCCTCAGCCTCCTGAGTACCTGGGACTACAGGTGCACACCATCGCACCTGGCTGATTTTTTATTTTTATTTTTTGTAGAGTTGGGGTCTCACTTTGCTGCCCAAGCTGGTCTTGGACTCCTGGGCTCATGCAGTCCACCTGCCTTGGTCCCCAAAAGTGCTGGGATTACAGGCATGATCCGCTGAGCCTGGCCCAAATATTCTTTTAAAATATGACTTTTAAGAAATGACTGCAGCCGGGTGTGGTGGTTCATGCATGTAATCCCAGCACTTTAGGGGGCTGAGGCAGGTGGATCACAAGGTCAGGAGTTCAAGACCAACCTGGGCAACATGGTGAAACTAAAAATACAAAAAGTAGCTGGGCATGGTGGCGTGTGCCTGTATCCCAGCTAGTTGGGAGGCTGAGGCAGAAGAATTGCTTGAACCTGCGAGGCAGAGGTTGCAGTGAGCCGAGATTGTACCACTGCACTCCTGCCTGGGCGACAGAGCGAAAGAAAAAAGAAAAAAAGACTGCATAGTTTTTGATCATATGGATAGCTCATAATTGACCTAGACAATCCTCTTTTGTTAGAAAGTTATATTTGTTGCAATAAACACCTTTGTACTTAAATCTTCTGTCACATCTCTGATATTTCCTCTTCATCCTCCTTTGCCCTCTTTCTTCCCTTGTGTGGCATTCTGGGAGTATCTTGGGGGTGGTGTGTGGAGATTCCCTGGGTGACCCCTGGAGTCCTTCTGTAGACAGTCATCACCACCATGACCACCTTGAAGAAGAACCTGGCTGACGAGGATGCTGTGTCTTGCCTGGTGCTGGGCACCGAGAACAAGGAGCTCCTGGTGCTTGACCCTGAGGCCTTCACCATTTTAACCAAGGTCAGTGTCAGGTCTGGCGCTGGGCACACTGGAGGCCCAGGCTACATTCTCTCCCCATGCTCCACAGTTAGTTCTGGGTAATATATATGTTCCTTGTAGAAAAACTAGAAACTAGATAAGCATAAAAAAAGATATATATCCAAAAATCCTACCGCCCATGGATATATACTATTAAAGTTGAGGCATAGGTCTTTCTAGACATTTTCATATTTAGACATAGATATATAACTTTATGTAAATATTTCTCTTTATAAAAACAGGATTAGCTGGGTGTGGTGGCCCATGCCTCTAACCCTAGTGCTTTGGGAGGCCGAGGCAGGAGGATGGCTTGAGCCCACGAGTTTGAGGCTGCAGTGAGCTATGATTGTGGCACTGCACTCCAGCCTGGGCGACAGAGTAAGACCCTGTCTCTAAAAACAGTAAGTAAATAAATAAATAAAAGCAGGAGGATCATGTAACATGTTCTTTTCATGTAGCAGTATATCATCAGTGTCTTTCTATATCTATAAAACCACATCAGCCTTTTGTTTTCTTTTGCTTTGTTTTTTGTTTTTGAGGCAGAATCTTGCTGTGTCACCCAGGCTGGAGTACAGTGGCTCTATCTCAGCTCACTATAGCTTCACCTCCCGGGTTCAAGCAATTCTCTTGCCTCAGCCATCTGAGTAGCTGGGACTACAGGCATGCACCACCATGCCCAGCTAATTTTTGTATTTTTAGTAGAGATGGGGTATCACCATGTTGGCCAGGCTGGTCTCAAATTCCTTACCTCAAGTGATCTCTGCATCTCAGCCTCCCAAAGTGCTGGGATTACAGGCGTGAGCCACCACGCCTGACCCCACATCAGCCTTTTTAAAGACCACACAATATCCATCATATTGAGGTACCATAATTTATTTACCCTGCCACCTATTGTACATTTAAATTGTTTTTCATTTTTTTGCTATTAATACCAGTGCTATAGACCTTCTTACCCAAATATCCTTGCATGCTTGTTCGTTTGTTTTTGAGACAGTCTTGCTCTCTCGCCCAGGTGGAAGTGCAGTGGTACAATCTCAGCTTACTGCAACCTATGCCACCTGGGCTCAAGCAGTCCTCTCACCTCATCTTCTCATCTGTGGGACCACCATGCCCAGCTAATTTTGTACTTTTGGTAGAGACAAAGTTTTGCCATGTTGGACAGGCTGGTCTCGAACTCCTGAGCTCAAGCAATCCACCCACCTCAGCCTCTCAAAGTGCTGGGATTACAGGCGTGGGCCACCACACCCAGCTGCATGGTTGTTTAAGTACATCCTTAGGATGCGGTCCTAGAAGTGGCATCGTTTAGTCAAAAGGCACAGACTAAAAGGCTTTTGCTAAATGTTGCCCCAAGTTTCCCTCCTGAAAAACTGTATGAATTTAAACTGGGTGTGAGTGAGGAGATTGGGACGTTAGACCAGGCACTCACTCAGAGGAGTTACTGACAGGGCAGGGAGGGACAGGGGCTCCAGAGAAATTGGAGTGTTTGCGCCTCTTCTTTGCAGATGAGTCTTCCCAGCGTCCCTGTCTTCCTAGAGGTTTCCGGCCAGTTTGATATTGAGTTCCGGCTTGCCGCAGCCTGCCGCAATGGAAACATCTATATTCTGAGAAGGTAGCCACATCCGTGGTCTCCGGGGCCGGGAGGAACATCTCAGAAAGCTGATGGCTTCAGAGGCTTGCAAGATGGGAGTGGGCTTTAAGGCTAGAATTTGGAAATGCAAAGAGCTGAGAACTTCATAAAGGAGGCTGAGCCCACAAGCACAGGGGAGGATACCTGGAGGCTTGTGAGATAGGGGCTGGCACAGTGAGAGACTAGGCTGGGTGGCTATAGTACAGGAGTGATCAGAAATGAGAGGACAGGCTGGGCGCAGTGGCTCACGCCTGTAATCCCAGCACTTTGGGAGGCCGAGGCAAGTGGATCACCTGAGGTCAGGAGTTCAACACCAGCCTGGTCAACATGGTGAAACCCCGTCTCTACTAAAAATACAAAATTAGCTGGGCGTGGTGGTGCATGCCTCTAGCCCCAGCTACTCGGGAAGCTAAGGTAGGAGAATCGCTTGAACCCAGTAGGTGGAGGTTGCAGTGAGCCAAGATCACACCACTGCACTCCAGCCTGGGTAATGGAGCAAGACTCCGTCTCAAAAAAAAAAAAAAAAGCAGGGGGGTGCTGGGTGCATTGCCTCATGCCTGTAATCCCAACACTTTGGGAGGCTGAGGCGGGTGGATCATGAGGTCAGGAGATCGAGACCATCCTGGCTAACACAGTGAAACCCCGTCTCTACTAAAAATACAAAAAATTAGCCAGGTATGGTGGCAGGCGCCTGTAGTCCCAGCTACTCGGGAGGCTGAGTCAGGAGAATGGCGTGAATCCGGGAGGTGGAGCTTGCAGTGAGCCGAGATCACGCCACTGCACTCCAGCCTGGGCACAGAGCGAGACTCTGTCTCAAAAAAAAAAGAAAAGAAAACAGATGGGAAGAAATAAAAAAAAATTTCCCATATTTGTTACTTTCCAGGGTACATGACATGACATTTGTTTATGCATTAGTTTAATATTCCATATAACATGCTTTTTTTTTTTTTTTTTTTTTTTGTGAGACAGAGTCTCACTCTGTCACCCAGGCTGGAGTGCAGTGGCACGATCTCGGTTCACTGCAACCTCTGCCTCCTGGGTTCAAGCGATTCTCCTGCCTCAGCCTCCCAAGTAGCTGAGACTACAGGTGCGCGCCACCACACCCAGCTAAGTTTTGTATTTTCAGTAGAGACGGGGTTTCACCATATCGGCCAGGCTGGTCTTGAACGCCTGACCTTGTAATCCACCCACCTCGGCCTCCCAAAGTTCCGGGATTACAGTCATAAGCCACCACACCTGGCCTAACATGCATTTTTTAAATTCAATAAATATTGAGCACCTGCTATGCATTATGCAGTGTGTGGTATTAGGGATATATTGATGAACAAGATAAATATAGTCCCTGTCCTCATGGCTAAGACAGATATATTAAAGTGAAGAAACCAAGATGTTACTACAAATTGGATGAGTGCTATGGAGAAAAAATACAAGCTCAATGGGGAAAAATAACGGGTAAGGGTGATCAGGAACACCTCTCTGTGGAGATGGCTTGAAAGTTAAGAAGGAACCAGTTGTTGAGAAAGTGGGGAAGAGTGTTGTAGGCCAATTCAAAGCGGGAAAGACATTGGCATTTGCTCCTCGAATAGGGAGGAACTAACTGTACTTTCTGGAAAGGGAAACTAAAATTGAGAGGCCAGTAAACTAAAAACAGCATTGACACAGGGCAAAGCTCTTCATCCTTTTCTCATAATAAAGTGCCTAAGTCCACTTGTCCTGGCTAGTCCAGCCAAAGGTAAACTCACTGAAAACTCTGTTAAATGCCAGATGATCATACAAGCCACCATAGTGAAGGTGGGCGGAAGACACACTTGATGTTTTCCAAGGCCACACATTTACTAAGGTGGCAGAAGTGGAAATAATCCCAGGGTCATCTGCTTTGGGGCCAGTGTTCCTCCCTGGTGAGTCCATGGGGTTTAGACAGAGGAGGGTCAGCCATGGAAGTGGAGAGGATTTCTCTGGGGCCGGACAGTGTGTTGTTTATTCCACAGAGACTCCAAGCACCCCAAGTACTGCATCGAGCTGAGCGCCCAGCCTGTGGGACTTATCCGGGTACACAGGGTCCTAGTGGTGGGCAGCACCCAAGACAGCCTGCATGGCTTCACCCACAAGGTGCGGCCCCCAACAAGCAGTAGCCCCTCCACGCCTATGTCCCTAGCCCCCACTTGGCAAGAGAGCCCTCTGGCTTCCCCACCCCAGAAACCCTTCTTTCCACTGTAAGCCCTGAGCCCTCCATAGACACTGGCTGTTCCCTGCCAGGGGAAGAAGCTGTGGACAGTGCAGATGCCCGCAGCCATCCTGACCATGAACCTGCTGGAGCAGCATTCCCGGGGCCTGCAGGCCGTCATGGCTGGGCTGGCCAATGGAGAGGTCCGCATTTATCGCGACAAGGCCCTGCTCAACGTCATCCACACCCCGGTGAGCCCCATCTCTGGCATCTGCCGCTCACTCCTCCTTGCCCTGGTCTCACCTCTGGGGCTTCTTAGCTGCCTCTTCCGACCACACATTGATGCATTTCAAAAACATTTGTTGAGGCCAGGCGCAGTGGCTCATGCCTGTAATCCCAGCACTTTGGGAGACCAAGGTGGGCAGATCACCTGAGGTAAGGAGTTCAAAACCAGCCTGGCCAACATGGCATAACCCCCTTGCTACTAAAAATACAAAAATTAGCCGGGCATGGTGGCACGTACCTGTAATCCCAGCTACTCAGGAGGTTGAGGTAGAAGAATCACTTGAACCTGGGAGGCGGAGGTTGCAGTGAGCCGAGATCACACCACAGCACTCCAGCCTGGACAACAGAGCGAGACTCCATCTTAAAAAAAAAAAATGTGTTGAGCACCTCATATGTACAAGTCACCATATTGGTAGGGGTTGGGGGTAAAATGATGACTAAGTCCTTGTTTTCAGGAGGCTTACAGTCTAAGGTAACAGCCAGCCAGAGACACAGCAAATTTAAAAGCAGGGCCGACTGAAGCAGAACAAAGTGCTAAAAAGCGCAGAGGGGGCTGAGTGACAAGGGTAGGGGGGTGAGATAAATGGGGATGGACTCCATGGGACACTTCACAGAACAAGTGACGGTTCAACTGGGCCTCAGAACAGTTTGTCAGGTGGACAAATGGAGGAAGAACATTCTGCACAGAGAATAGCATGCACAAAGCCTGAGAAGTATGAAGGCTCTTGATTAAGGAATCCAGGTCATTTGATGAGTTTGGACCAGAGGTTTTCAGACTCTAAGTTGTGAATCATTAAATCAGTTTAATAGATCACAACCAGCAACATTTTTAAAAATAGAATAGTAAATTCAAAGTATGTCACAGGTGAGGGCCAGGCACATTGGCCAACACCTGTAATGCCAGCACTTTGGAAGGCCGAGGCAGGTGATCACAGTTCTAGAACAGCCTGGCCAACATGGTGAAACCCCGTCTCTACTAAAAATAAACAAATTAGCTGGGTATGGGCCGGGCGCGGTGGCTCACGCCTGTAATCCCAGCACTCTGGGAGGCCGAGGCAGGCAGATCACAAGGTCAGGAGATCGAGACCATCCTGGCTAACACGGTGAAACCCCTTCTCTACTAAAAATACAAAAAATTAGCCGGGCATGGTGGCAGGTGCCTGTAGTCCCAGCTACTTAGGAGGCTGAGGCAGGAGAATGGCGTGCACCCGGGAGGCGGAGCTTGCAGTGAGCCAAGATCGCACCACTGCACTCCAGCCTGGGTGACAGAGCGAGACTCCATCTCAAAAAAAAAAAAAAAAAAAAAGCCGGGTGTGATGGCACACGCCTGTAATCCCAGCTACTTGGGAGGCTGAGGCAGGAGAATCACTTGAACCTGGGAGGCAAAGGTTGCAGTGAACTGAGATCGTGCCACTGCACTCCAGAGCAAGACTCTGTCTCAAAACAAAAAAACAAAACAACAAAAATAAATAAATAATTACAAATACAAATACAAAAATTAGCCAAGCATGGCGGTGCATGCCTATAATCACATCTACTGGGAAGGCTGACGCAGAATCACTTGAACCCAGGAGGCGGAGTTTGCAGTGAGCTGGAGATCGCGCCACTGCACTCCTGCCTGGGCGATGAAGTGAGACTCCATCTCAAAAAAAAAGTATGTCACAAGTGAAACTGTATGTGCGTGTGTGAGCCTGTGTGTGTGTAAATTGTCCTGTGTCACAGTATAAAATTTGCAAACAACTGGCTTGGGCCATAGGTGCTGGGAGGGCCAGTGGTATGCTCGTTGAAAGAAGGGTAAAGAGGAGAGAACTGACAGAAAAGGCAGTTTGGAGTCAAATGTGGAAGGCCTTCAGTGTCCTAAGAAAGAGAACAAAAGCCATTGGAGGTTTTCTATCAGAGACTAGACATATTTGTGTTTTTGAAAGGTAGCAAAGGCAGCATTGTGAAGGACAGACTGGGGAGAAAGACCCGAAAGACGAGTCTGGGAGACCTATTAGGAGGTTGACCCCAAAAGTGAGGGCCAGTGATATTTGGTCTGGAACTGAGGTAGTGAGATTAGAGGGGAGATGAGAAATATAGGAAATATTTCAGAGGCAGTGATTCCCCAGGCCTGTCTCTATCACTTCTCACCTGTTATATCTGGGGCCTCCCCTACCCATCCCCTGTCTTGCTTTCCTCTCCAAGATATTTCCCCAACTAAACTCTGACATCTCCACATAGGATGCAGTGACCAGCCTTTGCTTTGGCCGCTACGGGCGGGAGGACAACACCCTCATCATGACCACTCGCGGTGAGTGGAGCCAGACCTGGCAAGGCTTGGAAGTCGCGAGCGAAGGGAGAGGCCTGCTTCTGGGGAAAGAGGAGGAGGTGGGAATGAAGCATGGGTGGACCTGGGTGTGGAAAGCAAGGCCTACAGATGTGTCCTTCTGGAGCTAGGCCTCCACTGGGACAGCCCAGGGGCTGGGTCTTGGGCTGGATTCAATCTTTCTAGTTCACCCAGCATCCCCAGTGCCTGCCACAATGCCAGGAACATCACAGTACTCCACAAATAACTGCTAAGTGGATTAATGAATTATGATGGGAGACTATTAAGATGCACTTTGGGCTGGGCGCGGTGGCTCACGCTTGTAATCCCAGCACTTTGGGAGGCCGAGGTGGGCGGATCACGAGGTCAGGAGATCGAAACCACGGTGAAACCCTGTCTCTACTAAAAATACAAAAAATTAGCTGGGCGTGGTGGCGGGCGCCTGTAGTCCCAGCTACTCGGAGAGGCTGAGGCAGGAGAATGGCGTGAACCCAGGAGGCGGAGCTTGCAGTGAGCCAAGATTGCGCCACTGCACTCCAGCCTGGGCGACAGAGCGAGACTCTGTCTCAAAAAAAAAAAAAAGATGCACTTTGTTGCTTCCAGAAACAGTCTCGTCTGGAGGACAGATGTGTACAGAAGCAACTCTATAGGAGGCAGATTGTTTGGGGAAGAAAGAACGGGAATGTGGGTAGAACTGGGGAGGACAAATCCATTTCCACCGTCTACTTCCCTAGGTGGTGGCCTGATCATCAAGATCCTGAAGCGTACAGCAGTGTTTGCAGAGGGAGGAAGTGAGGTGGGTCCCCCACCAGCCCAGGCCATGAAACTCAGTGTGCCCCGAAAGACCCGGCTTTACGTGGATCAGACACTGCGAGAGCGGGAGGCTGGCACCGGTGAGCCTCAGACTGGGTCCTTTCCCTTCTTCCTCCTCCATTGCTCCTACACAGCAAAGCTGGGGGAATGCTGCCCAGCCTCCGTGTGCACTGGGAGGAGATCTCGGCCAACTAGGTAGGTCACTCACCTCTGCAAATCCAGGGACAGCCTAGGAGGTACACGTTGCCTGCAAATCACTGTTCCTCAGGCTGGAAGGTGCTGTGGGTGACAGCAAGAGCCCTTAGAATTCAGGGAAGGGAGCAGTCACTTCCAAACGCAGAAATTCTCATGAGGAAAGTAGAATTTTGACTGGGCATGGTGGCTCACGCCTGTAATCCCAGCACTTAGAGAGGCAGAGGTAGGAGGACAGCATGAGCCCAGGAGTTCAAGACCTACCTGGGTAACATAATGATACTTCTTTCTCAAAAAAAAAAAAAAAAAGAGAAAGAGAAAAGTAGAATTTTACCAGTGTCTTCTTGTCCAGTTTTTCCTGCCCGTTTATTTGTTCATTCATTCATCGTTCGTTCATTCATTCATTCAGTACCTATGATTACACCAGGCCTTGTGCCAGGTGCCTTTAATTAGAATAGTCCCTACCTTGGGCCAGGTGCGGTGGCTCACACCTGTAATCCCGCCACTTTGGGAGGCCGAGATGGGCAGATCATGAGGTCAGGAGTTCAGGACCAGCCTGGCCAATATGGTGAAACCTTGTCTCTACTAAAAATACAAAAATTAGGCGTGTTGGCATGCACCTGTAGTCCCAGCTACTTGGGAGGCTGAGGCAGAAGAATCGTTTAAACCCAGGAGGTGGAGGTTGCAGTGAGCCAAGATCGTGCCACTGCACTCCAGCCTGGGCGACAGAGCGAGACTCCGTCTCAAAAAAAAAAAAAAAAGAATAAAGAATAGTCCCTACCTTAGGAACTCAGTCTACCTGGGGCCAACTTCGTGATCAGGTGTAGAAGGGTTTTCTGCAAAGAGCTTTTGGAGCACACAGAGGGAGTAAGGACTTCTGCCTGGGAAGCTTGGGAAAGGCTTCAGAGCGAGGTGACTTTGGGCTTCACCCTAAAAGATGATTGCCAGACCCCTAGACAGGGCAGGGCAGGGTAATGTGGGCAGAGGCACAGGGCGTTGACCTGGATTCAAAAACGCAGACCTGGTTCGGTGGCTCATGCCTGTAATCCCAGCTCTTTGGGAGGCCAAGGCAGGCAGATCACCTGAGGTCAGGAGTTCGTGACCAGCCTGGCCAACATGGTGAAACCCCCTTGCTACTAAAAATACAAAATTAGCTGGGCATGGTGGCACACGCCTGTAATCTCCTGAGGCAGGAGAATCACCTGAACCTAGGAGGCAAAGGTTGCAGTGAACCAGGATCATGCCACTGCACTGCAGCCTGGGTGACAAGAGCCAGACTCCGTCTCAAAGAAAAAGAAAATGTACAAAGTCTAATAAAGTTGTAAAACTATCTTCAAGAACAGGAAAGACCACCTTCAAGAATGCTTAAGTGGAGAGATTTACCAAGTTGCAGGATGGGAAGACCTAATGCTATAAAGCTTTAAGTTGCAGTTAAAATCCCAGTGGGGTTTGTTTTAAGGACCTGGCCAGTTGATTCAAGGAGTAAACCTAAGAAGATTGGGGAAAATAAGAATGAGGGGACTTACCCTATCAGGTAGCAAAATGAACTCAAGCTGTGGGAATCAGAAGCTGTGGTGTGGATGTAGAAATAGAATGGAGATCGGGGCAGGATTAGGAAATCCAGAAACTGACCCTGAACATGTGGAAAGTCAGTGTGTGAAAGGTGTCATTTTGAATTGGCAGGGAAATGTGAGACTGTCCAAAAACACACAATCAGGACAACTTGCTTCTAGAAAAGAAAATTAGACCTTTTCGGTCAGGTGCAGTGGCTCACGCCTGTAATCCCACCACTTTGGGAGGCCGAGGTGGGCGGATCACCTGAGGTCAGGAGTTCGAGACCAGCCTGACCAACATGGTGAAACCCCATCTCTACTAAATACAAAAAATTAGCCAGGCATGGCGGCGCATGCCTGTAATTCCAGCTACTCGGGAAGCTGAAGCAGGAGAATCGCTTGAACCCAGGAGGCGGAGGTTGCAGTGAGCTGAGATCGCGCCATTGCACTCCAGCCTGGGCAACAAGAGTGAAACTCTGTCTCAAAAAAAAAAAAAAAAAAAAAAAAGGAAGAAAATCAAACATTTTCGTCATACCGGCCACAAAAATTAGTTCTGGATAGATTAAAAATAAATTGTAAAAGTACTGGAGAAAAAGGACATAAAATGTGAAACTCCTGAATCAGAAGCCACCTCACACACACACATGGAAGAGCGAGGCCAGCCTGGGGGACCGAGGTGCCCAGTCTGGAAGAGGAGGGACAGTGGGGTGGGGGCGGGGTGGGCCCTGGAGGCGGCTTGGGGAAGAGTCATGTGATCCTGCAAACGGTGAGATGTGAGGGGTGGACCTAGGTGACTTGATGGACAGGGAGGCAGTGACGGATGCAGGACCATGAGGCTGGTTTCCGCAGCATTGAGCCTGAGGTGTTGATGGGACCTCCCTGTAGAGATGAGCAGGAGGCAGGCGCGGGTGTTCACTAAGCTGCTGGAGACACATGCACAATATTGAGCATGGACACCGAGGACTCAGGAGGGACGTGGGGCCTGCCCTCAGGAGCTCGTGGCTGTTCCTCTTTGTGGTAGTCAGAGCTGTGGCAGGACATGGATTGTCTGGGGGAAGAAGATGGAGGATGAGAAGAGGACCATGAACCAGACTCAGAAGAACACCAGCCTCTAGGGCCGGATAGAGGAGCCAGTGAGGGAGCTAGATAGTGCGGACAGGGAGGTGGTAAGAGAGTGAGGAGGCAGGGCAAGGCCACGGCGTCAAGTTTTGCCAGAAGGCTGGGCTCTTTCCCTCCTCCCCAGCTCCTGCAGACTCCTCCCACAGCACCCTCCTCTTGCACCCTCCCCACACCAACCTGAGCAGGAGTGCCCCATTGCTGCCTCCTGCCTGCCACCCCCCACCTCCACCATCAGCCTCTGGGACCCTTCTCCACAGCCATGCACCGGGCCTTCCAGACAGACCTATACCTGCTGCGCCTACGTGCTGCCCGCGCCTACCTGCAGGCCCTCGAGTCCAGTCTGAGCCCTGTGTCTGCAACAGCCCGAGAGCCACTCAAGCTGCACGCCGTGGTGAGCATCTGGGTGAGGGCAGAGTCAGGGCCAGAAGGGCAGAGGCCAGGATGCGCAGGAACCCCTCTGCCACACAGCTAAGCCCCAGAGCCAATTCCAAGCCAACTCAGCCCGTGCTCGCCATCACCTTCCCGCAGACCTGGGGACCGAGTCTCACGTCCTCCTTTGTGAGAGCAGCCCTCACCTTCCCACCCTCCTGTGCCACCTCTCCGCTCGGCTGGCCATGCTGTGGGACACTCTCCAGCTCAGATAGGCCCCCAGAGTAGTCATATTGGGACATTTCTTCCCAAGAACCTGAAGGGATCCTTACAGCTATGGTACAGGGAAGAAGGCTGTCACTTTGGTAACCGTGGGCAGCCCAACATGTTAGGACTGCTGGGTACAGGGAAGGGGCCATCCCAGCCTCACCCGCAAGCACCGAGACCAGCACGGGCAAAAGGAGGAACCCCGCAAGTCTCAGACGCAAATGAGCTTAGGGTCAGCAGGGCTCCGATCAGCTCTAAATGCGTCCCTGCGGTGTGGCATCTGACCCAACCAGGTTCTGAGTTCTCTTTTCCTAAAGAGTGGATAGATGCAGAGGAGGAAGAGGCTACAAGGCAACTCCGGGGAAGCAGGAGAAAAATGATCTGATCAAGGCTACCCTAGGATGAGAGTGGGAAGTGGAATAGGCAGGGGGTGGGGGTGAGGGGCTCAGGTGAGAGTCAGGGCCTGCAGTCCCAGGCCAGCTCTGCCTCTGACTTGCTGCCTGGCCTCCCTCAGGCTCTTGCCCTCTCTGGCCTCTTCTGATCCCTCTGCCCCTTCTGGTCTTCTGTGTCTGCTGAGAGGCAGATTGAGTAGGAGGAGGGGACATGAGGGCATTGGTGGAAGGCAGGCAGAGCACACTGTACTCCGTGCCCAAGGCCGCCAGGTCCTAAGGGCTTTCTCCACCCACCCCCTCCATAGGTTCAGGGCCTTGGCCCCACCTTTAAGCTCACACTTCACCTGCAAAACACCTCAACAACCCGTCCTGTCCTGGGGCTGCTGGTCTGCTTCCTGTACAACGAGGCGCTCTATTCCCTGCCCCGGGCCTTCTTGAAGGTACTGGATGCTCCTCACTTAGATACGGAGTGGAAAAGGCCAGGGCAGGGGCCTGATGAGATGCCCACAGAGCCCCACCAGGTCAGGGTCAGAGCGTGCGGGTAGCTGCCAGGTGGCCAGCAGACCTACTCTCCCACCACAGACCAGGCCGAGGCCCCAGTAGGGGCCTCTGAAGGGAGCCCCAAGCCCCGCCTCTGCTGCTTTTCTTGCAGCCTGTGAGGGTTCTACAGGAGCCATACAGAAGGTGCTGGGAAAACTGCTAGAGCCTGAACCCCATCTACATCTCCCAGAAGCCTTTTGGGGTCTGGGGGACCCCAGAGCCCACCCTGCTGCCCAGCTACTCCCGCAACAGGAACAGGAGCCTCTGTGCCTCGAAGAGCATCGCCCACAGAGTGAAGGGTCTGGTTTTCCCCCAGGGCCCAGGTCTGACCCCCAAGTTGGGAGGACCAGAAACTGCGAAAGGCTGGAATATGCAATAAACAGCCCCAGACTTGGTGGGAGTCCAGAGGTCTAGGTTTCATCACTCACCACGTGGCCCCGGGGCATTCACTTCCCCACCACACCTGCATCCTCCTCCACCTAGCAGTTGTCCTGCCCACCCTGCAGGGGTGCTGAGGCTCAGCGGAGACTGCAGGCCTGAATGCACTGGAATATGCCAAACACTGGCACGAGGGCTGGTTTCCTTACTTCTTTGTCCCCAAACTTAGGTACCCTTGCTGGTGCCAGGGCTCAACTACCCCCTGGAGACCTTTGTGGAGAGTCTCAGTAACAAGGGCATCTCAGACATCATCAAGGTAGGCCCCGCACTTGTACCACATGGAAGGTGAGCAGGACCCTGGGGAGGACAGTAAGGGTGAATGCCAACAAAGACCTTGGGGGGCTCCTGGGTGGGGGTGGGGGTATCTGCACAGTGGAGCCCTGTGGCCTGTCATCAGGGCCAGCGCAGACCAGGCAAGGGGTCAGGGGTGCATGCCCCCTGCTGCCATGGCCACTCCTCCATAGGTGCTGGTGCTTCGAGAAGGCCAAAGCGCACCCCTGCTGAGTGCCCACGTCAACATGCCTGGGAGCGAGGGGCTGGCGGCTGCCTGAGCCCTGGGCTGCTGTGAAAGCCCCTGTGCAATCAGCCAGGTAGAACTGGGCAGGTTCAGTGGCCCCAGGCCCACTCCTCATGCAGCAGTGTGCTGGGGCGACAGCTCGTCTCCCCTCTCTTAAGCACCCTCTTCTTCACCACCCCCACTGTTGGGCCTATAGTAGCAGGTTAGTGAGTACCTAGGGCAGCTCAACTCCTCCTCCCACAGCACCAACCAAGCATGGTCCCGCTGAAGTCCTACTACACCCTCCCCTCCCCAGCCTTTTCCAGAAACCGTACCGGGCTCGGATCAGAGCTCCAAAGCGATCAAAGTGAGCTGAGCAGGACAGGCCCAGCCTTTCTCCACCACCACGTCCCTCATGCACATCACTCATCTCCTGCTGCAGGCCAAGGCCAAAATTGGGCTAGTCCTGGCCAGGGAAATCAGAAGCTCTTCTTGGGTGAGATTGAGCCTCCTGTTGCTCCCTGGAGTTCCGGAAGCTGGGCTGCAGCCCACTCAGCTTGTGGGCAAAATACGTGCTCTCCTCTCTCATCAGCTGAGCAAACCCAGGGAATAGCCCTCCTCTCCCCAGGAAACTTCTCTGTAAGCCAGTCTTAGGCCTACAATGCCACACAAAGGTTGTTCAGGGAGAAGGCGGTGCAGGAGGCAGAGGGTGCCCTGCAGGGAGCTGGTGGCTGCAGCCCCACTAGAGCTCCTAAAGATCACACTGCAGCTGCTCCTGACAGGGATGCTCATGCCCAGAAAGAAACCCCAGGAGAGGAAGGCAGAGTGCAACAGAGCAGAGCCAGGGCCAGGCGCACCAGGAGACGCGTTTCTGGGGCTCCGGGGAAGTGCCACAGGAGGCAGAAGTCCAGAACTGCCCATATAGATGCCCTTCTATGTCCTGGAGCCCAAATCAGTCATGTGGGTGGGAAGTTCCCAGGGCAGTGGCCACATCGTGAGAATTAGCAGGAAAGGCGGGGCCTTTCTCATCATAACTATTTCTGAGGATGAAATGGGAGACATATGCCCAGCACCTGATATAAATTTATATAATGTAATACTATGTACCTACCACTAAGAAATACATGAACCGCGCCATGTGGACAGTAAGTGTTCATAAAGCAACATGAAGCAAGAAACAGTGCAGGGTGCCCAGTGCACACACTAGAGAGAAATTGTGAACATTAAGGACAAGGAGAATTGGTGTCTTTCTAAAACATACTTATTCAAAAACATGTACCCACTTACTAATGTGGAATTACAGTTTGTAACAAGAAAACAGTCTCTCCCATTCTCTAGTACTGCTCCCCTACCCAGCAGTGACTTGCAGTTCGTTCAGCTATTTTTAAAATGTGCTTATATGACTCTTGCTTGATATATCAATCTTAGACATTACCTGTTGACTCCCTATTGTCATACATGAGGCTTTAGCTCTCTTTTGTCAGCACTCCTCCCCCATCCCTAGTTATTAGGTTAAAAAATACTCAGATTACTATTTATATTACTATGTGAAAGTTATTAACTGTGGAGCCAAGAGTTGGACTATAATTAAATTACCTTCCTTGTACTTTCTTTTTAATGGAGTTAATGAGTTGCCCTGAGTTTCTCATTTACTTTGTTTTCTGATGGACCAATTGCTAATTCTTCCCCCACCATCTGACAGCTCCTCTTTTTTCTAGACACTTCCCTTCATCCCCTGCTTCACTGAGGACTGTTTGTTCTCCAGGTAAATTCCCTTTGCCTCTCTCCTGGGCTAGATCCTGATTCCTGGGCCTGATGGCTTCCTATTTCTCAGTTCACCCTCATTTGGTGAAACATATCCTCAAATACCTTCTTTAAAAAGTCGTGGCCAGAAGGCTAGGCACTGTGGCTCGTGCCTGTAATCCCAGCACTTTGGGAGGCCGGGGCAGGCGGACCACCTGAGGTCAGGAGTTTGAGACCAGCCCGGCCAACATGGTGAAACCCTGTCTCTACTAAAAATACAAAAATTAGCCAGGTGTGGTGGCAGACACCTGTAGTTCCAGCTACTTGGGAGGCTGAGGCAGGAGAATCACTTGAACCTGGGAGGCGGAGGTTGCAGTGAGCTGAGATCGTGCCACTGCACTCCAGCCTGGGCAAAAAGAGCGAAACTGGCCGGGTGTGGTAGCTCACACGTGTAATCCCAGCACTTTGGGAGGCCGAGGCAGGCAGATCACAAGGCCAGGAGTTCGAGACCAGCCTGGCCAACATGGTGAAACCCCATCTCTACTAAAAATACAAAAACTAGCTGGGCATGGTGGCAGGCGCATGTAATCCCAGCTACTTGGAAGGCTGAGGCAGGAGAATTGCTTGAAACAGGAAGGCGGAGGTTGCAGTGAGCCGATTGCACCACTACACCACTCTAGCCTGGGCAAGAGCGAAACTCTGTCTCAAAAAAAAAAAAAAAGCAAAACTCTGTCTCAAAAGAAAAGAAAAAAAAAGTCACTAGAGGCCGGGTATAGTGGTTCACACTTGTAATCCCAGCCCTTTGAGAGGCCAAGGCAGGAGGATCGCTTGAACCCGTAAGCTGGAGACCAGCCTGTGCAACATGGTGAGACCCTGTCCCTACCAAAAAAAAAAAAAAAAAAAAGTCATTAGAGTTTTTAAAGATTTTTTTCATTATTTTATTTTATTTTTATTTTATTTTATTTATTTATTTATTTTTTTGAGACAGAGTCTCGCTCTGTCGCCCAGGCTGGAGTGCAGTGGCGCAATCTTGGCTCACTGCAGGCTCCACCTCCTGGGTTCACACCATTCTCCTGCCTCAGCCTCCCAAGTAGCTGGGACTACAGGCACCTGCCACCATGCCTGGCTAATTTTTCGTATTTTTAGTAGAAACAGGGTTTCACCGTGTTAGCCAGAGTGGTCTCGATCTCCTCACCTCGTGATCTGCTGGAGTGTGCTAGCGTGATCTCGGCTCACTGCAACCTCTGCCTCCCGGGCTCAAGTGATTCTCCTCTGTCAGACTCCCGAGTAGCTGGGATTACAGGCATGCACCACTGCACCTAGCTAATTTTTGTATTTTTAATAGAGACAGGGTTTCACCATGTTGGCCAAGCTGGCCTTGAATTCCTGACCTCAGGTGATCCGCCTGCCTCAGCCTCCCAAAGCGCTGGGATTACAGGTGTGAGCCACCACGCCTGGCCTGGACACAACTTTTGTTTTTGTTTTAGTTTTTTTGAGACAGAGTCTAGCTCTTGTCACCCAGGCTGGAGTGCAGAAGCACAATCACAGCTCACTGCAGCCTTGACCTGCTGAGCTCAAGCCATCCTCCCACCCCAGCCCACCCCCATCCCCGACACTACAGACGCACTACCACACATTTTTTTTTTTTTTTGAGACGGAGTCTTTCTCTGTCCCCCAGGCTGGAGTGCAGTGGCGCGATCTCGGCTCACCGCAACCTCCACTTCCTGGGTTCACGCCATTCTCCTGCCTCAGCCTCCCGAGTAGCTGGGAATACAGGCGCCCGCCAACACGCCCGGCTAATTTTGTGTGTGTGTGTTTTTAGTAGAGACGGGGTTTCACCGTGTTAGCCAGGATGGTCTCGATCTCCTGACCTCGTGATCCGCCCGCCTCAGCCTCCCAAAGTGCTGGGATTACAGGCTTGAGCCACCGCGCCCGGCTAAGGCTTTTTTTTTTTTTTTTTTAAGACACAGGGTCTCGCTATGTTGTCCAGGCTTGTCTCAAACTCCAGGCCTCAAGTGATCCTCCCGCCTCAGCCTCCCAAAGTGTGGGATTACAGTGCCCAGCCCCCACTAATTTTGTATTTTGTAGAGACAGGGTCTCACTATGTTGCCCAGGCTCACAGTCTATTTTGATAGTGCATGTATAATAGCATAAAATATCAGATACTTAAGAATTAATCCAATTTAAAAAGGCATGATCTTTATGGGAAAAGGTATACAACTTTATTGAAAACACTGAGTACAGAAATAAACCATGCTCATGAACGGGAAAATTCAATTTTACACAGATGCTGATTTTATCCAGACTGATCTATAGATTCAGCTGGGTTCCATGAGGTTTTTGGGGGGAATTTGACAAGCTGATTCTCAAGGTTACATGGAAGAGCAAGGGCCGAGACTAGAGTTTAGGAGATGATTCCCAAAGGGCACAGGGGTAGAAAAAATGACCAGTGGAACCACATAGAAAAATCAATTGTGGTATTTTCAATGGATCACTAGGCAGCAGGGAAAAGGAATGCCATACAGCTACACACAATAATCCGGATACATCTCAGGAACATAATCAAGTGAAAAGGCAAACTGTAAAAGAATAAACTTGGCATGATTTCATTCATATATTTGAAAACATGCAAAGCCAACACAAACACATTAATAAAACTATAAAGCAAAGCAACGGAGTGACTGAAACAGGACAGTGTCTCCCCCACCAGGGAGGGGCAGCAGCAGGAACGTCGAAGGAAATGGTAACCTTCTCAAATGCAGTGGGGGCTGTTGTTTCCTCTTAATTTTATAAATGTGTTCTTATAGCTCCTCACTAATTAAAAACAACAACAACAACAATATGAGTCCAGGCATGGTGGCTCACGCCTGTAATCCCAGCACTTTGGGAGGCCAAGGTGGGCAGATGACCTGAGGTCAGCAGTTCAAGACCAGCCTGACCAACATGGTGAAACCCCATCTCTACAAAAATACAAAATTTAGCAGGGCCTGATGGCGGGTGCCTGCAATCCCAGTTACTTGGGAGGCTAAGGCAGGAGAATCGCTTGAACCCAGGAGGCAGAGGTTGCAGTGAGCCAAGATAGCGCCATTGCACTCCAGCTTGGGCGACAGACTCCATCTCGAAAAATAAAACAAAACACATGAAAAAACATGAAAATAAGATATTGTGGGCTGGGCGCGTGGCTCACACCTGTAATCCCAGCACTTTGGGAGGCTGAGGCAGGTGGATCACCTGAGGTCAGCAGTTCCAGACCAGCCTGGCCAACATGGAGAAACCCCGTCTCTACTAAAAATACAAAAACAATTAGCCGGGCGTGGTGGCGCATGCCTCTAATCCCAGCTGCCGAGAGGCTGCGGCAGGAGAATCGCTTGAACCCGGGAGGCAGAGGTTTCGGTGAACCGAGATCACACCATTGCACTCCAGCCTGGGTAACAAAAGTGAAACTCCGTCTCAAAAAAAAAAAAAGAGAAAGAAAATAAGAAATTGTAGAGGGCGAGGGATGAAACAGGACAAGGTGAGTCTGCTAATGCATCTGTGCAGCCCAAAGTGCCAGGCGCACCAAGTTCCTCCTGTCATTAAAAAATAGCAACAGAGCATGCCTGTTAGAAAAACAACCAGCCAAGCAGCTCAGATCTTTGTGGGCATGGGCAAAGCCTGTCAGAGGGTGGGTTTCTCTGAAGGTTCTTGGGGGTCAAGCATGTTCTTTCATGGGAGGACCCCCCAGCAGTATCTATGGACTTTCACTTAACCCCATGTTTTGGTCTAGCCCCTCACCCACCTACCCCTCCCCAGTACGCCTAAGACCCGAAGCTTCTCTGGTTCCATTTATCCTTCAAATAATCCTCACTTCACACCACCCCACCCAGAGGTGTAGCTGCTGGCTGCATGGCATGGGTGGGGTGTGGGTGGGACGTTGGGGAGCGGCACCCCACTGATCCTTACATAGACTTCCCATCGGTCCCCATTGTTGGCTGAAGCCTCACCTCACCCTCCATGGTCCTGGTGGAGTTCCTGAGCCTCTCCGGGGCTCTGGCAGGTAATTCCACTTGCCTCTTGGCCCCACCTTTTGGGAACACATAATTTCAGCTCTTAATTCTCCATCCACTTTACATCTTTGAAAATGTCAGCCAGGTGGCCGGGCACAGTGGCTCACACCTGTAATCCCAGCACTTTGGGAGGCCAAGGCGGGCAGATCACGAGGTCATGAGATCAAGACCATCCTGGCTAACACGGTGAAACCTCGTCTCTACTAAAAATACAAAACATTAGCTGGGCGTGGTGGTGGGCACCTGTAGTCCCAGCTACTCGAGAGGCTGAGGCAGGAGAATGGCATGAACCCGGAAGGCAGAGCCTGCAGTGAGCTGAGATCGTGCCACTTCACTCCAGCCTGGCAACAGAGCAAGAGTCTGTCTCAAATAAAAAAAAAAAAAAAAAGAAAGAAAATGTCAGCCAGGCATGGTAGCTCACGCCTGTAATCCTAGCACTTTGGGAGACAGAAGTGGAGGCAGGTGTCAGGAATTCAAGTTCAGCCTGGCCAATATGGTGAAACCCCGTCTATACCAAAAATACAAAAAAATTAGCTGGGCATGGCCAGGCACAGTGGATCACACCTGTAATTCCAGCACTTTGGGTGGCTGAGGCGGGCGGATCACAAGGTCAGGAGTTTGAGACCAGCCTGGCCAACATGGTGAAACCCCATCTCTACTAAAAATACAAAAATTAGCCAGGCATGGTGGTGGGCACCTGTAATCCCAGCTACTCGGGAGGCTGAGGCAGGAGAATCGCTTGAACCCAGGAGGCGGAGGTTGCAGTGAGCTGAGATTGCGCCATTGCACTCCTGCCTGAGCAACAAGAGCAAAACTCCGTCTCAAAAAAGAAAAAAAAAAATTAGCCGGGCGTGGTGGCAGGTGTCTGTAATCCCAGCAACTTGGGAGGCTGAATCACTTGAACCTGGGAGGTGGAGGTTGCAGTGAACCGAGATCGTGCCACTGCACTCCAGCCCCGGCAACAGAGTGAGAAAAAAGAAAATGTGGTCAGGCTCTGTGTTCTGTCTTCCCTCCTGTTTTCTTTCCCTTTGTATATCTTTTTGGTTTTCTTTACTATCATCTTAGAGAGATCCTAAGAGAAAACAGACGAACACATGTGTTTAGGCCTGCCATGTGGAAATGGCGGTCTCTATTCACTCTATTTACACAGAACATTTAACAAGCAGTTCTTGAGTCCAGAGAGGTGCAGGCGTAGCCCTCTCAGCACCACCCTCCACAGGTGCCCAAACAGCCCCAGCGCATTCCTTTACCTTGATTTCTTTCCTACTAATTTCCTCCAGCTGTGCGAGGGTAAAGGCAAAAGCACAAAGACCTGGGTTGGAACCCTGCCTCCATTTGCCGCACCATGATCTTACCACATGGATTCTCAGAGCGTAACTGCTGCCCCATGGACCAGGTTAGCTAAGAGGTTCCATGAAACTGCTGTTGCAGAAATGCTTCTAACTATAAAATGCCAAACCTGGGAAAGAATGTTTGGATTCTCATAGCCTGGATCAGTAGGACACTGCCTTGGCCTGCTGGTGCCCCACCCCCAACTCACCCAGGCCAGGGGAGGTAGAGCCCCAGCCCCTGAGACCCTCAGGCATCCTGCGGTTTCCAGGCCCTACAGAGGGTCCCAGAAACAGCCCCAGCAACAAAGTGAGGGGCCAGAAACTGCGCAAAGATGGAGGGAGGCTGAGAAGCAAGTCAGTTCTTTATTAACCTGGCAAAGGGGCAGCTAGGCAGCCTGAGCAGCCCCTGCCAGACCCTCCTCTGCACTCCTCTGCCTAAGTCACGGCCCAAGCCCTGGACACGTAGGAGTGTAGGCGGGCAGGGGCAAGGCCAAGGAAGGGGTGGAGTTGTCCAATGCAGATGTTAAGGTCCAACCCGACTTCCTTACTGAGTCTAGGGGTGGGGCCCCCCCTCTCAGCCCTTCCTTCCTGTACAGCTGTGGCTCTTCCTGGAGTCAGGAGGCTGTGTGTCCCACATCTGTTGTGGTCGGGAAGGTGATCCCATCCCCAGGCAATGGGGAGGCCAGGAAGGGCCAGAGCCAGACGA
Organism: Hylobates moloch; assembly: GCF_009828535.3. Taxonomy (NCBI): domain Eukaryota; kingdom Metazoa; phylum Chordata; class Mammalia; order Primates; family Hylobatidae; genus Hylobates; species Hylobates moloch. The sequence continues at coordinate 85,674,099 of NW_026652280.1, forward strand.
GGGCCCAGCGGGGCCCCAGGGCTGCCTGCAGGTTGTGGCAGGGACCCAGGTCATAGGAGTGCTGGCCCCGAGCCCATTCCCATGTGGTCTGGCCCCGCAGCAGCAGCATCCCATGGAAGAGCAGCCCAGCCCCGCACAGCAGCACACCCGCCACGCACGTGTCCGTCACGAAGGCCAAGGCAAACTGTGCCAGAGACACTCTGCCTGCAATAAAAGAGCAGAGGGGGTCAGGGAGGGGCAGTGGGGTCCGGCTTTCCTTCCACCCACTCCCCTCCACCACAAAGCAGGGCTCATTCCTCCGCTCAGCAAACCCTGTGTCGATACTCGCTGGCCAGCCCGTGCTGGGTGACTAGAACGCACTGGTAAACTGGGCAGACGCAGCCCCCTGCTTGGTATACGGCTTCATTCCTGCATCACAGACTTGGTGAGCACCTCCTCAGCCCTGGAGGCCGTGCCAGGCACTAGAGGGTGTCTCTGCCCTTGGGGAGCTCACAGACATTAAAGAGGCCATTCTCAGCTGGATGCGGTGGCTCACACCTGTAATCCCAGCACTTTGGGAGGCCGAAGCAGGTAGATCACCTGAGGTCAGGAATTCGAGACCAGCCTTGACAACACGGTAAAACCCCATCTCTACTAAGAAATAAAAGAATTAGCCGGACGCGGTGGCAGGCACCTGTAATCCCGGCTACTCGGGAGGCTGGGGGGCTCAGGCAGGAGAGTCGCTTTAACCTAGGAAGCGGAGGTTGCAGTGAGCTGAGATCGTGCCACTGCACTCCAGCATGGGCGACAGAGCGAGACTCCATCTCAAAAAAAAAAAAAAAAAAAGGTCGGGCGCGGTGGCTCGCACCTGTAATCCCAGTATTTTGGGAGGCTGAGGCGGGTGGATCACAAGGTCAGGAGTTCCAGACCAGCCTGACCAACATGATGAAACTCCGTCTCTACTAAAAATACAAAAATTAACCGGGTATGGTTGCGCACACCTGTAATCCCAGCTACTCAGGAGGCTGAGGCAGGATAATTGCTTGAACCCAGGAGGTGGAGGTTGCAGTGAGCCAAGATTGCGCCATTGCACTGCAGCCTGGGTGACAGAGTGAGAAAAAAAAAAAAAAGCCATTCTCAGTTACTTAATGTGCCATCTTGGCCCACAGTCAGCAACAAGTACCTGCTGAACTAACGGACTACGAGAGGCCATGAAATGTTACGCTAAGTGAGAGAAGCCAGGCACCAAAGGTCACATGTTTATCATCCCACTTATGTGAAACATCCTGAATAGGCAAGTCCACAGAGACAGATTAGTGGTTGCCAGGGGCTAAGGGGATTAGGGAGGAACATGGAGGGACCACTAATGGGTACGGAGTTTCTTTTTAGGGTGAAAATGTTCTGGAATTAGACAGTGGTGATGGTTGCACTACATCATGAATGTACTAAAAGACACTGAATTGTACACTTTAAAATAGTTAAAATGGGCTGGGTGTGCTGGCTCATGCCTGTAATCCCAGCACTTTAGGAGGCCGAGGCAGGTGGATCACCTGAGGTCAGGAGTTCCAGACCAGCCAGGTCAACATGGAGAAACCCCGTCTGTACTAAAAATACAAAAAATTAGTCGGGCGTGGTGGCGCATGCCTGTAATCCCAGCTACTCGGGAGGCTAAGGCAAGAGAATCACTTGAACCCGGGAGGTGGAAATTGCGGTGAGCCAAGATTGCACCATTGCACTCCAGCCTGGGCAACAAGAGCGAAACTCCGTCTCAAAAAAAAAAAAAAAAAAAAAAAAAATTCTGTTTGAAGGTTCTGAGGCAGGCCAGAGACACCTGTGAGACAAGCGGGTGGACGGTCTGCAGGTCTGCAAGCACAGGGAGAAGCCCAGGCTGGACAAACAGTTCTGCGAGTAGGGGGTAAAAGGCAGCCCTGAGACTGTGGGCACAGCTAGACCTGCCAAAGTGTGTAGAGTGAGGGGGAAGTGGCGCCTAGACAGGAGCACAGGGAAATCGGTTCTTGGGGATCAGATAAAAGATGAGAAAAAGCAACCAGAAAGGAAGGCGAACACACCAAGGTCCCAGCCATCAGTGATGCCAGGCGGAGAATGCTTCACGGGGGTTAGGGGCCAGCTGTGTCATGAGTCTAAAAGGTCTCATAAAGCAAGAACGCAAGTGGGTCCTGGAGTGTGTGGAGACAGATCCCTGGGTGAGTGGTGGTGGCAGAAGCCAGGCTGGAGCAGGCAGGGAATGAGCAGCCATGAGCCTGGGCAAGTCCCTCGGGAAGCTTAGAGCAGGAGGATATGAGGGCAAGGGAGGGTTTGTCCAAGGTGGCAAACCAGGAGGGCAGAGGAGGCCTGGCCTGCAGGAGAGGCAGACGCCACAGCCTGAGGCCTCCAAGCAGGGAGGTAGGCACCAAATACAAGAAGCTGGGGGCAGTCAGCTGGGCTTGGGGAGTTGAGGACAGCACAATTTGGGATGTGCCAGCTGATGTCTCACTTTCTCAGTGCCAGAGCTTGGAGTGTGGGAGAGCAGGGAAGGTTTGAGCTGCTGTCACGGGGGTTAGCAAGCTTATAACCAAACGGGAAGGCCAGGCATAGCCGAGGGCCTGCTGAGGTCAGCAGCCGTGAACATGGCATGGCATCAACCTGCCACAGAGGCAGACAGAGAAGCCGGGAAGGCACTGTGGAAGGAAGATGAGGGAGGAAGTTTGCGATGCTGGCAGGAGAATGGTGGGAATGATGAGCTCTGAGCTGGACATCAGTGGCGAAGGTGGAAAGGCACAGATGGGCGGTGAGGGCCACGAGCCTGCGGGCTCATGGAGCAGGTGCCAGGGCGTGGAGGAGTAAAAGATGGAGAGGAGAGGAGGTGGGGAGCAGAAAGAGGAAGATGGGTGGTTTGGGGGCTGACTCGTTTTTGGATTCTGACCAGGACTGGGGTGTGGGCATGGGAGGAGGGGAAGGAAGGAAAAATGAAGGAGGAGGCCAAGAGCTAAGCCATCCAGGCATTGAGGGGGCTGTTCATGCAAACTTCCAGACACCCTTGATTTCCACAGGGCCCAGGGCTGAGAGACAGTCTGTGACTGGAGCCAGAGTCTTCCATGACTGAGGGGAGTGAGTGTTGACCACAAGGAGGTAGGGCAGTGCGGCTGGAGGGCTGGGACTCATGGAGGGAGGGATCATTGAGGAGGACAGAGGAGGACCCATTGGGAAGCTGGTGTGGGCAGAGGAAGACTCTGATAACCCCAGTGGGCAGCTTCCCGAGGCCTCCCCTGGGCTGTAGGTGGGGTCTATGCACAGAGCTGGGCTTGGATAGGATGAGAAGGCACAGTGACTACCCGGAGTAGCCAAGGAGGTTCCTCACCACAGATCAAAGTGACAGAGGGAACCATGGAAAGGTCAGGAGGAAGGAATGGGGGCGAGAAAGGCCAAAGCATTCTGGGGATAGAGAACAAAGAGTAAAAAGGACCAGCAAGGCTTCTATCTGTAGATGGGGGAAGAGGAACATATGTGTCGTCTAGAACATGGCATCTCAGGCAGCCTGCTGATCCAAGTCTGCCCTCCCCAGCTTCCCATAACTGGGCCTTCCCCTGCCTGTCACTTTCACTGGCTCCCCACTGTCCAGTCAAATAGGAGCCATCTCCTCACACCAGTTCTCAGGACCTCACCAGCCAGGCCTCCCCTACCAATCTGGCCTTAATTCTCACAATTCCCTGCCCACTCGCCAAGCCTTTGTTCCTACTGCTTCTCTCACTTAGAAATGCTCCTAGAATGCGCTTCCACGTCCCGCCATGCAGAGACTCCCATGAGTCCTTCTCCTCTCTCAACAACTCCCGGAATCTTCGGATTCTCCGGCCAGAACGCTGCGCTTGTCTCAATGCACCAGTTTCCGTACTGCAACCCCGGGTGAATACCAAGCTGCCCTTACTGGCCATCACTGACACTGGGGCTGGGTCCCCCAGGCCAGAAAGCCCGTCTCCCACCAGAATGGGCTGTACTCCCCAGCCCAATACCAGGGCCCCTTCCTCTGTGCAGAGGCCTCCCAGGCTCCCCACCTGTGAGCAACATGAGCCAGGGAAGCAGGAGGAGGGCAGCCATGTGGAGGGGCGTGTGGGCTCGCAGCAGGGCCGACAGTGCAGGGCCCAGCAGCACAGAGACGTGGAGCAGGACGCCGGCGGCATGAAGCAGCAGGCACAGGAAGGGCCGGTAGTTGCCGAAGCCCACGCAGCGGCCCAGCAGGCGGCAGTGGTGGTCCCGACGCAGGATGCAGATGCGGCAGGCAGAGCAGTGTCCGCTGCGTGGCGGCACCTGGCTTTGGCACTGGTAGCAGTAACTGCAGGAAGGAACCACAGGGTCAGTTTCCCCAGCAGCTCAGGTGCCCCATATTGTGCACAGGGCTGCCCCAGAGCCCATCCTGCGGAAGTGGCAACAGCCATTTGCCCTGGCTAAGCCTCAATTTCTTTACAAGTAAATGCAGGCTAAACAAGATGTCCCAGGCCCTTCTAGTTCTAGCACTACAGGTCTGAGGTCTCTTCCAGCCCTAACATCCCCAGTCCTGAGACCTCTCTCAAGCCACTGACATCCAGCAGCAAATCTCTCCCTTCCTCCACGGCCACCCTTTTGTCCAGGTCACTAGGAACTCTCTGGATTACTGCAATAGCCTCTCGACTGGTCTCCGATTCCACCTTTGCCCTCCTCGTACAGTCTCACCCCAGCAACCAAACTGACCCTCCTCTGCTTAAAACCCTCCTGTGGTTCTCCAATTTATTTCTAGTAAAAAGCAAAGCCTTCAATGTCCTACAACATCCTTCTATCTGTGACATCTCTTCCCCTCTCTTACTGCACTCCAGCCACCCTGGCCTTCTTGCTGTTCTGGGAACATACATGCTGGGTACACAACTGCCTCAGAGCCTTTGCACCACTTGTTACCTCTGCCTGGAACACCTTTCCCTCAGATTCCCACATGGCTAACCCTCCACCCCCATCCCCTCCAAGTTTTTTGCTCAAATGCCTCCTTCTCTATGAGGTCTACCTTGACCACATATTTATGTATATTATTTTAAAAATTAATTTAAAAAATTTTTTAGGGACAGAGTCTCGCTACGTTACCCAGGCTGGAGCGTAGTGGTTGTTCACAGGTGTGATCATAGCACACTACAGCCTCAGCTTCTCAAGTAGCTGGGACTACAGGCTAAAGCCTGTGCCTGGCATAAAATTTGTGTGTAGAGCCTGTACCTGGTGTAATTTTTTTTCTAATTATAAATTGACAAATTCCAGTTGTATATACTTATGGGATACCAAGTGATGTTTTATCAGTACAGCTTGGAATAAATCAAGCTAATCAGGATAGCCATTACCTCAAACACTCATATTTTTGTGATGAGAATTTACCACCTGTTTATTTATGTATTTATTTATTTGAGACGGAGTCTCACTCTGTCACCCAGGCTGGAGTGCAGTGGCTTGATCTCGGCTCACTGCAACCTCTGCCTCCCAGGTTCAAACAATTCTCTTGCCTCAGCCTCCCCAGTAGCTGAGATTACAGGCATGTGCCGCCATGCCTGACTAATTTTTTTATATTTTTAGTAGAGACGGGGTTTCACCACGTTGGCTAGGCTGGTAAACTTCTGACCTTAAGTGATCCGCCGGCCTCGGCCTCCCAAAGTGCTGGGATTACAGGCGTGAGCCAAGGCACCCGGCCTAACAACCTATTTAATATTGAAACTTGCAACCCCTTTACCCTGCTCTACTTCTTGTTTCCAAACTACTATCACCTTCTAGCATTCTATATGATTTGCTTATTATTCCTCTAGTTTCTCATCTGCCCCCCCTCAAATCAGGAATTTGTTCTATCGTACCCTTCGTCCCTGTAACAAAACCTTGTACCTAGTAGGTGCCCAATAAGTATTTGCGAGTGAATAAATAACACTCAATTCTAGCTCTTCCATCCCAGGTTCTAAAAAAATTTCTGGCTCTAACAACCTGGATCCTAATGTAACCCGGTTCTAATACCTCAGATCTTGGGGCCCCTCCCCCCCTGTCCAAGGCTCCCACTTCTTCCCCCGATCCCGCACCCCACTCACGCCCAGCCCTGGCCCAGACCGCGGCCGGCCAGCATCACGCCCCGGATGCTGGGATCCGAGCGCAGGAAGAGCCCCACGTTGCCCAGCAGGTTGAGCAGCTGGAAGGCGGCCAGCGCCAGCTGCAAGGCCCGGGCGAGGGGTCCCAGCGGCGGCGGCCCGGGACCGAGCACCAGCACGTAAGCCAACTCCAGGCCCACGGCCGCGGCCCACAGCGCGGTAAGCACGAGAGGCAGCCGCGCGGGCGCCCCGTCTGCGCTCCCAGCCGCCCAGGGCTGCCCCATGGCCTGGACACCCAGCTGTCGGAGCCGGAGGACTAGGCCGCTTCCGTATTGGGGCGGAGATAGCGGCAGACGGACGTCTGCCACGGCCAATAGAAGCTCGGAAGGGGGTGCGGCGAGCGCTCAGACTCTCCGGGAACGGCCGGCCCAGGAGGCGAGTTGATCTGGCCGACGCACCAGCAGTGGAGGCGCTCGGAATCCCGCGGCGCTGGAGTCCGGGTGACGCCGCGGAGTGATTGACCCGCCCACCCTGGAGGCCCCTCCCCTCCCGTCAGAGTCCCGCCCGCTGGCGCCGGGGCCAGGAGTGCCCGGGGGATTGAGTTGCAGCCGGGGTGGTGTCGGGGTTTCCCGGCTCAGCACATTCTCCCCTACTCCCCCCAGCCGCCCCGATATTAATAGCCCTGCCGCAGCCCATCCAGCTGGCTCAGAGCCTTTCCCCAGGCCCGGGTGTCTCCCTTCAACACCCCAGAAAACATGCAAAACAGCTCGGCGCCTCTGTGTTCCTGCCTGTGAAATGGGGGTAGGGCTCTGTGTCCCACCAGCGAGGTGCTGGAAGAGGCTCACGAGGAGCTCCAGAGGGCAGCCTCTAGGGCGGCCCGCGGCCGCTATTATTATCGGCCTTTCTATTGTGGCGAGGAGGAAACAGACTCAGAGAGGTCCCGTGGATTTCTCAAGGTCACACAGCGCCCCAGCAGCGGAGCGGGAATGCAAACCCAGGATCTCCGCCGCGAGATCCACCCCGGCGCCCCCGAGTTCCGCAGTCCCCGGCTTCAGGACAACCGCTTGCCGGGTCCAACCCGAGCTCTTTCACCCCATCCGGCCCCTCCCTCCTCCCCCATATTTAGTGCGAATTCGATCTGGGTCTGGGCTGGGCCCTACTTAATGGGGCCCGGGTGTCCTAGAGCGCGCCGAGCGGAGCGAAGCCAGGAGCCCGATCGAGATGATGATGGTTATGCAGCCCGAGGGTCTGGGGGCCAGGGAGGGGCGCTTCGCGGGCGGCGGCGGGGGCGGCGAGTACATGGAACAGGAGGAGGACTGGGACCGCGACCTGTTGCTGGACCCGGCCTGGGAGAAGCAGCAGCGGAAAGTGAGTGCTCGCCCATTTCCTGACAGTAAAACCGAGGCCTGAGAGGCCGGGCGGTTTGTCCTGGGCATCTCAGCAGAGCAGGGGCAGAGCTTGTCTTTAACCTAGAGTGCTAATCCCCAGCCCAGGCTCTGCCCATCAGCTGCCTGCTGTCCCCAGGGCTGGAGGAGAGGGCTGGGAGCTCTCAAGAGGGGTTTAAATGACAAGAGAGTTTCTGGACTCGCCACCCCCGCCCCCCCAGGGTTCATTCCCCTGGGCCCACTGCCCCACTTCTGCTGCTGAAAACAGGCTGGGCAAACCCCAGGAGATCCAAGTTAGGGGGTTCAGGAAGAAGAATCTTTCTCCCACCACTCTGTAGTTAAATATTCCCAGACCCCACCCTGAGGGCTTGCAGCCAGGCAACTAGTGGACTTGGGAGTGTGGGGGTGGTGAGAAGGGTCCTCTCAGACCCCACCCACCTCATCTCCAGGGTGGGGTCCATAGTCGCTGTATCTCATTTAAGAATTGAAGAAACTGAAGCCCAGAAAGGAGCACAGACAGGCCCCAAATCACAGACTGTCAGACATCAGGACCCCTGCAACCTGAGGATCTGTACCCCTTTCCCCACCCCCATTCTTTCCCAAGTTACCCCAGGCATGGGGCCCTGAGTCTGCTGAAAAGGCCATAGGTCGGGAGGAGGGGAGACCTGGGTCCCCTTACACAGTAACCTGACTCTCCAGCCAGATGGACACGTAGTGCTGAGGCAGCACCTCGGGGGCGCTGAAGAGGGGCACAGGGGCAGCTGCTGCCCAGGCCCAGCCCGTTGGGCACTCAGGGCCCCTCCCTCCCTGAGCTATTTTCACTCCCAGACTTTCCCAAGTAGAGGGGGCAGGACACCTGGGTTCCCAAAGGGAAAATGATCCGGGCCAGAGGGAGAATACTTTGGAGAGTGGCAGCCAGGGGTAACCAGGAGGGCACCATGAGGCCATTGGACCCTGCTCAGCATGTGCCAACACTGTATGACTTCAGGAAAGGGCAGGGTACTGGGGTACTCAGTGGAATTTGAAGGATCTGAGAGTCCTAGAATTTAGAATCAGAGCACTTCTGCTGGGTTAGATGACAGGAGATGACCCCAAGGGCCAAGAGGCTCCGCTGACTTGGCTGGGGTGCCCCGGGTGACAGGCCTCCCCTTAGGCTCCCCCTGCACCTGTCTCCAAGCACAGCTGCAGTCCCAGGTTCGGCAATTTCCTGGTGATGTCATCCCTGTCCTTGGCTCCAGCTGCCACCTGTTCCGCAACATCTCCTATCCCTACCCCTACCCAGGCCTCTCCGAGATCCAGGTCCGCATGCCCCTCATATGACACGTGCCAGTCTGTAACTTGCCTTTGTCACCTAACAAATTATCAGGAACATCTGTTCATCCCAACTTGCAGTCACCATCTCATCCACTCATTCAACGGCTGCACAGCATAGAGGCTCTGAAAATCAATCAGCATCCCTTGTAGTTGGACATTTGGCTCATTTCTTTCTCTTCCAGCGTTGTTTATTGAAAGGTGGTAATGGCCGGGCGCGGTGGCTCACGCTTGTAATCCCAGCACTTTGGGAGGCCAAGGCGGGCGGATCACGAGGTCAGGAGATCGAGACCATGGTGAAACCCCGTCTCTACTAAAAATACAAAAAAATTAGCCGGGCGTGGTGGCGGGCGCCTGTAGTCCCAGCTACTCGGAGAGGCTGAGGCAGGAGAATGGTGTGAAACCGGGAGGCGGAGCTTGCAGTGAGCCGAGATTGCGCCACTGCACTCCAGCCTCGGAGACAGAGCGAGACTCCGTCTCAAAAAAAAAAAAAAAAGAAAGGTGGTAATAAACATCCTTGTGCTCAGCTTTAGCCCTGACCCCTCCCTGTTCCTCTATGCTCCCTTTCTCCCCAGTGACTCCTCCATCCAAGGGCTTCCTTCACACAGTCTTGGAGCAGCACGCTGCCTCCTCCCACCTGATGTCTTACCATGTGCCAGCACTGTTTTAGGTGCTGGGATTCGGCAGTAGACAAAATAAAGCCCCTGCCATGGGAGCTTACATTCCAACATTTCTGTCTCATCCATCCGATCCTGCCTTGTCCCCCACACTGACACCCTTACTCTCTTGCCCTGATCCCAGTGACTGCCTCCTCACTTCTGCCTTCTGCCGCGTCAAGCCATTCATCTCCACTCTGCAACCAGCATGGACAGTTCTGCCCACCTCCCTCCTGCCTGAGGCTTCCCTGACTCCCTGTTGCCTTCCGGATCAAATTTTAACTCCCCAGCTTAGCATCCAAGATCGCGCATGACCTGGCCCCTGCTGCCCCTCCGGCCCGCCTCTCACCACTTATACCCCAACAACCCCAGCTCCATTCCAGCAGTGGCCAGATCCTTGTAGTCTGACAAACGTAGCAACTGTTTCTCACAGCCACCGAGCACTTGCCCGCATGGCAGCCCCTGCCTGAAATGCCCTTGCCTGCCCTTCCCTTCCTGAATAATTCCTGCCCATCACAGCTCTGATGAAATACTCGCCTTCCCTAAGAGGCCCCCACCCTGATCCGCAGCGTCCCTCCCATAAATTCCTTGGCAACCACTTAGAGCACTTCTCAGACCAACGTGACTCTTGGATGGACTGTGAGCTCCCTTAGGGCAGGAACCACATCTCATTAAGAGTATTGTTTGGGCTGGGAGTGGTGGCTCATGATTGTAATCCCAGCACTTTGGGAGACCGAGGCGGGCAGATAGCCTGAGGTTGGGAGTTCGAGACCAGCCTGACCAATATGGAGAAACCCCATCTCTACTCTAATACAAAATTAGCAGGGCATGGCGGTGCATGCCTGTAATCCCAGCTACTTGGGAGGCTGAGGCAGGAGAATCGCTTGAACCAGGGAGGCAGAGGTTGCAGTGAGCCGAGATCGCACCATTGCACTCCAGCCTGGGCAACAACAGCGAAACTCTGTCTCAAAAAAAAAAAAAAAAAAAAAAAAAAGAGTCCTGTTTGGCACCACCCAGATCTGCCTGTACCCCTGCCCTTTCCAAACTCAAAGCATCTTAGACTCTAGGGTTGGAGGGAACTGCAGGAAATCTAACTGCCCTATTCAGTGCTTGGGTTCCCATCAAGCTGTACTCAGTGCCTACTTACATACCTCCAGGGATGGGAAGCTCACTCCCTTCCCTTAGCAATGACAGCCCCTCAAGTATTTAACGCATCATCTTCCATGTCCAGCTCCCAGGGCATCTGTCAAGCTGGTCTGAGGAAGGAAAGGTGGCTGAGGGGAAGAATTCCAAATGGCTCCCAGGGCCACCGCCCAGGAGTATCTGCTTTGTGGTGTGGGGATGCTCTGAATCCAAGAATCCTGCCAGGTTGGAAGAGGAAAGACCTAAGACATCATAGATTCTGATCCTTTAATTACACAAATGGGAAGACCAAGCCCCGAAGAGGGAAAGGGGCTGAGCCTAGATCACAGAGCATGAGTGGCCCAGTTGGCCTTGGAGCCCACCCTGACTCTACCATGTAGTCTATGGAGAGGCAGAATTCAGGACCTGAAGGGCAGTAGGTTGGCAGAAACTTGTGTACCAAGTGTCATGTCACCCCTATCCCCAACAGACACACAGCCCTGTACCATCCCTCCCATCTCAGAAGGAGGCTGAGGCTGAGGCTGACTTCTGGGGAAGGGGTGGGCAGTCACCCCCAGAAATGAGATCAGACCAGGCATGGTGGCTCATGCCTGTAATCCCAACACTTTGGGAAGCCAAGGCAGGAGGGTCACTTGAGCCCAGGAGCTTGAGACCAGTCTGGGCAACATCATAAGACCGAGGGAGGAGGATCACTTGAGCCCAGGAGCTTGAGACAAGCCTGAGCAACATAGTAAAGACCCTGTCTCTCTCTAAAAAAACCAAATGAGATCAGGCTGGGCCTGAGTGCCAGCTGACGTTCCAACAGCCCACAGAGTCCTTGCACACTTAGGGTCTACTTGGAGGCCAATTTACAACCCTAGAATGTCAGTGAAACTGAGAAAATAGAAACACAGAGACAGTCCCTTAGGCAAAACCCTGAGGGCCAGATGTGCTTCAGTCCAGGAGTTTTCAGATTTCAGAAAGGCAATATCACCCTGCACTGGCTCCTGTAGTTCAAAACCTCAGAGGGCCCCACACTTTGAATGTGTTAACATTTTCTAAGGGCCCTCCAGTGTTTAAGACCCCCAAGGCTGGAGTGCTGGTGGCCGTGTGCCCCAAGTCTGAACTGGGACCTGCATGGGTCCCAGACCCCATTTCTCCCCTCTCAGGGAAACTAAAGCTCAGAGAGGGAAAGGGACTGGCCCAGGATGCACGGTAAGTCAGTGGCTGAGCTGAGCTGAGACTTGAATCCAGAAATACAAGACCCTGAGACCTACCCTGACTGAGGAGACAGGACTGTGCCCCACATCCCCAAGAGCCGTTCGTAGGGTTTGAGTGCTGTCTTCTGTCCCCAGACCTTCACTGCCTGGTGCAACTCACACCTGCGCAAGGCAGGCACCCAGATCGAGAACATCGAGGAAGATTTCCGCAATGGCCTCAAACTCATGCTGCTCCTGGAGGTCATTTCAGGTGAGGATGGCAAATCAGTGCACCTGGGCCCCAGGACCCAGGAACATCTGGACAGCAGGGGGAATAGGGTGGCGGAATGTTGGACGGGACTTGGTAGGGAGGGGAGGGTTTGCAGACAATGGCTTCAGATGCCTCTCATGACCTTTGGCCCTTGGCCTCTCTTCTTATACCCAGGAGAGAGGCTGCCCAGGCCAGATAAAGGCAAGATGCGCTTCCACAAAATCGCCAACGTTAACAAGGCCCTGGACTTCATTGCCAGCAAGGGGGTTAAGCTGGTGTCCATTGGTGCTGAAGGTGAGGAAGTGGCAGGAAGGGTCCTGGGCAGGGCACGGGGGCCTCTCTTGACATCAGCAAATCACCTCTGTGAGTCTCAGTTTCCTCATCTCAGCAATGAAAATATCCCTGCCTTGCAAGAGAGCCTGTAAAGAGCCAATGTACCAGCCAGGCATGGTGGTTTACGCCTGTAATCTCAGCACTTTGGGAGGCCGAGGTGGGTGCACCGCTTGAGGCTAGGAGTTTGAGGCCAGCCGGGCCAACATGGCAAAACCCCATTTCTACTAAAAATACAAAAATCAGCTGGGTGTGGTGGCGCACACCTGTAATCCCAGCTACTTGGGAGGCTGAGGCACAAGAATCAAATGAACCTGGGAGGCAAAGGTTGCAGTGAGCCGAGATCTTGCCACTGCACTCCAGCCTGGAGACAAAGCTAGACTCCATCTCAAAAAAAAAAAAGAAAGAAAGAAAAGCCAATATACCCAAAGTGCCATCGCAGCCCCGAACCCTAGTAAGAGTTCGGTGAAATAATTTCTAAATAACAAGCCAGGCATGGTAGCACGTGCCTGTAGTCTCAGCTACTTGGGAGACTGAGGCGGGAGGATTGTTTGAGCCCGGGAGTTGGAGATCAGCCTGGGCAACATAGCAAAACTCCATCTTGGCCAGGCACAGTGGCTCACGCCTGTAATCTTGCACTTTGGGAGGCCAAGGCAAGTGGATCACCCTAAGGTCAGGAGTTCGAGACCATCCTGGCCAACATGGTGAAAGCCCGTCTGTACTAGAAACACAAAAATTAGCTGGGCATGGTGGCGCACGCCGGTAATCCCAGCTACTCTGGAGGCTGAGGCAAGAGAATCCCTTGAACCTGGGAGGCGGAGGTTGCAGTGAACCAAGATTGCTCCATTGCACTCCAGCCTGAGGGACGAGAGAGACTCTGTCACACACACACACACACACAAACACACACACACACAAACACACAGAGAGAAAATTCCATCTCAAAAAATTCCCAAAACCAACCAACTAAACAAAAAAATAGATGCGGGCCAGGGGTGATGGCTTACACCTGTAACCCCAGCACTTTGGGAGGCCAAGGCAAGCAGGTCACGAGGTCAGGAGTTCGAGACCAGCCTGGCCAATACAGTGAAATCCATCTCTCCTAAAAATACAAAAATTAGCTGAGCATGGTGGTGTGCACCTGTAGTCCCAGCTACCCAGGAGGCTGAGGCAGAAGAATCACTCGAACCCTGGAGGCAGAGGTTGCAGTGAGCCGAGATCACACCACTGCACTCCAGCCTGGGCAACAGAGCAAGACTCTGTCACCCCCAAAAAGCTAGATGCAGCTGGGTGCAGTGGCTCACGCCTGTAATCCCAGCACTTTGGGAGGCTGAGATGGGCGGATCATTTGAGGTCAGGAGTTCGAGACCAGCCTGGCCAACAATGCGAAACCCCATCTCTACTAAAAATACAAAAAAATTAGTCGGGTTTGGTGGGGCACACCTATAGTCCCAGCTACTAGGGAGGCTGAGGAAGGAGAATCACTTGAACCCAGGACGTGGAGTTTGCAGTGAGCCGAGATCACACCACTCCACTCCAGCCTGGGCAACAGAGCAAGACTCTGTCACCCCCAAAAAGATAGATGCAGCTGGGTGCAGTGGCTCATGCCTGTAATCCCAGCACTTTGGGAGGCTGAGGTGGGTGGATCATTTGAGGTCAGGAGTTCGAGACCAGCCTGGCCAACATGGCGAAATCCCATCTCTACTAAAAATACAAAAAAATTAGCCGGGTTTGGTGGTGCACACCTGTAGTCCCAGCTACTAGGGAGGCTGAGGAAGGAGAATCACTTGAACCCAGGAGGCAGAGGTTGCAGTGAGCCGAGGTCGCACCACTGCACTCCAGCCAGGGCAAAGAGGGAGACTCCATCAGAAAAAATAATAATAAAAAAAAGAAAAGAAAAGAAAAAGAGGCCGGGCGTGGTGGCTCACACCTGTAATCCCAGCACTTTGGGAGGTGGAGGCGGGCGGATCACGAGGTCAGGAGATTGAGACCATCCTCGCTAACACAGTGAAAGCCCTTCTCTACTAAAAATACAAAAAATTAGCTGGGCGTGGTGGTGGGCGCCTGTAGCAGTCCCAGCTACTCAGGAGGCTGAGGCAGGAGAATGGCGTGAACCTGGGAGGTGGAGCTTGCAGTGAGCAGAGATCCTGCCACTGCACTCCAGCCTGGGCGATAGAGTGAGACTCCATCTCAAAAAAAAAAAAAAAAAAAAAAAAAGAAAGAAAGAAAAGAAAAAGAGATGCTTACTGAGTACCTGCTAGGTGCTCACCTACTAGGTGCCAGCCCTGAAATGGGAGACAAGCCAGAGGGCTGATCAGAGGGGAAGGTGAGCTGAGGCCAGATAGTACAGACCTTGAATGCCAGGCAAATCTGTCCCCTGACCCCTGCCCTGCAGAGATCGTCGACGGGAACCTGAAGATGACCCTGGGCATGATCTGGACCATCATCCTTCGCTTCGCCATCCAGGACATCTCTGTGGAAGGTGAGCAATGGGAAAGGAGGTCGGGGCCAGGTGCAGTGGCTGGGGCCTGTAATCCCCACAGTTTGGGAGGTTGAGGCGGGCAGACCACTTGAAGAATCGCCCAGGAGTTCAAGACCAGCCTGGACAACATGGTGAAACCCCATCTCTACAAAAAATACAAAAAAAAAAAAAAAAAAAAGCTGGCCATGGTGGCATGTGCCTATAGTCCCAGATACTAGGGAGGCTGAGGTAGGAGGATCGCTTGAGCCTGGGAGGTTGAGGCTGCAGTGAGCCATGATCGTGTCACTGCACTCCAGTTGGATGACATAGCAAGACCCTGTCTCAAAAAAAAAAAAAAAAAAGTAGGGTGAGAGGGCTGACCTGGACCCCTTCCCAGTGAATTCTCCCACCTCCTCCCCACCCAGAAACCTCAGCCAAGGAAGGCTTGCTCCTGTGGTGCCAGAGGAAGACAGCACCGTACCGCAATGTCAACGTGCAGAACTTCCACACCAGGTCTGTCAGCTGGTTACCAAATGTGTCTGGGCCTCTGTGGGGCACTGGGCATAGAGAGGAGCCCTCCCTGGTCAGTGAAGGGCACTGAGCTGGTCCCTGTCACAAGCCACAGGGAAGGAAAAGGTCACAGCACAGTTCCTGGAACAGTATCTGAAAGGAGGGCTCAGTAACTGTTGAGTGGAATGGAATTGAATCCAGGAGGGTTCCAGTAACTCCTGGAAGAGGGAATGTTTGACACTTCCCTGGAAGGCCATTCTAGCCAGAGGGAAGCTGGAGGCCAAAAAAATCTAGAAACTGGTTGGGCCTAAGCATGGGTGTATGACGGAATCGTGATGAGCTAGCAGGAGATGGTCCAGATCTGGTCATGATGGGCCTCAAACGCCAAGCTAAGGGATTTGTACTTTACTCCATTTTACAGATGAGGCTGTCCTTCTGGGGGGTGCTCCTGGGCCGAGGGGAGAACGGGGCCCCAGCTTGAACCCAGGCCTGACCACCCCCTTCTCTCTGTCCAGCTGGAAGGATGGCCTGGCCCTCTGTGCCCTCATCCACCGACACCGCCCTGACCTCATCGACTACGCCAAACTGCGAAAGGTAGAGGCCCTCACCACCCCAGCCCAAGGCCTCTGCCTGCAGCTGACCTTTCACCCTCCTCTCTTACACCCATCTAGGATGACCCCATCGGAAACCTGAACACTGCCTTTGAGGTGGCAGAGAAATACCTGGACATCCCCAAGATGTTGGATGCAGAAGGTGAGAGTGAGCTAGCCCAGGGGAGGACCCGACATTCTCGCCACTGGGCCTGGTACAACCTCCACACCTTTGCACGGCCCTTTCCTCCTCCTGGGATGCTCCGACCGCCCCCAACCCACTCCCTGGTCACAGTCCCCTTCTCCAGGAGTCCTCTGTCTTGTCCCCTGCCCCATCCCCCGAAGAGGACCAGCCTCTCCCACCTCTCCCCTATGTAATGGCCCTACCTTCTGCCTCACATCCCAGTTATCTGGGTTACCTGGGATAATGTTGGTCTCCCAAGACTGGCAGCTCCCCTGGGGCATGTCCTGCCTGTAGTCCCCATGCCTAGGCAAGGCAATAGTCAACTGATGCAGCAAACACTTTCTGAGCATCTACTATGCATGATGCCCAGGCTGTGTGGGCACCGCTGGAGAAGAACTTTTTCTTGCCCTGAGGAGCTTGTGGACTTGGGGGAAAGACAGACAGACAGAGGGAGGTATAGGATAGTTCAAGGCACGAGACAGCATGGACCAGTCCCTCACGAGGGCCACAGTGGCTGCCCACTCACACTCACCCACCCACTCTCTCACACTTTGCTCACCCCAAGGTGGGGAGGTGGGGAAGTTGCTGAGCCCTGGGGTAAGGAGAGAGGGTTTCAAGGAAGAGAAGACACTGGGCTTGGGTGGCTGGCTGCTGGTGGCCATGACTAGATGCTTCCAGCCCTCCCACCCAGAGGGAGTTCTCTGCCTGGGGAGGGACCCCCGGCTTTGGCCAGTAGACACTGTGCTGTCCTCCCCCAGACATTGTGAACACCCCAAAGCCGGATGAGAAGGCCATCATGACCTATGTGTCCTGCTTCTACCATGCCTTTGCCGGGGCTGAGCAGGTAAGGTGGCCCAAGTGCTGCTGCCTAGGCTTGTGGACCCAAGGGCCCAACCTTGGCTTCAGTCCAACATTGGAGGCACCAGACCATGCAGGTTGGAGTGCCACTGTGCCAGCTGCATACACTCAGTCTTCAGCAGGAGCAGAGGACCCTGGTTTGGAAACTCCCTCCCTACCTAAGAGCCATGCTCCCCCCATCCCTTTCCCAATTTGCAGGGGCTCCATTCTTTGTTTGTTTTTTGAGACAGAGTCTCACTCTGTCACCCAGGCTGGAGTGAAGTGGCATGATCACGGCTCATTGCTGCCTTGACCTCAGCCTCCTGCCTCAGCCTCCCGCCTCAGCCTCCCCAGTAGCTGGGACTACACAGGCACGTGCTACCACACCTGACTAATTTTTGTATTTTTTGTAGAGATGGTGTTTCATCACGTTGCCCAGGCTGGTCTCGAACTCCTGGACTCAAGTAACTCAGCCACCTCAGCCTCTCAAAGTGTTGGGATTACAGGCATGAGCCACCATGCCCAGCTGGGGGCTCTGTTTTTTATTGTTTTTTTTTTTTTTTTTTTTTTTGCTTTTGTTTTGTTTTGTTTTGAGACAGAGTCTCGCTCTGTTGCCCAGGCTGGGGTGCAGTGGCGCGGTCTTGGCTCACTGCCAGCTCTGCCTCCCAGGCTCACACCATTCTCCTGCCTCAGCCTCCTGGGTAGCTGGGACTACAGGCACCCACCACCACACCTGGCCAATTTTTTTGTATTTTTAGTAGAGACGGGGTTTCACCGTGTTAGCCAGGATGGTTTCAATCTCCTGACCTCGTGATCCGCCTGCCTTGGCCTCCCAAAGTGCTGGGATTACAGGCGTGAGCCACCGCGCCCGGTGGGGCTCTGGGTTTTAAGGGCTTTACGGAAGCAGCTTGCTTTAATGCCATCCCTCTGCCCACTCCCCACACAGGCAGAGACAGCTGCCAACAGGATCTGCAAGGTGCTGGCAGTGAACCAGGAAAACGAGAAGCTGATGGAGGAGTATGAGAAGCTTGCCAGTGAGGTGAGGCTGGGCTCCCACCGTGCTCTCCCCACCCTGGCCCTACTGGCTCTCCCAACCCTGCTAACCCCAAGCGTGGGCCTGCAGAGCCTCCCTCTGCTCAGAGTAGCCCTGGCTTCCTCCCAGCCTCCTCCTGTCCATCCCCACCCATCACTTGCCCTTCTGCCAACCCAAGCTCCTGGTCAGTCATTGATTCACTCATCATTAATCCATTTACTGCTACATCGATCCATTCACTTGTATTTAGGTAGTCACATGGCCCTTTGCTCTGTGCCAGCCTATACTAGCCCCTGGACTCAGAAATCAACCATCCCACTTCTTCTCTGACTCGTGGGTACTACCCCATTCTGCTTTCATAGTTGTCAAAGTCACCCCCACCTACACTCTGGCCACAGCCTGGGTGTGGGTGGAGAGGGGTGGGTGAGCTGGGCAGGTCAGCTCAGAGCTCTCTGCCTTGCCCCTGCCTGGCTCTGTCAGCTGCTGGAGTGGATCCGCCGCACTGTCCCATGGCTGGAGAACCGTGTGGGTGAGCCTAGCATGAGTGCCATGCAGCGCAAGCTAGAGGACTTTCGAGACTACCGGCGTCTGCACAAGCCACCCCGCGTTCAGGAAAAGTGCCAGCTGGAGATCAACTTCAACACACTGCAGACCAAGTTGCGGCTCAGCCACCGGCCTGCCTTCATGCCCTCCGAGGGCAAGCTGGTCTCGGTGAGCTCTACATACATTCCCTAGGTGACCTTGGGGTCCGTATCCCATCTGTACAATGGGCAAACCGTGATGGAGGGCACCCCTGCCTGCTCCACAGGACATCGCCAACGCCTGGCGGGGGCTGGAGCAGGTGGAAAAGGGCTATGAGGACTGGCTGCTCTCGGAGATCCGGCGCCTGCAGCGACTCCAGCACCTGGCTGAGAAGTTCCGGCAGAAGGCCTCCCTGCACGAAGCCTGGACCCGGGGTAGGCACACCTACCTCACGGGGCTGGACTGTCTCCTGGGGTGGAGATTGGTGTGCAGGGGCAGGAGGGGAGGTTCTTGGCAAAATGCACAGGACAAGGGTAGGTGCTCTTCAGGAAAGCCGGAGACTGGATTTCTAGTCCCACCCTGACTTGCTGTGGTGCAACCTGGGCCTCTCTTTTGGCCACTGCCCCTCTGTGGGCCACAGTTTGTTTGTTTTGTCTTTTGAGACAGAGTCTTGCTCTATTGCCCAGGCTAGTACAATCTCGGCTCACTACAATCTCTGCCTCCCAGGCTCAAGCGATCCTCCTGCCTCAGCTGCCCAAGTAGCTGGGACCACAGGCGTGCATCACCACACCCGGTAACTTTTTGAATTTTTGTAGAGACGGGTTCTCACTTTGTTGCCCAGGCTGGTCTCAAACTCCTGGACTCAAGCGATCCACCCACCTCAGCCTCCCAAAGTGCTGAGATTACAGGCATGAGCCACCACACACCCGCCTGTTTATCTGTAAACTCAGCCTTCCCCCTCACCCCCCAGCTCTGCTCTGGTCTTCTGTAGATCTGCTCGGATTAATTCATCATTTAGCATTTTATTTTATATGTATCAGGTGTTCAAAGGTGAGTCCATTCCTCACCCTAACGTCACTTATGTCATACTCAAAGTATACTGACGCTAAAATATTGCACGAGTCAAATATATTACTCTGGATAGAAACATCCATTCGGTGTTCTGTCGAGGATTTTAGTAGTGAACAAAGGAAGCCAGGTCAGGGGCTCATGGGGGTTACAGAATCGTTGAGAGCTATTTTAAGGTCAAATTATGCTAAAACTGTACCAAGGGCCCCCTGGACGTAGCTCGCTTAGGGGACGCTGATGTCATTTACGGATCACGCCACGGAAGAGGAGTTTCACCTACGTTATCACACCGGTGCCGCAGAACAAACCCCTAGGACAGGCTAGGCCGGTGCGATCGCCACCTTAGCAGATGAGGCTTCATGGTCACACAGCCCCGCCCGCACCCCTTCCCCTGCCGCCACTGGGTGACCGGAGCCGGCCTCTCTTCGAGCAGGGAAGGAGGAGATGCTGAGCCAACGCGACTACGATTCGGCTTCGCTACAGGAGGTGCGGGCGTTGCTGCGGCGCCATGAGGCCTTTGAGAGCGACCTGGCGGCGCACCAGGACCGCGTGGAGCACATCGCCGCGCTGGCCCAAGAGCTCAAGTAGGAGGGGCCTCATGGGGGCCCGCCCCCAACACCGCCCCGGCCCCGCCCCGCCCCCGGCGGCGAGCCCCGCCCTGATCCCCATTGCCCTTCTCAAGACCCTAGGCTCTCCCGGGTTCTGTAACCCCGCCGTGGTACCCAGGTCCCATTCGCTCCGCCCCTCCTGGAACCCCACCCCCACATCCGGACCCCGCTCTGCTGCCCACACTCTTCCCACTGGCGCTTGACCTGTCCCACTCCGTGACCTGCCCTCTAATCTGCCCGCTCTCTTCACCCGGTTTACTGCCCCAAACCCTCCCCATCAACCTTGGCCTGGCCACCCCCTCCCATGAACCCGCCCCTTCTCGCGCAACCCCGCCCCTCCACCCAAGCACCTCCATGGACTGCAGCTAAGGACCCGCGGGCGCCCACCTGCCCAGAGGAATGCGCCCGGACCCCCCTCTTGGAAAGCACCGAGCTGTACCCACCACCTGCCCTGGCTCCCGCACGCCTTCACCCCCACCCGGGGCGCGGGTTCCAGCCCCGGGAGTGCAGTTAGGACATCTGGGCTGGGGCTGGACCCACACTCGCCCTACTTCTTGCTCCCAGTGAACTGGACTACCACGAGGCGGCCTCGGTGAACAGCCGCTGCCAGGCCATCTGTGATCAGTGGGACAACCTGGGCACTCTGACCCAGAAGAGGCGGGATGCGCTAGAGGTCGGGCTGGGGTCCAGGGAGCTGGGGGATGGGTAGGTGGGTGAGGCTAGGTCTGCCGGGCAGGCTGCTGACCCACTACGACCCCCATCTCTAGCGGATGGAGAAGCTCCTGGAGACCATTGACCAGCTGCAACTGGAGTTTGCCCGGCGGGCCGCACCCTTCAACAACTGGCTGGATGGTGCCGTGGAGGACCTGCAGGACGTGTGGCTGGTACACTCTGTGGAGGAGACCCAGGTGGGTGCCAGGGTTGCAGGGGATGGATAGGATGACAGGAAAGCTGGCCCCAAATTCTGCCACCCACAACTTTAGGCTCCTGGGGCATAGGGATGGGAGGAAAACCCCAGTTCCTGAGTGCTGGGCTGGAAGACAGGAGGCCGGGGTTCTTGTGTCAAGACTGCCCAGGACCACTGGGTGGCCCGGGGCACAATGCTGCCCTTTCTGTTGCCTGTGGTAAGTGGGGGACACCAGCTGACGCTTCCTGCCTGTCACCCCCAGAGCCTGCTGACAGCGCATGATCAGTTCAAGGCAACGCTGCCCGAGGCTGACCGAGAGCGAGGTGCCATCATGGGCATCCAGGGTGAGATCCAGAAGATCTGCCAGACGTATGGGCTGCGGCCCTGCTCCACCAATCCCTACGTCACCCTCAGCCCGCAGGACATCAACACCAAGTGGGATATGGTCAGTGCCACCTGCAGCCTTCCTCCCACTCCCTCCTGCATACTCTGACCACCCTGAAACCTCAGGTGGCCCAAGATGAGAATAAAGTCCATCTTCAGATATGGGGTCTGCCACAGACTCCACGTGGGATTGGATAAATCGCCTTGTCTGTCTTGGGCTCATCTGTATATAATGAGCTGTAACAGCAGCATTCTCCCGTCAGGACTGATGTGAAGTAGAATTAAGCCTTGTGTGTGGACATCTTTTATAAATCCACCCATATTAGTTATAAATGATGCCATCAGCCCCATTTTGCAGATGAGAAAACTGAAGCCCACATGGGTTAGTGACTTGCCCAAGAGCTTTCTTGTATATCCCAGACAAGTTGGCTCAAAGCAACAGGGGCTGAGGTTTGAGGGGCTGGAGCCCATCTCCTCTAAAGCCATTTCCCAGCCCCCAGAGCTGGCTCTGGCATAACCGCCCTTCTCCCAGGTCCGAAAGCTGGTGCCCAGCCGTGACCAGACACTGCAGGAGGAGCTGGCACGGCAGCAGGTAAACGAGAGGCTCCGGCGACAGTTTGCGGCCCAGGCCAATGCCATTGGACCCTGGATCCAGGCAAAGGTGGAGGTAAGGGCTGGGATAGTGGGTCCAACCTGAGGGGATGGGGCCAGGGCTGGGCCACAGGGAGTTGGGAGCCCTCATGCTGCCTGGGAACCCCTGCAGGAAGTGGGGCGGCTGGCAGCAGGGCTAGCCGGCTCTCTGGAGGAGCAGATGGCTGGGCTGCGGCAGCAGGAGCAGAACATTATCAACTACAAGACTAACATTGACCGGCTGGAGGGTGACCACCAGCTGCTGCAGGAGAGCCTGGTGTTCGACAATAAGCACACCGTCTACAGCATGGAGGTGGGATCACACCCTCTGAGGAGAGAGGGGAGGCAGCACTGGCTGAGGAGGCCCAGGGAGATCACAGCTGGACAGAGCATATGTGTCCCAGCAGGGTCCCCAGTTTGGCTTGGCCAGGTCCCTTAAGACCCAGCGATGGAAAGTGACCCTTCCAGAGTCACAAAGCAGTCCAAAACCAGGCCAGGATTGGCCATAGCTGGTTATCAAAAGACAGGAAGGACTGCTGGGGCGGGGTGGTGGGGGTTACTCAGTGGACCCTCCAGATGGGGATGGAGGCCCAGTGATGGGGAGGACTTGCCCAGGGTCATTCAGTGGACTGGATGTGGAGCTAGAGCCAGTGGCCAGGCACTGGCTGCCCACTGACAGTGCCCTGTCCCCTGACCACCAGCACATCCGCGTGGGCTGGGAGCAGCTGCTCACCTCCATTGCCCGCACCATCAATGAAGTGGAGAACCAGGTACTGACCCGAGACGCCAAGGGGCTGAGCCAAGAGCAGCTCAACGAGTTCCGAGCATCCTTCAACCACTTTGACCGGGTCAGCAGGGGCCTGGCCTTGTGGGGTAAGACACTTGGGGGCTGGTGGAGGCTGGAGACCAAGCCTGATAACCACTCACCCCCTACAGAAGCGGAACGGGATGATGGAGCCTGATGACTTCCGAGCTTGCCTCATCTCCATGGGCTATGACCTGGTGAGAGCTCCCCAGCCCCTTCCCAGGAGTCCCAAAGTACCCCCTCCTCTGTGCTGATCACCTACTGTGTGCCTCCCATCTTCACATACACCATCCCCTGCATCTTCATCACATCCACACAGGGGCTAGCAAGGCTCAGGGAGGTAAACTCACTTGGACCCAGTTCTGTGTGGACCCAAAGACTGAGCTTGCAACATTTTTACCTGTAGGGAAAGAGCACTACAGAAATGGGTGTGACCCTGGAAAAAATTCAGGACCAGGGAGCAAATCTACTTCCTGCTGTGGGTAGGATGCAGATTTCAGCCTACCATAAAGGACTTCCTACAGCCAGGGCTAAGGTCTCTGGAGGAAGGGAACACCCTTGTTACTGGGGCTCTGCTAGCTGAGGCTGGACAGTCCCCAGGAGGGGACACCGGGAGCCCTCCTGGCTTTAGTGCTCATGGGCGTAGTGCCTGGCCTCTCTCTCTGCAGGGGGAAGTGGAGTTTGCTCGCATCATGACCATGGTGGACCCCAACGCAGCAGGGGTGGTGACCTTCCAGGCCTTCATAGACTTCATGACCCGAGAGACGGCCGAGACTGACACGACTGAGCAAGTTGTGGCCTCCTTCAAGATCTTGGCAGGAGACAAGGTGAGTCCCAGGCGGTGGAGGGACTGGTGGGCTGGGGCAGGGCACAGGACCTGTGGGTCGTCAACGCCTCTTCTCCCCAGAACTACATCACCCCCGAGGAACTGCGGCGTGAGCTCCCTGCCGAGCAGGCTGAGTACTGCATCCGCCGTATGGTGCCCTACAAGGGATCTGGGGCCCCGGCTGGAGCTCTGGACTACGTGGCCTTCTCCAGTGCCCTCTATGGGGAAAGCGACCTCTGACCCCAACCACTGAGGTTCTCTATGCAAGACGGAGAGAGGGTGCACCCTGTGGCTGATCCCATCTGTCCCTCGGAGCAAGGGCCTGAGAGAACAGCCAGCCAAGTGCTTCTGAATAAAGATCCCTCTGTGGGTCTCTCCTCATCTCCTTTTGGTTCCTGAAGCAGAAGCTGGCCCCTCAGGCTCCTGGGCAGGACCAGCTATCCCACCTTGACCCGCCAGGAGTCCCTGCCATCCCTCCTCACCCCCGGGGACTCAGCATTTATACCACACTGGGGACAAGGACACCTCTTTATTGCTGTTAGAAAAGGGTGGTTACAAGTTTCCTGGACGTGGAGGGGGACACTATCCCTAAATCCAAGGGAACCAGAAAATTTATAGTATCAAACAGAGGAAAGCAGGGGCAGAACAGAGCTGGGCTTAAGATCAGAACATTTTCTTCCTGCTCATTACCCAAGCCCAGAGTTCTTGCCCCAGCTTCAACTGCCAAGATACCACTCTTCACCCCCACACCCTCCTAAGCTACCACAATTCAACAAAGGTGCAGGTGCAGAACTTCAGGGTGGGAGTGGGATGCAGGGAAGCAGGGGCTGTGCCCCAGCCCAGTGCCCTCTGCTCACCCTGAGGTACCCAGTGCCTGTCCCTCTGCCAGCTGTACCTCCCGGGGAGGGGCCTGGACACGTCAGGCTGGGACAGCGGCCACTCTGATCAACACCAGGTCCCGAGCTGGAGGCCCCTCCTCAGTCCACCACTGCCGAGCTGGCCATGGTGTTCACACCACAGGCCCCGGACCCGCGATGCAAGTAGTAGTAACCCTGGGGGGAGATGGGGAGCTGATGAGGGCACCAGAGTAGGATGGCGGCTGGAGGGCCAGGGGCCAAGCCAGCAAGACTCACCTTCTCGCCCCAGTCAGTGCCCCAGCTGTTCTTGATGGCCCAAAAGGGAATGTCAGAGCCTGGGGTGCAGTGCAGAGTGCAAGAATCAGGGCCGTTAATTCTCCAGGCAGAACCTTAATCACTTTGCACCCTTCAAATACTTGCACTGGGCCTACTGTGTGACAGGGACTAGGAAAAGAGCAGAAAGCGAGGGGCCCACCTACCAGCCTCAGGGAGAAGCCCTGGGGCAGGGAGGAAGCACCCACCCACCTGCCTCTTGCAGGTTATTGGGCCATCAACATTCACCCTCCCACAGCTCAGCTTCCCTTCCATAGAGATGGTGATTGCTCACCTGGCCATGGCCCAGGCAGTGGGTAAGGACAGGGTTCCTAGGCATTCCCCCTATTTCCCCTCTAGAGGACCTGAGATGCTGTGATCCCACCCCTGCCTGTGGCCTGGCTGGATGCAGGACAGGCAGCGGAACTCACGGTTGCCGTAGCCCACAAGCAACACCGCATGGTCAATGAGCCAAGGGCTGCAGAGGGGCCGGAGAGGGTGGGAGATCCCATGGCGGTAAAACTGGAGGTGGAGAAGGAGTAGGGGATCGACTCCAAGAAGAGGTCGGGGAGGTCAACAAGAGATGGGGCAGGGGCAGTGGGGCTAGGGCCTCACCTGCATGCCAAAGGCATTGATGGCCACGGAGATTGGGCCTCTCTTGGCCAGCCAGGCTGCCAGCTCTGAGATGGGAAGGGGTGGCATCAGTAGGTACCCAGGCCCTGGCCCAACCTGACCTCATCTCACCCCGCCCCTCACTCACTCTGCTCATTCTGGCTCAGCTCCACGGAGTCATTGATATAGACCTTGGCCTTCTCTGCTGAGAAGTTGCAGGATTGCATGTGACCCTGGTAGCTGTAGTCATCCTCTGTCTCCAGCCCTCCTGGGGAACAGTGGGGGTGAGTAGAGAAGGGCAGGTTCCCATTTGCCATTCACAGCCAGAAACAGACTAAGCCCTCTACGCGAGGTTTCATATTCCTCATCCACCCCAGGCCATAGGCCATCCCCTCTGAAGAATGTCTTCATTCTAGAAATGACACATCTGAGGCTGGAAGAGATGGGGAGGAGGGTCCAGTAGCCAGCAAGAAAAGTGGCAGAGACAGAATTCAACTCAAACTTCTGACTCCTCATCAAGGGCTCATCCCAGCAGTCTTTAACCCAGGCTGGAGTACAGTGGCACAAACATGCCTCACTACAGCCTCAACCTCCTGGGCTGAAGTGATCCTCCTGCCTCAGCCTCCCAAGTAGCTGAGACTACAGATGCAAGCCACCATACCTGGCTAACGTCTTTAATTTTTTGTAGAGATGGGGTCTTGCTATGTTGCCCAACCTGGTCCTGAACTTCTGGCCTTAAGTGATCTTCCCAAGTTGGCCTCCCAAAGTGTTGGCATTACATGCATGAGCCACCACGCCTGGCTGGGTCAGCATTAAGACTTGAACCCAGTTCTGTGTGACTCTCGCACTCATGTCTCCCCCCATTATAAAGTAACTTCTTGCACAGGGAAAAGAGGCTCCGGTTGCCCCTCCTGACCCCATTAATACATACCCAAATTCTTTATGGCCGAGTAGGCGTTGGAGGGCAAGCCGCCCATGCAGGCCTTGTCCATCTTGTCACAGTCCAAGAGTTCTAGGAGACAGAAGGCTGGTCCCAAGAAGCCCTCCTGAGGGGCTAGGCTGGGGACAGAGGGGTAGAGCGAGATGCTCACCCTGTTCAGAGAGGGAGAGTAGGGTCCCCTGGTTCAGAAACCACTGGCCCTCCACATTGCCTGTGACTGAGAAGGCCCAGCAGGAGCCACACATGCCCTACAAGAGATGGGTAGAGTCAGAGCTGGATCCCTTTGTCAGCCCCAGTGCAGTGCCCATGTCCCACCCTCACTTCTAGGGGTCCAACCTGGTCTTTGACTTTTGTGACAGCCCCCTTACTCCTCCAGTCCCATTCAGGTGGGGCGAGGTCACCCACAGACTTGGCTTGCTTCATCTTGTTGCCAGGCTCTTCTCTCAGGAGAGGATTCAGGTAGATAGTACGGAACTCCTCCTCTGCGGGCAAAGGTGGGCAGGGCATGGGGAGGAAGAGTGTTCTAAGCCAGACCTGACCAGAGGCCTTGCGAGCAAGGTCCTATCTCTTCCTGGCTCCATGAGGACTCTGGCCACTGTCCCTACCTGTGAGATCACTGAACTTGGTGACTCCATACTGGGCTGTGCCACGGTCCAGGGCCTGGATCTTCTGTGCTCGCACCATGTTATTGACAAAGACGGACAGGCGCCACCGGGCTTCTGAGGACCAAGGAGCAAAAGAGGAGGGGTTCGACCCCAGGCAGATAAAAGGAAGGGCAATTAGGGCTAGCAGGTAGGGGTTTCCCGGGGAGCAGGTAGGGGTGGGGGCCAGACATGCAAGTGATGGAGTGGGAGGTCTGATCAACTTTTAGGGCCAAACTGAAGTGATGACTTTCCAGGTGCAAAAGCAGTAAAAAATGGGGTATAAAGGACACCACCCACAAGAGGTGGTGGGGAAAGGCCATGTTGTCAAGGGCTCCCCATCCAGCCTCTGCCCCATCCCACCCTGCCAGAGTGATGGAGACTCGTGGCTTCTTTTTGGTTTTTTTTTTTGAGACGGAGTTTTTGCTCGTCACCCATGCTGGTGTGTAGTGGCGCAATCTTCGCTCACTGCAACCTCCTCCTCCCAGATTCAAGTTATTTTCCTGCCTCAGCCTCCCGAGTAGCTGGTATACAGGCGTGCACCACCACACCTGGCTAATTTTTGTACTTTTTTTTATTTGGTAGAGATGGGGTTTCACCATGTTGGCCAGGCTGGTCTTGAACTCCTGACCTCAGGCGATCTGCCCACCTCAGCCTCCCAAAGTACTGCGATTACAGATGTGAGCCACCGTGCCCAGCTAAGACCCATGGCTTCTGAGCGGGAAGATAAGGTGGGAGAAGGGGCCAGGTACTCAGGGTGGCTGCCAGGCTGGGAAGGCTTAGGGAGAGCTCAGGAATTATGGGGTCCTTGAACAGGTGCACTGCCTCTTGTCTTTCTCCTCCCCCACACCAAGGTGCCAAGTTGGGGGGAAAGTCTTGTTCTGATAGGAACAGGTACAGCCAAGGCTGGGTCCTCACCTTCCTTTGACTCATATGTCCGATTATAGGTAATGACAAAGTTCTTGAAGATTGAAGCCATCTTCACAGGCAAGTCCTGGATAGGCAGACCAGTCTTTAGGCTGACCAGAGAAACCCACTCCAGAGGGAAGGGAGAAGGGCGATGAGGCAGCGGCTGGCTCCCCAAGCTACGGGTTCCTCACCTGGGGCAGGGGATCCTCATTCAACAGGGAAATGACTGAGCTGAAAGTCTCATTTCTGTTGTCTGGATGGGGTTGGGACAGAGGAGAAATCACGGCTGAGCCCTGAGTGAAGGCTGACTTGGGCTCCCCAGCAGCCTTGGGCTCTCCCAGCACCTGGAACCTTGGTGTCCACCGGGCCACAGTCCCTCCGCAGCAGCATGTGTTTTCCGAGCTCATCCAGGACTTCGAAGCTGCAGAGCTGGAGGGAGAGGAAGAAGCTGCTCTGGGGGCCTGGATCTGGATCTGGGGAGCAAGATCTGGGCAAGACGGAGCTGGAGGCTCCTCAGATGAGAGCCACCCCTAAGGCAATCACCCCATCACAGTGGACAGTGAGGCACGGCCTGAACCGGGGCATCCTCCCCTATAGCATCTTGGTTTCCGACCCTGGGGCCTGGTAAGTGGCTCAAGGTGGGGCAGCAGCTGCCTCAGATCCCTGCGTCTTGACCTGACCCGTCATCATCCAACTGCTGCCTTACTCAGCCTGGGGGCGGGGAACCCCAAGAGCCTCATCACTCACCAGGGTTTTCTTGGACACGGGGAGCCGGCACACCGTGGGGTCGTTGCAGGGTGGCTCCTCCAGGGTGGCCTCCAGGGAGTACAGCGACCCCTGGCCCGCCTGGAGAGAGGAGTAGGTGAGGTGGGTACGGTTGGCCCTTGACGGAGCCCAAGGCCTCGCCCGTGCGGCGCTGCCCATTCCCCATCACCAGAGATCGGTTCGTCCAGCGGGCAGGCCCCATCCCAATGTTAGGTCAAAGCTCCTAACCCTCGGACCCGGGCCCGGCGCCCACGCCCCCGGCGCGTCCTCACCCGGCGGACGCGGCCGCGCACAAGGCCCAGCACGGCCCGCGTCCCCGCAGCCCGGCCGCGGTTGAACATCTCCAGCGCGAAGCGGGCGGGCGCCAGCAGCTCCGGGGACGGTGGCCCCCAGGCCTGAAAGCTGGAGGCTCGGGGCTGAGCGGGGGCGGCCACTGCGCCCAGGAGCAGCCACAGCAGCGACAGGAGCTGCAGCCAGGGCGCCATGGCGACGGCGAAGCCGGCGGCCCAGACGCGCGGACCCAACAGACGCACCGCCCACCGACCCGGTACCGAGCCCGCGGCCAGCAAGGCCTGAGTCCTCCCTCCAGCGGGGCAACCGCGCGCCGACCAATGGGCGCTGGTTTGGGGCGCCTGCGCGCTCTCTTGTTTACAGGAGGCACGTGGGGCGCTCGGGGTAGGGAGAGCGGGAGGCTGCTGGCCTGAGGCTAAAGCTGGTCACTAACCTCTATCACGTGCTTGTTATATGTTAGGCATGATATGCCAGCTCCTTTTATTCGGCGTAGCAATCTCTGAAGTAGGTGCTATCCCCATCATACAGTGGAGGAAACTAGGCCTGGAGAGATTAAATGGCGTGGCCGGGCTCTGTGACTCACGCCTGTAATCCCAGCACTTTAGGAGGCCAAGGCGGGTGGATCACCTGAGGTCAGGAGTTTGAGACCAGCCTGGCACACGTGGTGAAACCCTGTGTCTACTAAAAATACAAAAATGAGCTGGGCATGGTGGTGGGCTCCTGTAATCCCAGCTACTTGGGAGGCTGAGCCAGGAGAATCACTTGAACCCAGGAGGCAGAGGTTGCAGTGAGCTGAGATCGCGCCATTGCACTCCAGCCTAGGCGACAAGAGCAAAACTCCATCTCAAAAAAGAGAGAGAGGCTGGGCGTGGTGGCTCACGCCTGTAATCCCAGCACTTTGGGAGGCCAAGGCAGGCAGATCACTTGAGGTCAGGAGTTTGAGACCAGCCTGGCCAAAATGATGAAACCCTGTCTCTACTAAAAATACAAAAATTAGCCGGGCATGATGCCACATGCCTGTAATCCCAGCTACTTGGGATGCTGAGGCAGGAGAATGGCATGAACCTGGGAGGCAGAGCTTGCGGTGAGTCGAGATCGTGCCATTGCACTCCAGCCTGGGCAACAGAGCGAGACTCTGTCTCAAAAAAAAAAAAAAAAAAAGAGAGAGAGAGAGATATTAAGTGGCTTGCCAAATATCTGATAAGGAATTGAGCTGAACTTAAACCCAGGCAGTTGGCTTCTGAGCCTGGGTTCGCAGCTTGATCACCTCTTTCAGGCCCCTCTTCTCAACAGCGAGATGGCAGGTAATTTTTTGAGTGCTGGCAGTGTCTGAGGCTGTTGTGAGGCTCAAATGCAATCATGCAAGCATTCAGTAACCACTAAGGCAGGGTGCAGAGGGTTGAGACTGTCCCTTCAAGCATTCACCTGCTGTGTTCCAGGGTCTACCAAGGGAAAGCATGCACAGATGCATTACAGGCATAGTGCCGCATTCTTGGAGCTCAGTCTAGAGAGAAGAACGACAGATGGGCTGGGTGCAGTGGCTCATGCCTGTAATCCCAGCACTTTGGGAGGTTGAAGCGGGCAGATCACCTGAGGTCAGGAGTTCGAGACCAGCCTGGCCAACGAGGTGAAACCCCGTCACTACTAAAAATATTTTTAGGCTGGGTGCGGTGGTTCACTCCTGTAATCCCAACACTTTG
Source organism: Hylobates moloch (assembly GCF_009828535.3). Lineage (NCBI taxonomy): Eukaryota > Metazoa > Chordata > Mammalia > Primates > Hylobatidae > Hylobates > Hylobates moloch. The sequence goes on from NW_026652280.1 coordinate 85,704,818, forward strand.
GGAGGCCGAGGTGGGCGGATCATGAGGTCAGGAGATCAAGACCATCCTGGCTAACATGGTGAAACCCCATCTCTACTAAAAGTACGAAAAATTAGGCGTGATGGTGGGTGCCTATAGTCCCAGCCACTCAGGAGGCTGAGGCAGGAGAATGGCATGAACCCAAAAGTCGGAGGTTGCAGTGAGCCAAGATTGCGCCACTGCACTCTAACCTGGGCGACAGAGCGAGACTCCGTCTCCAAAAAAAAAAAAAAAAAAAAAAAATTAGCCGTGTGGTAGCGGGCGCCTGTACTCCCAGCTACTCGGGAGGCTGAGGCAGGAGAATGGCGGAAACCTGGGAGGCGGAGCTTGCAGTGAGCCAAGATCGCGCCACTGCACTCCGGCCTGGGAGACAGCCAGACTCCGTCTCAAAAAAAAAAAAAAAAAATTAAAATTAACGGGGCATGATAGTGGATGCCTGTAATCCCAGCTGCTCGGGAGGTTGAGGCAGAATTGCTTAAGCCCAGGAGACAGAGGTTGCAGTGAGCCGATACTGGTGCTGGTGCCACTGCACTCCAGCCTGGGCAACAGAGTGAGACTCCATATAAAAAAAAAAAAGAAATTATCCAGGCATGGTGGTGGGCGCCTATAATCCCAGCTACTCGGGAGGCTGAGGCAGGAGAATCACATGAACCCAGGAGGTGGAGATTGCAGTGAGCGGAGTCCATGGTACTGAACTCTAGCCTGGGCAAAGAGGGAGACTCCATCTCAAAAAAAAAAAAAAAAAAAAAAAAATGCCAGGTGTGGTGGCTCACGCCTGTAATCCCAGCACTTTGGGAGGCCGAGCAGGTGGATAACGAGGTCAGGAGATGGAGACCATCCTGGACAACATGGTGAAACCCTGTCTCTACTAAAAATACAAAAAAATTAGCTGGGCATGGTGGCACGTGCCTGTAATCCCAGCTACTCAGGAGGCTGAGGCAGGAGAATCGCTTGAACCAGGGAGTCAGAGGTTGCAGTGAGCTGAGATCACACCATTGCACTCCAGCCTGGCAAGAGAGTGAGACTCCATCTCAAAAAAAAAAAAAAAAATTGAAACTGCCTTTGCAAAATTATAACAGTAAGAGAAATCTGACATGGCTGACTGCATCTTGCTTTCTAGCCTCACAGGCTGGCTGTCTTCACTCATTCTTGGGCATGGGCCAAGGTAACTTTCGGATAAATTTAGTTTATACTTTAAATTAGAATACGCCTTCCTGAAAACTAAACCACCCTTGTAAAACTAATGAAAGGCCACCAAGTTAGGAGGATGAGAGGGGCCTGAATTCTACTAAGATGTAGGCACAGTTAAAGGATTACCAACCATTGTTCTGGAAGTCACAAGATTTGCAACTTTGCCAATTACTCCTGTAAATAACGTCACTATCATGGAACCTAAGACTGATCTTTTGAGCTATCTCTTCCAGGCTTTTGCATTTGTGACTATGAAATGGCCCCACACTGACGTGTGACTCCACCAGTCCTGTGACCCCTACCCAGAAGCAGACTCAGTGCAGGAGGGCCATTTTCCATACTACCGTGATTTCATCCCCAAGCAATCAGTAGCACCCATATCCTAGCCCCCTGCCCACCAAACTATCTTTGAAAAACCCTGACCTCCAAGCCTTCAGTGAGATTGATTGAGTAATAACTCTGTCTCCCGTGTGGCATGGCAGGACTTGTGTCAATTAAACTCTTTCTTTTCGGCAATGCTATGGTCTCTGAATTGATTTTGTTTGTGCAGTAGGCAGGAAGAACCCATCTGGGGATTATAAGATCATCTAGTTCAAACCAGAATTGCTGCAGCAGCAGAGGTCTAGAGAGACAAAGTGACATTCCAGCTACTCAGACATTAGTGCTGGAGCCAGAGTGGAGCCATCTCAATGCTTCCAGTTGCCAGCTGAGGTCTGAGAGGAGAGGATCTGAGGGATTGCAGCAAATACTAATCTCTCCCTGATTATGCTCTTCCCTGTGTAAATTAAAAATAAAATTCTAATCCCCTCCAACCATCTGAATGGAGCCTTCCTCCCAGCCAAAGGCATTCCAAAGTTAACCTCAACAACGGTAATAGTTCAGGCCATAGTGGGAAGTGGAAGTTAGGCATGTTTCATTATACTCTCCTCCCTTTGGAATTGAGGCACAACTGACCAGCATTAACATTAAAACAGAGATTTTAGGCTGGGCATGGTGGCTCATGCCTATAATCCCAACACTTTGAGAGACGGAGTTGGGAAGATCACTTGAACCCAGGAGTTTGAGACCAGCCTGGGCAACATGGCAAAACCCCATCTCTACGAAAATACAAACATTAGCCAGGCATAACGGTGTGCACCTATAGTCTCAGCTACTTGGGAGGCTGAGGTGAGAGGATCTCTTAATCACAGGAGGTTGAGGTTGCAGTGAACCATAATCATGCCACTGCACTACAGCGTGGGTGACAGGGCGAGACCCTGTTTCAAAAAAAAAAAAAAAAAGGGCTGGACGTAGTGGCTCACACCTGTAATCCCAGCACTTTGGGAGGCGGAGGCAGGTGGATCACGAGGTCAGGAGATCGAGACCATCCTGGCTAACACGGTAAACCCCCGTCTCTACTAAAAATACAAAAAATTAGCCGGGCCTAGTGGCGGGTGCCTGTAGTCCCAGCTACTCGGGAGGCTGAGGCAGGAGAAGGGCGTGAACCTGGGAGGCGGAGCTTGCAATGAGCCAAGATCGCGCCATTGCACTCTAGCCTGGGCAACAGAGCAAGACTCTGTCTCAAAAAAAAAAAAAAAAAGATCTGTGTCAGGCCTCTGAGCCCAAGCCAAGCCATTGCATCCCCTGTGACTTGCACGTATATGCCCAGATGGCCTGAAGTAACTGAAGAATCACAAAAGAAGTGAATATGCCCTGCCCCGCCTTAACTGATGACATTCCACCACAAAAGAAATGTAAATGGCCAGTCCTTGCCTTAACTGATGATATTCCACCACAAAAGAAGTGAAAATGGCCGGTCCTTGCCTTAAGTGATGACATTACCTTGTGAAAATCCTTTTCCTGGTTCATCCTGGCTCAAAAAGCTCCCCCACTGAGTACCTTGGACCCCCACTCTGCCCGCCAGAGAACAACCCCCCTTTGACTGTAATTTTCCTTTACCTACCCAAATCCTATAAAACGGCCCCACCCTTATCTCCCTTCGCTGACTCTCTTTTTGGACTCAGCCCGCCTGCACCCAGGTGAAATAGCTTTATTGCTCACACGAAGCCTGTTTGGTGGTCTCTTCACACGGACGTGCATGAAATTTGGTGCCATGACTCGCATTGGGGGACCTCCCTTGGGAGATCAATCCCCTGTCCTCCTGCTCTTTGCTCCATGAAAAAGATCCACCTACGACCTCAGGTCCTCAGACCAACCAGCCCAAGGAACAGCTCAACAATTTTAAATCGGGTAAGTGGCCTCTTCTTACTCTCTTCTCCAACCTCTCTCACTGTCCCTCAACCACTTTCTCCTTTCCACTCTTCAATCTCTCCCTTCTCTTAATTTCAATTCCTTTCATTTTCTGGTTGATACAAAGGAGACACATTTTATCTGTGGACCCAAAACTCCAGCGCCAGTCATGGACTGGGAAGGCAGCCTTCCCTTAGTGTTTAATCATTGCAGGGATGCCTCTCTGATTATTCACCCACGTTTCAGAGGTGTCAGACCACGCAGGGACGCCTGCCTTGGTCTTTCACCCTTTTTTTTTTTTTTTTTGAGACGGAGTCTCGCTCTGTCACCCAGTCTGGAGTGCAGCGGCGTGATCTCGACTCACTGCAATCTCCACCTCCTGGGTTCTCGCCATTCTCCTGCCTCAGCCTCCTGAGTAGCTGGGACTACAGGCTCCCGCCACTATGCCCAGCTATTTTTTTTGTATTTTTTAGTAGAGACGGAGTTTCGCTGTGTTAGCCAGGATGGTCTCGATCTCCTGACCTTGTGATCCGCCCACCTTGGCCTCCCAAAGTGCTGGGATTACAGGCGTGAGCCACTGCGCCCAGCTGGTCTTTCACCCTTAGCGGCAAGTCCCACTTTTCTGGGGGAGAGGCAAGTACCCCAACCCCTTCTTTCCGTGTCTCTACCCCTTCTCTGCTTTTCTAGGGGAGAGGCAAGAACCCCTCAACCCCTTCTCCTTCACCCTTAGCGGCAAGTCCTGCTTTTCTGGGGGAGGGGCAAGTACCCCAACCTCATATCTCTGTGCCCCGATCCTGTATTTCCATGCCCCGACCTCTTATATCTCTGCGCCCTGATCCCTTATTTCCATGACCCGACTTTGTATCTCTGCGCCCCGACCCCTTTCCCACTTTTCTAAAGGGTAAGAACCCCCAAACCGCTTCCCTCCATGTCTCTACTCTCCCTTTTCTTTAAACTTGCCTCCTTCACTATAGGCAACCTTCCACCCTCCATTCCTCCTTCTTCTCCGTTAGCCTGTGTTCTCAAGAACTTAAAACCTCTTCAACTCACACCTGACCTAAAACCTAAATGCCTTATTTTCTTCTGCAATGCCGCTTGACTCCAATACAAACTCTACAGTAGTTCCAAATAGCCAGAAAACGGCACTTTCGATTTTTCCACCCTGCAACATCTAAATAATTCTTGTCGTAAAATGGGCAAACGGTCTGAGGTGCCTGACGTCCAGGCATTCCTTTACACATCGGTCCCTCCCTAGTCTCTGTGCCCAATGCAACTCATCCCAAATCTTCCTTCTTTCCCTCCTGCCTGTCCCCTCAGGCCCAACCCCAGGCGTCGCTGAGTCTTTCCAATCTTCCTTTTCTACAGACCCATCTGACCTCTCTCCTCCTCCCCAGGCTGCTTCTCACCAGGCCGAGCTAGGTCCCAATTCTTCCTCAGCCTCCGCTCCTCCACCCTACAATCCTTTTATCACCTCCCCTCCTCACACCCAGTCCGGTTTACAGTTTCATTCTGTGAGTAGCCCTCCCCCACCTGCCCAGCAATTTTTTCTTAAAAAGGTGGCTGAAGCTAAAGGCATAGTCAAGGTTAATGCTACTTTTTCTTTATCCGACCTCTCCCAAATCAGTTAATGTTTAGACTCTTTTTCATCAAATATAAAAAACCCAGCCCAGTTCATGGTTCGTTCAGCAGCAACCCTGAGATGATTTACAGCCCTAGACCCTAAAAGGTCAAAAGGCCGTCTTATTCTCAATATACATTTTATTACCCAATCTGCTCCTGACATTAAATAAAAATCCAAAAATTAAATTCCGGCCCTCAAACCCCACAACAGGACTTAATTAACCTCACCTTCAAGGTGTACAATAGTAGGGGCAGCCAAGTAGCAACATATTTCTGAGTTGCAATTCCTTGCCTCCACTGTGAGACAAACCCCAGCCACATCTCCAGCACAGAAGAACTTCCAAACGCCTAAACCGCAGTGGCCAGGCGTTCCTCCAGAACCACCTTCCCCAGGAGCTTGCTACAAGTGCCAGAAATCTGGCCACCAGGCCAAGGAATGCCCACAGCCCAGGATTCCTCCTAAGCCATGTCCCATCTGTGCGGGACCCCACTGGAAATCGAACTGTTCAACTCACCTGGCAGCCACTCCCAGAGCCCCTGGAACTCTGGCCCAAGGCTCTCTGACTGACTCCTTCCCACATCTTCTCGGCTTAGCAGCTGAAGACTGACACTGTCCGATCGCCTCGGAAGCCTACAAGACCATCACAGACACTCTAGGTAACTCTCACAGTGGAGGGTAAGTCTGTCCCCTTCTTAGTCAATACGGAGGCTACCTACTCCACATTATCTTCTTTTCAAGGGCCTGTTTCCCTTGCCTCCATAACTGTTGTGGGTACTGACGGCCAGGCTTCTAAACCTCTTAAAACTCCCCAACTCTAGTGCCAACTTAGACAATACTCTTTTAAGCACTCCTTTTTAGTTATCCCCACCTGCCCAGTTCCCTTATTAGGCCAAGACACTTTAACTAAATTATCTGCTTCCCTGACTATTCCTGGTCTACAGCTACATCTCATTGCGGCCCTTCTTCCCAATCCAAAGCTTCCTTTGCGTTCTCCTCTTGTATCCCCCAACCTTAACCCACAAGTGTAAGATACCTCTACTGCCTCCTTGGAGACCGATCACACACCCCTTACCATCTCGTTAAAACCTAATCACCCTTACCCCGCTCAATGCCAAGATCCCATCCCACAGCACACTCTAAAAGGATTAAAGCCTGTTATCACTCACCTGCTGCAGCATGGCCTTTTAAAGCCTATAAACTCTCCTTACAATTCCCCCATTTTACCTGTCCTAGAACCAGCAAAATCTCCCCCACTGAGTACCTTGTGACCCCCACTCCTGCCCGCCAGAGAACAACCCCCTTTGACTGTAATTTTCCTTTATCTACCCAAATCCTATAAAACGGCCCCACCCTTATCTCCCTTCACTGACTCTTTTTGGACTCAGCCCGCCTGCACCCAGGTGAAATCAACAGCCATGTTGCTCACCCAAAGCCTGTTTGGTGGTCTCTTCACACGGACGCGCATGAAAGTCTGCAGCAATTTTTACAAGAGAGTGGAGGGCCCAGCAAGCTCAGTTGGTAGAGCATGAGAGTCTTACATGGGAGTAAAGTTTATTTTCTTTTTCTTTCTCTCTTTTTTTTTTTATTTTTGAGACGGAGTCTCGCTGATTTACGCCATTCTCCTGCCTCAGCCTCCTGAGTAGCTGGGACTACACGCACCCACCACAACGCCCGGCTAATTTTTTGTATTTTTTTTAGTAGAAACAGGGTTTCACCGTGTTAGCCAAGATGGTCTCGATCGCCTGACCTCGTGATCCGCCCGCCTCAGCCTCCCAAAGTGCTGGGATTACAGGCGTGAGCCACCACACCTGGCCTTTCTTTTTTTTTTTTTTAAAGACAGGGTCTCGCCAAGCCCGGTGGCTCACGCCTATAATCCCAGCACTTTGGGAGGCTGAGGCAGGTGGATCACCTGAGGTCAGGAGTTCGAGACCAGCCTGGCCAACATGGCAAACCCTGTGTCTACTAAAAAGACAAAAATTAGTCAGGGGTGGTGGCATGTGCCTGTAACCCCAGCTACTCAGAAGGCTGAGACAGGAGAATCACTTGAACCCAGGAGGCAGAGGTTGCAGTGAGCTGAGATTGCACCACTACACTCCAGCCTGGGAGACGGAGCAAGACTTTGTCTCAAAAAAATAAAAAAAGTTGCCAGGTGTGGTGGTGGGTGCCTCTAATCCCAGCTACTTGGGAGGCTGAGGCAGGAGGATTGCTTGAGCCCACAAGTCCAACCTAGGCAACACAGAGAAACTCGCATCTCTCTTAAATAAAAAATTTAAAAAGAGGGTAAAATCACAGCCTTTGGAGTCAGACTGACCAACCTGGGTTCTAATTCTGGTTCTGCCTCTTTGAATTGACTATGTGACCATGAGCAAGTTACTTTGTTTTTGGAGCTTATTTGTACAAATAGAAAGAGCACCTGGCCTGATCAGGCTCTTCTGATCTTTAGTAGACATGAGCCAGGCATGCTGGACACCCTGCAGTGTTTGGGACAGTTCTGCAAAACAGATCATTGTTCCATGTCCTGCACAACTTTCTAATGTCCTATAAGTTATTTACATGAGTGGAAAACCTGTTTATAGTTATGAGCTGAAAACCCTAACTCTGTTAGTGATGTAAACACATTATATTATATACACAATTTTAGTATATACTGAATTTTCCAGGAATGTAGCTAAATGTAAATCAAAAGAAGAATTTTCCTTACATGGGTTCAGATCTTTACAAGGAGTCATTCACCCTTCACAAGATCATGTCTCTGAAGTTAACATGCCTGTATCAGTCTGTATTTAAGAGTGGTCCTGGCCGGGCGCGGTGGCTCACGCTTGTAATCCCAGCACTTTGGGAGGCCGAGGCGGGCGGATTACGAGTTCAGGAGATCGAGACCACGGTGAAACCCCGTCTCTACTAAAAATACAAAAAATTAGCCGGGCATGGTGGTGGGCGCCTGTAGTCCCAGCTACTCGGAGAGGCTGAGGCAGGAGAATGGCGTGAACCCGGGAGGCGGAGCTTGCAGTGAGCCGAGATTGCGCCACTGCACTCCAGCCTGGGCGACAGAGCGAGACTCCGTCAAAAAAAAAAAAAAAAAAAAAAAAGAGTGGTCCCAGGCCAGGCTCACACCTGTAATCACAGCTGCTTGGGAGGCCAAAAGAGGGAGGATCACTTGAGGCCAGGAGTTCATGAAAAAAGAAAAGAAAGAAGGAAGGAAGAGAAAACAAAAAAGAGAACAGTCCCACTTCACAATGACCATTTCAGATGTCTTCTAGTTTGATCCTGACCAAGGCTGTGCATATGGAAATGTAGATTTCTTTCTTTTTTTTTCTTGAGATGGAGTCTTGTTCTGTCACCCAGTCTGGAGTGGAATGGCGTGATCTCTGCTTGCTGCAACCTCCACCTCCCAGGTTCAAGTGATTCTCCTGCCTCAGACTCCCTAGTAGCTGGGATTACAGGTGTGCAGCATCACCACACATGGCTAATTTTTGTATTTTTAGTGGAGACAGTGTTTCACCATATTGGCCAGGCTGGTCTGGAACTCTCCACCTCAAGTGATCCACCTGCCTCAACTTCCCAAAATGCTGGGATTACAGGCGTGTGCCACTGTGGCCGGCCAATATTTCACTATTATATTATTATTTTTATTATTTATTATTATTATTTTGGTAGAGATGGAGTTTTGCCATGTTGCGGAGGCAGGTTTCCAACTCCTGGGCTCAAGCGATCCGCTGCCTCGGCCTCCCAAAGTGCTGGGATTACAGGCGTGCACCACCGCGCCCAGCCTACGTCTTTCTTTTAAGGCCACCCCTTCTTCCCACCTCCAAGCGTTCCAGAATCCACAGTAATTTATTCATCCGAAAGAGCAGGGGAGTGAGGGAGGACTGGTTTCTGAGGGCGTTGGCGGAGCAACTGGAGTCGGGGGTCCATGGCGGTCATGACTATCGACACACGATGGCGCTGTTGAGGCTCGGTCCTGCGCATTCCCGAGAGTCAGGAGCCCTGGAAGAAGTTGCAGGCTTCTCACCTCCCACGCAGCCACTGCACTCCTAAGCGCAACCACTGAGTCAGGGAGGCAGGGCCAGAGAGGAGTTTGGCATCACCGGATAAAAATCAGCCTCAATTTACATCCCCTGCGTGCGGCTAAAAGTTAAAATGGAGAGATCTGGGCCCTGCGCTTCACACCACCTACATAACATCAACGCCTGGATGTCAAATTTAGCCAGAGCTGCGTATTGTTTTCATCCTCACCCGTCCTCAGGAATCTCCCATCCCAGCATATGGCATCAGTATTCCCCCAGCTCTTGAGTCCAGAGAATTGGAAATGTCATTGATTCTTCCTTTGCCTTCATGCCGCACGTCTAGCCCATCTCTAAGTGCCCTGGAGTCCAGCCCTCCCCCCAGTATCTCTTCAATCTGTCCACTTCTCCCCATTCGTGCATCCGCCGCTCATGGCCAAGCCCTCACCATTGCTTGCCTGACCGAAGCCACTCCTGCCTCCAACAAGCTCCTCGGCAGGCCACAGCTGGAGGGACCTCCTTAAACATAAACCGGCCGGGCACGGTGGCTCACGCCTGTAATCCCAGCGCTTTGGGAGGTCAAGACAGGTGGATCGCCTGAGGTCAGCAGTTCAAGACCAGCCTGGCCAACATGGTGAAACCCTATCCCTACTAAAAATACAAAAATTAGCTGGGCATGGTGGTGCACACCGGTAATCCCAGCTACTGGGGAGGCTGAGGCAGGAGAATTGCTTGAACCCGGGAAGCAGAGGTTGCAGTGAGGGGAGATCCTGCCACCGCACTCCAGCCTGCGCAAGAGAGCAAAACTCTGCCTCAAAAACAACTGCCGGTCACGGTGGCTCACTCCTGAAATCCCAGCACTTTGGGAGGCTGAGGTGGGCGGATCACGAGGTCAGGAGTTTGAGACCAGCCTGGCCAACATAGTGAAACCCCATCTCTACTAAAAATACAAAAAATTAGCTGGGCATGGTGGAGGGCGACTGTAATCTTGGCTACTTGGGAGGCTGAGGCAGGAGAATCACTTGAAGCCGGGAGGCAGAGGTTGCAGAGAGCCGAAATCATGCCACTGTACTCCAGCCTGGGCGACAGAGCGAGACTCCATCTCAAAAAAAAAAAAAAAAATTACAATATCACATTACTTAAGATGGGATATAGGTGAATTTGATCAAGTATGATAAGGTTGGGGCTCCCAAGAGGGACTAAGGTCAACAAGGGTGAAAAAATGGCACAGCTTGGCCCTTAGTTGGTTTGCCCTAATATTTGTAGAATGAATGGATGGATGGATGCATGGGCATATGAATGGATAGAATGGATGGATGGATAGAAGGATAGACATTCTAGGCCCCAGGCTGGAGTGCAGTGGCGCGATCTCGGCTCATTGCAAGCTCCGCCTCCCAGGTTCACGCCGTTCTCCTGCCTCAGCCTTCCGAGTAGCTGGGACTACAGGCGCCCACCACCACGCATGGCTAATTTTTTGTATTTTTAGTAGAGATGGGGTTTCACTGTGTTAGCCAGAATGGTCTCGATCTTCTGACCTTGTGATCTGCCCACCTCGGCCTCCCAGAGTGCTGGGATTACAGCTGTGAGCCACCGCGCCTGGCCATGGGCCTCATGTTTTGAGACCAGACTTCTTTCCTGGACTGAATTCATCTCAGGGACTGTCCCTCAGCCTTTCGTGGGCAGCTCTGATCCACCTCCAGATCTTCCTACTGAATCACGTCAAGAGTTAGATTGGGATACTGACTTTCCCCACTTCCACTCCCATCCCTAAAGGCCCCAGGGCTTCATACACAAATGGATTCACATCCTCCTCACTACTTTCTTTGCCAAGATCTCAGGCTATAGCACTTCAGAGCTTTCCAAAAGCTTCCTGTTACACCCTAATCCCAGAATGACCTCTAACTCACCTCACCTTTGCATAACTCAGAGGAGACATTCAACAATCATAATAATACTCAGCTAGTGCTTGCTTTGGGCTCAGTGCTAAATCCTTCTCAGGAATTATCTTTTAATATAAAAAGGTCATCTTAGGTGGTCTGAGGCCTGCAGACCTAGGAGGGCATGACATCTTAACGATTAAATCTCTGCCTTAACCAGCTGGCAAGTCGTCATTTGGAGGTTTGGTCAGATTTACGTATACTGATTTAAAACCTGAAACTAGACACACACCTGGACTAACACCACCATCTGTGGGGTGGGGGTGGGGAACAAGTGTGGAAGCCTGTGATGCAACAACTGCAAGAAATCTGTTTGGGCCAGGTGTGGGGGGCCCATGCCTGTAATCCCAGCACTTTGGGAGGCCAAGGTGGGAGGATTGCTCGAGGTCAGGGGTTTGAGGCCAGGCTGGGCAACATAGTGAGACTCTGTCTTTACAAAAAAAATTTTTTTTTTCTTTCTGAGATTAAAGTCTCACTCTGTTGCCCAGGCTGGAGTGCAGTGGTGCGATCTCGGCTAACTGCAACCTCCGCCTCCTGAGTTTAAGCGATTCTCCTGCCTCAGCCTCCCGAGTAGCTGGGACTATAGGCACGCACCACTACACCTGGCTAATTTTTTGTGTTTTTAGTAGAGACAGGGTTTCACCATGTTGGCCATGCTGGTCTCGAACTCCTGACCTCAAGTGATCCACCTGCCTAGGCCTCCCAAAATGCTAGGTTTATGGGTGTGAACCACCGCATCCACCCTAATTTTTGTATTTTTAGCAGAGATGGAGTTTCGCCATGTTGCCCATGCTGGTCTCAAACTCCTGACCTCAAGTGATCCACCCCACTTCAGCCTCACAAAATGCTGGGATTATGGGCAGGAGTCGTTGTGCCCAGCATACAAAAAAAGTATTTTTTTTTTTTTTTGAGATGGAGTCTCGCTCTGTTGCCCAGGCTGGAGTGCGGTGGCGCGATCTCAGCTCACTGCAAGCTCTGCCTCCCGGGTTCACGCCATTCTCCTGGCTCAGCCTCCCGAGTAGCTGGGACTACAGGTGCCCGCCACCACACCTGACTAATTTTTTGTATTTTTAGTAGAGATGGGGTTTCACTGTGTTAACCAGGATGGTCTTGATCTCCTGACCTCGTGATCCACCTGCGTTGGCCTCCCAAAGTGCTGGAATTACAGGTGTGAGCCACCACACCCAGCCCAAAAAAATTTTCTTAAAGAAAATGGAAAAATTATAAATTGCCTCTCTCTCTCTGTTTTTGCCATATCTGTGGAGTCCTGATGTTAGAAATGCTTCTTCCCCAGTGCCACAAAGAAATAGCACTTGAACATAAACTTAATTTTCTCAGCAAGGCCATTTTTGCTTCCTGCAGAAAGGGTATACTCACCAGCAGTTTTGCCACGAGAGTGCACTGAACAAAGGAGACTGGGTTGTTTATAACCTGATGGGTCCTCCCTACTGCTGTGTCCAGTTTCCACTGGCTGGAAGGGGACCTCACATTCTATATTTGTCCCGACTGGCTAGCAACTTAGAACTTTCAAAAAGAGGCAAAGGCAGAGAACAAAGGAAGGAGGAAGTAACTTGTGGAATGCTGAGAAAGGTAAAAACACCTCCAAATAAGGAGGAGGAACAGGCTATGACCTAATGCTTGCTTGGACCAGTATAAGCATGCCAGGGCAAGTATTTAGGCTAAATTGTGGGAGCTAAGAACACAAAGCACATTGATTTTTTTATTACAGCTAGCAGATATCTAAGAATGTTAGCACAGATACTTGAATACATTTTGCTTCTAAGAGAAGTTACTATTTATTCCTAATTAGACAGGGAGGAAAATCTCTTTGAAGAGGAATCTCTACTTTACTTTTTACACTGATAAAATCAGTAAGCAACAAGAAATGAGTCCCAGGTAGGGGAGAACAATTGTTCCAAGAGACAGTTAATCACAGACAAGTCACTGGCACAACTTCTGTTCCCCAATACCTCACTTGGCATGTAGCCCCTCCAGGACGACCCTGTAAAACTTCCCTCCAGCCCCTGCCTCTTTGCAGACAGCCCCTTCTCTGCTGTGCTGCCCATTGCTTCCTTGCAATGTACTTTCCCTCTGATAAATCTGCCTTTCTTTCCCCATGATTGTCTTGGTAAATTCTTTTACTGCCTACAACACTGGCTCCAGCCAGTCGCACCTGCAACATATTTCTCTCTGTCTCTCCCTCTCTCTTTTTTTCTTTTTTTGTAGAGACAGAGACAGAGACTCCGTCTCCTTTTTTTTTTTTTTTTTTTTTTTTTGAGACAGAGTCTTGCTCTGTTGCCAGGCTGGAGTGCAATGGCACGATCTTGGCTCACTGCAAGTTCCGCCTCCCGGGTTCATGCCATTCTCCTGCCTCAGCCTCCCAAGTAGCTGGGACTACAGGCACCTGCCACCAAGCCTGGCTAATTTTTTGTATTTTTAGTAGAGACGGGGTTTCACCATGTTAGCCAGGATGGTCTCAATTTGGGATCCACTGGCCTTGGCCTCCCAAAGTGCTGAGATTACAGGCATGAGCCACTGCGCCCGGCCTCCGTCTCCATTTTTAAAAATAATAATAATAATAATAATAATTTTTTAAAATCTCAAGGGGTGAGCACAACGGTCCATGCCTGTAATCCCAGCACTTTTGGGAGGCGGGTGGATTACTTGAGCTTAGGAGTTCAAGACCAGTCTGGGCAACATGGTGAAACCCCATCTCTACTAATAATACAAAAATTAGTCAGGCATGGTGGGACATGCCTGTAATCCCAGCAACTGAGGGGTCTGAGGCACAAGAATCACTTGAACCCAGGAGGTGGAGATTGCAGTGCACTGAGATCATGCCATTGCACTCCAGCCTGGCTGACAGAGTACAACTCTGTCTCAGAAACAAACAAGAAAAATATTTTTAAAAAGAAATCTCACCAGGGATGGTGGCTTGCACCTGTAATCCCAGCACTTTGGGAGGCTGAGGTGGGCAGATTGCCTGAGGTCAGGAGTTGGAGACCAGCTTGATCAACATAGAGAAACCCCGTCTTTACTAAACAAATACAAAATTAGCCAGGAGTGGTGGCGCATGCTTGTAATCCCAGCTACTCAGGAGATTGAGGCAGGAGAATCGCCTGAACCTAGGAGGCAGAGGTTTCAGTGAGCCAAGATCGTGCCATTGCACTCCGGCCTGGGCGACAAGAGCAAAACTCCATCTCAAAAATAAATAAATAAATAGTAGAAATTGGGTGACTCCAAAGCCTGTGTCTTTCTGCTACTATGGGGATAAGGGGGAACAAGGCACCAGGAGGTCCTTTTTTGAGACAAAATCTTGCTCTGTCGCCCAGGCTGGAGTGCAGTGGCGCGATCTGGGCTCACTGCAACCTCTGCCTCCCGGGTTCAAGCAATTCTCCTGCCTCAGCCTCCCGAATAGCTAGGATTACAGGTGTGCGCCACCATGCCCAGCTAATTTTTGTATTTTTAGTAGAGATGGTCTTGCCCAGGCTGGTCTTGAACTCCTGACCTCTGGTGATCCACCTGCCTCGGCCTCAAAAAGTGCCGGGATTACAGGTGTGAGCCACTGCGCCCGGCCAGGAGGTCCTTTTTGACATTGGTTTCATCTCATCTTCTGCCATGGCCCTGTGCTCACTGCCTATTCATAGAGCCCCACTGCCCCACTTTGCCCCAACCATTAAAGTCTTCTGTCCTGTAGACTCCTAACTGTTGTCAGCTTTTAACCATGAACTCAGCTGAGAGACTAGGCCACTGGCCTGGGAGGAAAGAAAAAGAAAAAACAAATTGGGCAACTGCTATGTGCTGAGCAGCCCAATCACTGTGCCCAGCAGGGGGGTTCCCATATCTCCTCTCATTAATGCCCACAAAGACCCCCGAAATCTACTGGCTCATGCCCAGGCTGGTCTCCAACTCCTGAGCTCAAGTGACCTGCCCACCTTAGCCTCCCAAAGTGGTAGGATTATAGGCGTGAGCCACCGCGCCCAGCCACCACAATCAATTTTAGAATATTCTTGTCACCCGTAAAATAAACCCCATACCTGTTAGCAGTCACTCTCATTTCCCCCAACCTCCCCTGGCCCCTGGTAACTATTAATCTAATTTTTATTTCTATGAATTTGCCTATTCTGGATATTTCATATAAATGGAATCATCCAATATGTGATCTTTTGTGTCTGACGTCTTTCATTCAGCATGATTTTTTTTGTTTTTGTTTTGTTTTGTTTTGTTTGAGATGGAGTCTTGCTCTGTTGTCCAGGCTGGAGTGCAGTGGTGCAATCTCTGCTCACTGCAACCCCTGCCTCCCAGGTTCAAGGGATCCTCCTGCCTTAGCCTTCTAAGTAGCTGGGACAGGCGTGCACCACCACACCCAGATAATTTTTGTATTTTTGGTAGAGATGGGGTTTCACCATGTGGACCAGGCTGGTCTCAAACTCCTGACATCAGGTGATCTGCCAGCCTCAGCCTCCCAAAGTGCTGGGATTACAGCTGTGAGCCACTGCACCTGGCCTCCATGTTGTCCTTTTTATTATAAGTATTGCTATCCTAGTGTGTGTGCAGTGGTATCTTATTGTGGTTTTGATTTGCATGTCTTTAGTAAATATGATATTCGGCATCTTTTTATGTGTTTATTGGCCATTTGTATATCTTCTTTGGAGAAATGTCTATTCAAATCCTTCACCAATGTAAAAACTGAGTTATTTGCCTTTCTTAATTGTTAAGATTTATATATTCTAGATACGATTCCCTTATCAGGTTTATGATCACAGATATTTTCTCCTATTCTGTGTCTTTCACTTGCTTGATGGTGTCCACGGAAGCATAAGTTTTACACTTTGATCTATCACTTATTAACTGTAAGACCTGAGCAGGCCTGATGCAGTGCTCACACCTGTAATCCCAGCACTTTGGGAGGGCAAAGTGGGACGACGGCTTGAGCTCAAGAGTTCCAGGCTGCAGAGAGCTATGATTGCACCACTGCATTCCAGCCTGGATGACAGAGAAGGACCTGGTCTCTAAGATTTTGAGTAAATTGCTCTGCTTCTCTGAGCATTTCTCACCTGTGAAGTGAGTATGATGATGTCTTGTAGGTATAGGATAAAACTATAATGAGGTGAGAAACACAAAGCCCAGATCACAGGGCTTGGTTAGGCTCAGGTAGAATCTATACTTAGCCGAGACTCTCGTGGGAGGAAGGGAATGTCTCTGAGGCTGCAGGTCATGGGTGATCCACAGGCCTCCCCATGCCTCTTTCCCCCATTATTTCCACTGTATGTGTTTATTGGCTCTGTCTTAACCTACTTCTTGAGGGCAGAGATTTCTCAGCTTTCCTGATTGCTGCTTCTTCAGTGCCTAGCACAGTGCCTCACCTATGGACAATGTACATCAAATATATGATGGATGAATGAATGAATGAAAAGAAAATGAAATCCCCCACCCAAGGCTGCACTCCAGCCTGAGCAACAGAGCAAGACCCTAGCTCCAAAAAAAAATATATATATATATATGTGTATATATATGTATATATATATGTATATATATGTATATATATGTATATATATGTATATATATATGTGTGTATATATATATGTGTATATATATGTGTGTATATATATATTTGGGGCCAGGCACGGTGGCTCACGCGTGTAATCCCAGCACTTTGGGAGGCCAAGGTGGGTGGACCACGAGGTCAGGAGATCAAAACCATCCTGGCTAACATAGTGAAACCCCGTCTCTACTAAAAATACAAAAAATTAGCTGACCGGGATGGCGGGTGCCTGTAGTCCCAGCTATTCAGGAGGCTGAGGCAGGAGAATGGCATGAACCCAGGAGGCAGAACTTGCAGTAAGCCGAGATTGCACCACTGTACTCCAGCCTGGGAGACAGAGCGAGACTCCCTCTCAAAGAAAAAAAAAAATGTATATATATATATATATATACACACACATATATATACACATATATATACACACACACGTATATACGTGTGTGTGTGTGTGTGTGTGTGTGTATATATATATATTTTTTAAAGAAACTCAAAAAATTAGCCAGGTGCAGTGGTAAGCAGCTGTAGTCCCAGCTACTTAGGAGGCTGAGGCAGGAGGATTGCTTGAGCCTGAGTTCAAGCTGCAGTGAGCTATGATCAGGCCACTGCACTCCAGCTTGGGCAACAAAGCAAGACCCCATCTCTAAAATTGAAAAAAAAAAAAAAATCCAGGTGCTGTGGCTCATAGCTGTAATCCCAGCACTTTTGGAGGCTGAGGCAGGTGGATCACCTGAGCTCAGGAGTTTGAGATCAGCCTGGCCAACATGGTGAAACCCCGTCTCTACTAAAAATACAAAAATGAGCCAGGCGTGGTGGCAGGCACCTGTAATCCCAGCTACTCAGGAGGCTGAGGCAGGAGAATCGCTTGAACCAGGGAGGCAGAGGTTGCAGTGAGCTGAGATCGCACCACTGTACTCCAGCCTGGGCAACAGAGTGAGACTCTGTCTCAAAAAATAAATAAATAAAAATTAAATTAAATTTAAAAATTGTAACACTTATCCCCACAGCATAAAACAGATATTGGAGGTGGGTATGGGAAGGCTTACTTTTCAGGACACATTCTGGTATACTTTGTATCATGTGCATGTAACTGGTAAAAATTTAATTAATTTTCATCTTCCAAATAGTGTTTGAGAACTAAAAGAGGTGACAATTTAATGTAGTGTGATAGGAATGCTAAGGTGAGTTGTTCCAAAGATCAACTTTGCCTCTGACTTTTCCCACTACAATTAACTCCAAGGTCTCAGTTCTTTTGATATAGGAGATTTGGGTTGTATTGTGCAAGGCTTGACATAATGTGACTACTAGGCTTGGGGATTCTTTTATGAGAATTTCACTAAGAAAACAATAGTTTTAGTCTCAATCCCTTCATAGTTGGAAGCATAATGTTCCTGAACCCTCCACTCCCAGATATAGACAAATATTTCTTCTTCCAAAGCAGTAAAGAGGTCTAGATGAGCTGCTGGCCATTTAGGGGTGAGGGAGGCATTTGAAGGCACTGGGCCTGGTCAAGGCATAATAGGGGTATTCCCAGGAGCTACTAAAGGCTGGCTGCTGAGCTCCTGAACAGGGTTGACTGGTGGGGATCCTTCAGGGCTGAGACCAGGTGGCGAACCCGCCGCTGCTGTTGCAGCCAATAGAGCATCTCCACTTTGTCGCTCTTCATCTTGTCCAGGTAGCGCCGCCCCTTGAAGATCACTGGCTCGCCAAAGATTAACTCTATCTCCTCCAGGAGGGAAGCCAAAGAAGACTCCATTAAGTTGAGCTTCCTGTGGAGATGGCTTCGGATCTGATTCTCCTCCAGGAAGTGACTGGAGCTCAAGTTGGTCTTTTTGAAGAAGCGGTTGGGGTTGGAAGCTTGTCCCTCAAACCACTCTAGTCTTGCCAGCAACGCCTCCCGCAGCTGAATGGGCTTCCGGGCCCGCTCCCAGGCATTCACCAATGAAGGCAGCTGCCTCAGGCGGGCTTTGGAGCTATATTTAATGGCCATGTCCACCTGGTCCTTGTTGGAGACCTCAAGCATGGACCACAGTTGTTCCAGACGCTTCTGCAGGCTCAGAATTTTGTGGGGTTCTCCCAGGCGGGGTGTCTTCCCAGCTCCTAGCCTGTGCTCTAGCACAGTGTTCCAATCCCACTCTCCTGGCACAAAGTCTGGTTCTTCATCTTCTAGCAATGGGGGAGGGTGCTGAATCTCTAGGGACTCTCTGACAGGGGCCACAATCTCCACAGGAACCTCTTCTTCATGCATTTGAAAGATGACATGAAGGAAATCTGTTTCATGGTTGGTGAGGTACTTGAAGTAGTCATCCACAGACAAGGTGGTTTTCCATGAGTTTATCAAGGAGGCCTTGTTTGACCACTTCTCCCAGCTTTTGGTAGCTTGGAGTGATGGGAGGGAGGGCATCTTCTCAGTATTGGACTGTAAAGTGTTTGCTCTCTGGAAGTAAAGTCCAACCAGCTCAGGGTTGATGATTTGAGACTGTTTTTCTTGACGTAGAAAGGCTGAGGACAGGAAGGCCGACCAGTCTTTATCTGCTGCAGGCTCAACTAGGGGCCCTTGATCAAAATGTAAGTGGTCAGAAGAGACATGGCTCATCAACTCCTTGTAGATCTCCCTGGTAGTACTGCCAACAAAGTTATCAATATCCATTTTTTCAATGGCTTTGGGATCCAGTTCACCAGCCAGATGGTTATACAGGGCTCCGGCCCCCTCAATGTGGAAAGAGTCTAAGAAGTTTCTATCTGAGACCTGTACGGCAGCCGCCTGGACCACGACCTCATTTCTAAGCTTCAAAGTAATGGTCACTAGCTGTGGGTGAAGTGGAAAGGATTTGGGGGGCTGGGGGTCCCACTGCCCAGAGGCTTCTTCCTCCTGGAGGTTCCTCAACATCTTCTCCAGCTCCTCCAGGCGATGCCCTGCAGCTGGATGACGGGTCACAACCCCCAGGAGAGGAGGCAGGCCTGAGTCCAGTGGTGGGTAGCGAGTCCCCTCCAACTTCATCTTCTTTATCAACTGCTTCAGATCCTCAGCCACGATGTGTCCAGTCAGCTCTGGTTTGCTCTCTGTAGCCAAGACCAGCGGGGTTAACGGGCGAGATGGGAGTGGAGGAAGGCCCAACTCATCTGCCAGCCTCCAGCCCTCACGCAGGGAGGGCATGGATTGGCCTCTCCGGAACTCAGAGTAGAAAGGCGAGGGGGAAGCCCTGCTGGTGGGAGCCACAGGATAGCTGGGCAGCGACACCATCTGTGAGGAACTGATGTCGATTTCTCTCTTCTTTCCTATGGAGGGCAGCCAGTGGAGAGGCTTTTTCCTCTTCAACCGAGGGATGGACTTCAATTCCTTCACTGGATCCATCCTTCCTGGCTCATTGAGAAACTCTGGTGGACGGCTGAGTTGGATGAGGTAGTTCAGGTTGAGGTTAGAGCACTGCACTTGGGCGAAGCCAGTGCTGTGAGGCCAGGGGATAGGGCACAGTTTGAACGTCCCAGCGGGGCAGACAGGGCGCAGCTTGTCCACATCTCCAGAGGCCTGCTCTGCCCTCAGCAGGGCCTGGAAGTCAGCGAGCAGGCCACGGTAGACGTCGGGACTAGTAAGGAAGAGTGTGCAGTCCCTGGCGAGGCTGGCGGCCAACCGGGTGAGGGTGGCTGATTCAGTGAAGACCCCCCTGGGGGTCGACATGGTCACCAGCAGGTGCAGGTAGCGCAAGAAGAGCTGCTCGCTGCTCAGCAGCACGTAGGCCTCGAGCCGCTTCCGCAGCTTCTGGTTGTTTTTGTGGCTCAGACTAAGTTCGGCGGGTGGCTCCCGCCAGCTGCACTTCAGCTCGTCCAGGATGACCTTGATGAGACGTAGTCGGGCCTCAGGAGGCACTCGCGCTGCTATCCCGCTGCTGGCCAGCAGCTTGGCCACCTGGCTGCACAGCGACGCCACCGTCAGCTTCGCGAGAGGGAAGGACTGCAGAATCCGGCCCTCCTGCGGGGGGCGCTTCTGAGGCTCTGGGGACGTCGCCCTAGTGGGGAAGAGCGACAGCGGACGCAGCAACCGGTGGTAAAACCGCTGGAGCTCAGGCTCGGGCTTCGGGGGCTCCATCTTAGAGCCGGCGGCTGCCACCGTCTGGGAACAGAAAGCCGAGTGGTTACTAAGGCAACCAGGAGCCCGACGGCCTGAGTGCGCCTGCGCGGCTGCCACCCGGTGGCTGACGGGGCAGGGCCTTGCGGGCTCACGCACTAGGAGGAGGAGTTAAGAGTGGCATTAGAGGCTTAGTCCTCGCGACGCTGCGCTGGTTGGCGCTGCTGCGCCGGAGGAGTTCTGCGTCTCTGGCTGGTGACTGGGTCCAGAATGGCTTCGGACTCGGGGAACCAGGGGACCCTCTGCACGGTGAGGGTCGAGGCTTCGTGTGGAGCCTCGCCGGGCAGACAGCCTCGGCCCCTGGGGTGATCGTTACCTTGGGAAGAGGGGAAGGAGTGGGCGCTTGGGTTGGGGCCTGGGGCCACGGATGAAACTAGGGTGCAAGGGTAGCAGGGGCCCTGCGTGAGTGTTGGGGGGTGACTCCCATGGTCCTGGAATGGTCATGAGTGATCACAAAGAAGGTGCTTGAAGAGGGGTTACGTGGGGCTTGTTCCCAGACCCTTGCGGTGGTCATAGGGTAGGTGGTGAAACAAAGTTATACCAAGGCACTTCCCCAGCGATCATCGGTTGGTCCCTGCCGCCCTTGCAGTTGGAGTTCGCGGTGCAGATGACCTGTCAGAGCTGTGTGGACGCGGTGCGCAAGTCCCTGCAAGGGGTGGCAGGTAAGAACAGGGTAAACTTTTCTGTAGACAGTCCAGAGGCCTCTGGGAGGGACCAGGCAAATCTATTAGGTGAACCCTACTCCCATTTTACAGATGCAGAAACTGAACCCCAGAGAGTGGAAGGAATGTTCTCAGAGTTAGCACACAGACCTGGAGGCAGAGCCTAGAGTACAGCTGTCCAGCTTGCCCTGACAGATTCTAACTGCCTGTCTTGTTGTCCTGAACCTCAGGTGCCCCAGAGACTGAGGAGCTAGGCTGAGGGAGTTCCTTGGAAAACAAGCAGTTTTTGCTTGGGAAACAACATAATCTTGACAAAGCAAACAGCAGCGCTGGCCCTATACCATCCTGGGTAGCTTCTCATTCTTAAAAGGCCAGGGCCGGGCACGGTGGCTCATGCCTGTAATCCCAGCACTTTGGGAGGCCGAGGTGGGTGGCTCACGAGGTCAGGAGATCGAGACCATCCTGGCTAGCACAGTGAAACTCCGCCTCTACTAAAAAATACAAAAAATTAGCTGGGCGTGGTGGTGGGCACCTGTAGTCCCAGCTACTTAGGAGGCCGAGGCAGGAGAATGGTGTGAACCCGGGAGGCAGAGCTTGCAGTGAGCGGAGATAGCGCCATTGCACTCTAGCCTGGGCAACAGAGCGAGACTCCGTCTCAAAAAAATAATAATAATAAATAAAAGGCCAGCTGGTCTGGAGGTGACCTGGTACAATGAGAAAGATCTGGAAAGGTAGAGCCACCAGCATGGCTCTGGGAACTGGCTTCCTTTGATTCTGTTAGGTGTTCATCCAGGCCAGGCTCAGTGGCTCACGCCTGTAATCCCAACACTTTGGGACACCGAAGTGGGTGGATTGCTCAAGTCCAGGAGTTTGAGAGCAGCCTGAGCAACATGGCGAAAACCCTTCTCTATAAAATATACAAAAATTAGCTGGGCATCATGGTGCGTGCCTGTAGTCCCAGCTACTGGGGAGGCCGAGGCAGGAGGATTGCTTGAGCCCAGGAGGTGGAGGCTGCAGTGAGTTGGATCGCTCCACTGCACTCCAGGCCAGGTGACAGAGTGAGACCCTGTCTCAAAAAAGAAAAAAAAGGTTCACCCAGTCATTCGGCAGGTATGGACCAGACACTGGGGCTTTTTAGGGAGAAGAGTTCACATGAGTATCAGGCACATCCCCTGCACTCAGGTGGAAATGAGCATGCAAGCGTTGCCTGGATGGCATTCACAGAATGCTTCGTGGAAAGAGCAATGGTGAGAGGGAATGAGATGAGATGGCTTCTGAAGCTGGGACCCTGGTAGTAGTGGACTCTGCAAAGTGATTAGGGGTATGAGCTCTAGAGTTCAAACCCCCTCTTTGCCACTTAATGGCACTAAGACTTCATGCATGTTACTCTTTGTGTCTCTGTTTCTTCCGTGTTAAATGGGGGATGATAATAGAAGCTACTCTGGAGGATTGTCCTGAAGAGTAACCGAGTTAATACAAAAAAAGCATTTAGAAAAGTCTTTGGCATGTAGTAACAGCCCAGTAAATCCTAGGGGATTATGAGAGGAAGGGCTTACAGGTGGTGATCTGGATGGAAGGAGAATGGAGGGGACAATGTTGAAGCTGGGTTTGCTTAGACTATATGTTTTGGGTGGTGAGTGAGCCCTCCACTTCCTGTACAACTTGCTTGCCAGGAGAGCAGACAGCTGGCCTTTCTCTTGGACCCAGAGCAGTTTTCAGCCCTCAGCATGTTTCTTAGGCACCAGATAAAGACTTCTGGTGACTGTGTTTTCTGGTCCAGCTTGGCTTTCTCATGGGGCCAGGCAGGGAAGTTGTAGTTTTCTAGAATGCACACACACAGAGAAAGAGAGTTGCCATCTCAGGAGGCCTGGGGGAAGGCCTTTTCAGGAGGTAAGCAGGAGGAGCCCCCAGCCCAAGGCTCACCCTCTTGAATCTCTATCACTTGCCCTGGTGTTCTCTGTGGCCTTCTGTTTTCTCTCTCACTGGGCTCTGAGCCAACCAAGGGTGGGCCTGGCTACATTCCAAGGTCTACCAGTCTTAACTCAAGGAGCAAACTGAATGGCTGCTTAGCTAAGGTGCCAGCCTCCCTCTTGGTTTAGACTCAGTCAAGAATTCA
Source organism: Hylobates moloch (assembly GCF_009828535.3). Taxonomy (NCBI): domain Eukaryota; kingdom Metazoa; phylum Chordata; class Mammalia; order Primates; family Hylobatidae; genus Hylobates; species Hylobates moloch. The sequence continues at coordinate 85,728,264 of NW_026652280.1, forward strand.
GGAGGTGCATAGTGACAAGGAGCTTCCCACTTCAGGAGCAGAGAATCAGCTCTTCTCTGGAGACCTGAGGGTCTGGGAACTCTCCTATGCTGAGGCCTGTCATCAGGACATCTTATCTGCTATGTGTCCAAAACATATTTAGGCCTCCACACTGCTCCAGGCCACGCCACCTCTCCCTAGCATGTGTAAGAACCTCATCCTTTGATGGGTTCCCCATTGCTTCTGTTGCCCCCTCTAATAGCTTTTGCACATAAAAGCCAGGGTCTTGTTCTGCTCTGTTGCCCAGGCTGGAGTGCAGTGGCACCATCTCAGCTCACTGCAACCTCCACCTCCCAGTTCATTGGATTCTCCCACCTCAGCCTCCTGAGTAGCTGGGATTACAGGTGTGCACCACCATGCCTGGCTAATTTTTGTACTTTTACTAAAGATGGAGTTTTGCCACGTTGGCAAGGCTGGTATCGAACTCCTGGCCTCATGTGATCCACCTGCCTCAACCTCCCAAAGTGATGGGATTATAGGTGTGCGCCACCACGCCTGGCCATCTGACAACTGACTTTTTTTTTTTTTTCGAGACGGAATCTTGCTCTGTTGCCCAGGCTGGAGTGCAGTGGCGCGATCTCGGCTCACTGCAAGCTCCGCCTCCCAGGTTCATGCCGTTCTCCTGCTTCAGCCTCCTGAGTAGCTGGGACTATAGGCGCCCACCACCACACCCGGCTAACTTTTTTGTATTTTTAGTAGAGATGGGGTTTCACCGTGTTAGCCAGGATGGTCTTGATCTCCTGACCTTGTGATCTGCCCACCTCAGCCTCCCAAAGTGCTGGGATTACAGGCGTGAGCCACCGCGCCCGGCCGACAACTGACTTTTGAACTTGACCCTTGTGGACCTCACAGAGCTACTGCCCTCACAGAGCTGGCGGCCTAGGAGTGAAACAGAGGATTGTAGTCAGTGCAATGTGAATTACAGGAGGGGGAGTGTGAGCTGCTACAGGACCACAAGGGGTGTGGTCCTAACCCAGCTTGGAGCCTAGGGGCTGCTTCCTAGGGTGAGTACAATATCTGGGTTAAGTGCTGGGGCTCTGGAGCTAGGCTGCATGGTCAGAGGTCCAGTTGCACAACTTATTACGTTGTGACTTTGAGCAAGTTTCTTCATCTTTCTATGCCTCAGTTTTCTCATCTGCAAAATGGGGATCATTGTACCTAACTTAGAGGCTTAGTAGGAGTACCAAATATGTTAAGACAGGTAAAACACAGTATTTGCTCACCGTCCATGCCCAGTAAGTGTTAGCTCTACTAATGAGGCAATAGTCCCTGCCTTTTATGTGTGTAATAGCTTTATTAAGATATAATTCGGCCAGGCACAGTGGCTCACACCTGTAATTCCAGCACTTTGGGAGGCTAAGGCAGGCAGATCACAAGGTGAGGAGATCGAGACCATTCTGGCTAACACGGTGAAACCCTGTCTCTACTAAAAACACAAAAAATTAGCTGGGCGTGATGGTGGGCACCTGTAGTCCCAGCTACTTGGGAGGCTGAGGCAGGAGAATGGCTAGAACCCGGGAGGTGGAGCTTGCAATGAGCCGAGATTGCGCCACTGCACTCCAGCCTGGGCGACAGAGCGAGACTCCATTTCAAATAAAAAAAAAAAAGACCGGGTGTGGTGGCTCATGCCTGTATTCCTAGCACTTTGGGAGGCCAAGGCGGGCAGATCACGAGGTCAGGAGATTGAGACCACCCTGGCTAACACGGTAAAACCCCGTCTTTACTAAAAATACAAAAATTTAGCCGGGCTTGGTGGCGAGCGCCTGTAGTCCCTGCTACTCGGGAGGCTGAGGCAGGAGAATGGCGTGAACCCGGGAGGTCGAGCTTGCAGTGGCCCAGATAGCACCACTGCACTGCAGCCTGGGCAACAGAGCGAGACTCTGTCTCAAAAAAAAAAAAAAAAGATATAATTCATAGGCTGGGCAGCTAGGCACAGTGGCTCACGCCTGTAATTCCAGCACTTTGGGAGGCTTGCTTGAACCCAGGAGGCAGAGGCTGCAGTGAGCCAAGATCCTGCCACTGCTCTCCAGCCTAGGTGACAAAGCGAGACTCCATCTCGAAAATAAAAAAAGATATAATTCATGTACTATAAAAATCACGCATTTAGGCCAGGCGCAGCGGCTCATGCCTGTAGTCCCAACAGTTTGGGAGGCTGAGGTTGCGGTGAGCCGAGATTGTGCCATCACACTCCAGCCTGGGTGACAGAGCGAGACTCTGTCTCAAAAAAAAAAGAAAAAAAAATCACCCATTTAAAGGATACAGTTCATCTGTTTGTAGTATTTTCAGAGTTGTGCAACCATCTCTCCACTGTCAGTTTTACATTTTTTTTTTTTTTTGAGACGGAGTCTTGCTCTGTCACCCAGGCTGGAGTGCAGTGGTGCAATCTCGGCTCACTGCAAGCTCCGCCTCCCGGGTTCACGCCATTCTCCTGCCTCAGCCTCCGAATAGCTGGGACTACAGGTGGCCGCCACCACGCCTGGCTAATTTTTTGTATTTTTAGTAGAGACGGGGTTTAACCGTGGTCTCGATCTCCTGACCTCGTGATCCGCCCGCCTCGGCCTCCCAAAGTGCTGGGATTACAAGCGTGAGCCACCGCGCCCGGCCCAGTTTTACATTTTTATCACTTCATAAAGAAATCCTAGGCCACAGCCAGGCGTGATGGCTCATGCCTGTAATCTCTGTACTTTGGGAGCCTGAGGCAGGCAGACAACCTGAGGTCAGGAGTTCGAGAGCAGCCTGGCCAACATAGTGAAACGCCATGTCTATTAAAAGAAAAAAATACAAAAAAATTAGCTGGGCATGGTGGTGGGGTGTGCCTGTAGTCCCTGCTACTTGGGAGGCTGAGGCAGGAGAATCGCTTGAACCTGGGAGGTGGAGGTTTCAGCAAGCTGAGATTGTGCCACTGCACTCCAGCCTGGGTGACGGAGTGAGACTCCATCTCAAAAAAATAAAAAAATAAATTAAAAAAAATAGAGACAGAAAATAGATTGGTGGCAGGGGTGGGAGAATAGGAGGGTGATAGCTAAGGGATATAGGATTTCTTTTCCTTTTATTTTATTTTAGAGATGGAGTCTCACTTTTTCACCTGGGGTGGAGTGCAGTGGTGCAATCTCGGCTTACTGCAAACTCCGCCTCCTGGGTTCAAGCAGTTCTTGTGCCTCAGCCTCCAGAGTAGCTGGGACTACAGGTGCGCACCCCCATGTCTGGCAAATTTTTATATTTTTGGTAGAGACAGGGTTTCACCATGTTGGCCAGGCTGGTCTCAAACTCCTGACCTCAGGTGATCCACCCATCTCGCCCTCCCAAACTGCTGGGATTACAGGCGTGAGCCACCACACCCGGCCTATTTTATTATTTTTGTTTGTTTGTTTTATTCCGTATCAGAGTCTTGCTCTGTTGCCCAGGCTGGAATGCATTGGCATGGTGGCTCACGCCTGTAATCCTAGCACTGTGGGAGGCCGAGGTTGGTAGATTACCTGAGGTCAGGGGTTCGAGACCAGCCTGGCCAACATGGTGAAACCCCATCTCTACTAAAAATATAAAAATTAGCCGGGCATGGTGGTGCACACCTGTAGTCCCAGCTACTTGGAAGGCTGAGGCAGGAGAATTGCTTGAATCTGGCAGGTGGAGGTTGCAGTGAGCCAAGATCGTGCCACTGCACTCCAGCCTGAGCAACAGAGACAGACTCTGTTTCAAAAAAAAAAAAAATTTTTTTTAAGCTGTCTCCTACAGGAAGAATATTTTCTGTCTGTGGATTTGCCTACTCTAGACATCTAATATACATAGCATTATATATGTGGCTTTGTGACTGGCTTTCATGTAGCATAATGTTTCAAGCATGTATCAGCACTTCGTTCCTGAATAGTATTCCATTGTATGGATACCATATTTTATCTGTTCATTAGTTGATGGGCATTTGGGTTATTTTTATCTTTTGGCTATTGTGAATAATGCCGCTATGGATAGCCCACTTAAAAAAAAATACTGCTTTAAAAAGAATTATGTATGTTTCCAAAGTTACAAATAATGCCTGGCGTGTATTAGAACTCACAGAAATCCTGGGGGCAAGGTGGCATTATCCCCATTTATATGAAAAGAAACAGACTCAGAAGTGAAGAGGCTTACTCAGGGTTACACAGTTACAAAGTAGCTTGCCTCTGGCCATGGGAAGTTTGGTGGAAATGGGGATAGAGAATCGCTGTCTGTTTCTCTGTTCTCTGCTGCCAGCACTGGGTGCCAGCCTCTGTTGCCCTCTTCCCTCTCTCTCCTGCCAGGTGTCCAGGATGTGGAGGTACACTTGGAGAACCAGATGGTCTTAGTACACACCACTCTGCCCAGCCAGGAGGTGCAGGCTCTCCTGGAAGGCACGGGGCGGCAGGCGGTACTCAAGGGCATGGGCAGCGGCCAGTTGAGTGAGTGACCACTGTGGCCTTGGCCCCTCTGGGAGGGAGGTGGCTCAGAGCTGTTACAAATCTAACCATAGGATTCTTGGGCTCTGGGTTGGAGTGGCTTTGAGGAAGGTGTGAAAATTATGTGAGACTCCCTGCCCTTCCTGAGCTGCTGAAGAGGTGTGCTGGGTGAGGTGGCAAGCCAGCCCAAGTGTCTAATACCTTGCAGAGAATCTGGGGGCAGCAGTGGCCATCCTGGGGGGGCCTGGCACCGTGCAGGGGGTGGTGCGCTTCCTACAGCTGACCCCTGAGCGCTGCCTCATCGAGGGAACTATTGACGGCCTGGAGCCTGGGCTGCATGGACTCCACGTCCATCAGTACGGGGACCTCACAAACGACTGCAACAGGTGAGTTGTCCGAAGTCTCCCCAGTAGCATCCTCAGCTACACATTTTCACACTTGGCCCTCGCCAATACTCTGTGAGGCACATACACACAGGCACAACCTCCAGATGAGGAAACTAAGGCTCACAGAGGTTAAATGACTTGCCAAAGGTCCAGAGCAGGTAAAAGGTAGAGTTGGAATTTGAGTCAAGATCTGACCTTGGCTGGGCACAGTAGCTCACACCTGTAATCCTAGCACTTTGGGAGGCCAAGGTGGGTGGATCACCTGAGGTCAGGGGTTCAAGACCAGCCTGGCCAACATGGTGAAACCCCATCTCTACTAACAATACAAAAAAAAAAAATTAGCTGGGCACAGTGGCACGTGCCCGTAATCCCAGCTACTGGGGAGGCCCGTAATCTCCTGAGGCAGGAGAATCGCTTGAACTCAGGAGGTGGATGTTGTGGTGAGCTGAGATTGCACCACGGCACTCCAGCTCGGGGGCGACAGGGCAAAACTCTGTCTCAAGAAAAAAAAAAATCTGATCTTGAAGATCCTGCTTATTACCACCTTACTGCCTCTGAGATGGAAGGGGACTTCTGGACACAGCAAAGGAAGGGTCCCCATGCCATGGTGTTTGTCATGCTGTGATATAACTAGTTATTTACTCATCTGTGAATCCCCTGAGCCAGAAGCTTATTGAGGACAGGACCCATGTCTGATTCTTCTCGGTGCCCTCTACCCAAAGCCCAGCACAGAGTAGGCCTGTTTGTTGAATGATTGAATGAATGAAGCAAATATAGATAGATGAGAGGGTAGAGCACCTGGCCTGTGAGCTGCTTTCCTGCCCACCTGTTTCCTTTCTTTCTTAGCTGTGGGAACCACTTTAACCCTGATGGAGCATCTCATGGGGGCCCCCAGGACTCTGACCGGGTAAGTGTCTGTCTGGGTTTGGGCTTGGGCTGAGAGAACCCAAAGTCTCAGAGGCAGGGCAGGCAGCTCTTGGGATCTTAACAGTGTGATTCCTTTTTGGTGGAGTCTTTTCCTCTCACTTTATTTTGCTGAGTTTGGAAACATTTGTTGACACTTTCTGTGATCAAGGCCCAGGGGATACAATAGATTACAGCCCCAGTGCCTGACCCAAGGAGCACACAGTCTGTGGGGGAGATTACTGAATTCCATGGTTTCCAGGCAGTGAGATAATCCTTGCAGGAGCCTGCAAGAGGCCCTGGAGCCCACAGTTCATCTGCCCGAGGGGCAGGGGCAGTGGGAGGAAGTGAAATACGGAAGTTGAGAGTTTTACCTAAACTGAAAAGGCTGTCCCTGGCGTTCCCTAACAGCCCGGTCTTGGAGTTTCATTTTTCAGCAGAGAATCATTTCCCAATCTTCAGGGAATTGCATGTTGCCTTAATGATTTTTGCCTTATCTGAGTACTAGTTGTATTGTTAGTTACTCAATCATTTGATTTTTTTTATCTTATTTTCTGAGATGGAGTTTTGTTCTTATTGCCCAGGCTAGAGTGCAATGGCGCGATCCCAGCTCATTGCAACCTCCGCCTCCCAAGTTCAAACGATTCTCCTGCCTCAGCCTCCCTAGTAGCTGGGACTACAGGTGCACACCACTACACCCGGCTAATTTTTGTATTTTTAGTAGAGATGGGGTTTCACCAGGTTGGCCAGGCAGTCTTGAACTCCTGACCTCAAATGATCCACCCACCTCAACCTCCCAAAGTACTGGGATTACAGGCATGAGCCACTGTGCCCGGCTCTGACTGTGCTATTTTCTATCTTGATGGGTTTGCAACCTTGCGCCACAAAACAAATGAAACCGTGGTATGTGTTGCTTAATGCATGTTACTGATTTTTTGGACTTTTCGCAGCTCTGTTACCTATCATGCTTTTCTTTTCTTCTGTTCCTTTTCCTTTCTCCCCTCCCCTCCCCTCTCCTTTCCGAGATAGGATCTCACTCTATTGCCCATGCTGGAGTGCAGTGCTGCAATCATGGCTCACTATAGCCTTGAACTCGTGGGCTCAAGCAATCCTTCCACCTCACCTGATAGCTGGGACCACAAGCATGTACCATTATGCCCAGCTAATTTTTTTTTTTTTTTTTGGTGGTAGAAATAGGGTGTCACTATATTTCTCAGGCTAGTCTCAAACTGCTGGGCTTGAGCAGTCCTCCCTCCTCGGCCTCCCAGTGTTAGGATTATGAGCATGAGCCAGCATGCCTGGCCTCTGTCACATTTCTTTTTTTTTTTTTCTTTTTCTTTTTTGTATTTTTAGTAGAAACGAGGTTTTGCCATGTTGGCCAGGCTGGTCTTGAAGTCCCAACCTCAAGTGATCCGCCTGCCTTGGCCTCCCAAAGTGCTGGGATTACAGGCGTGAGCCCCTGTGCCCGACCACTCTGTCACATTTCTAATGATCAAAAGTTTTTACTCCCTGTTCTGGGAAACTGGAGAGGCATTTCTATAGAGTCCATTGCACAGTGCCATGCTTATGTTCAGTGATTAGTAATCTGCTGCTGCAAATCAAATGACTCCAAAGTTAGGAGTTTAAAACAACAAACATATACTGTCTCTGGGACAGGAATTTGTGTGTGACTTAGCTGGGTGCCTGCAGCTCAGGGTCTCTCTCGGGGCTGCAGTCATCTCAGGGCCCCACGTGGGGAGAATCTGCTTCCAGGTTTGCTCATGTTGCTGTTGGCAGGCCCCAGGTCCTCCCTGGCTGTTGGCCAGAGTCATCAGTTCTTTGCCACGTGGGTCTCTCCCTAGGGCAGCTCACAACACGGCAGTTGGCTTCTCTCAGAGTGAATGAGCGAGAGAGAGAGAGAGATTGAGATTGAGAGAGGGCGTCCAAGACTCAAGCCACATTCTTTTTGTTACCTAATCTTAGAAGTGACACTAGGTCCAGCCCACACTCAAGGGAGGCTCATCATAGAGGCCATTCGCCTCATGCAGCCTTGAAAGATGACGGGCAGGAAGTAGGCATTGAAGAGGGTAAGAGTGGGATTGGCAAGCCCAGCAAAAGAAACTGCCCAGGCAAAGCCCTCGAGGCATGGAATGGCAGGGAGAGCTTCTGAAGGGCCGGAGACTGCCTTGTGGCCTGTGTTTTCTTCCTGGACCCCAGGTGGGGCAGGGAATCAGAAGGGGCTGGCATCAGCAGCTGTACCTCACCCAATCCCTTAACTTAGACAAGAAAGAACTGAGCAGGAGCTGAGCAGCCAAGACCATGGTGACTGGCAAGTTGCTGTTGGGTTTTAGCATCTGCTTTTCCCAGGTGGAAGAGAATTCCATGTGGGAATTTGCATCCAAGCCTGGTTGTCCCTTGCACATCTCCTAACTGATCTCTAAGCTCCCTTCTATTCTCTCCTCACCCTGCTCCAGTCCTTACTTTTCATAGACTGCACTAGAAGGATTGTTCTGAAGCCTGGAGTAACCAGGTCATGCCCCTGCCTGAAACTTGTCTTGGCTCCCAGTGCCTGAGAGTACAAGCTGGGCCTAGCTTCTTGGTGTGGACATTCAATGCCCCACTCCCCCAGCCTATTTCCCCTCCCTGTGTGCTGAGGAAACAGCCTGGAAAGGCTGCCTTTCCCTGAACTCCTGCTGGGTCATGCCTCCAGCCACACTGTCCAGGCTGCCCCCTGCCTTGAGGCCGCTCCTCAAGCCGGGCGCGGTGGCTCACGCCTGCAATCCCAGCACTTTGGGAGGCTGAGGCGGACGGATCACTTGAGGTCAGGAGTTCGAGACCAGGCTGGCCAATATGGTGAAACCCTGTCTCTACTAAAAATACAAAAATGCCTTCCTCCCTTCCTCCCTCCCTCCCTTCTTTTCTTTCTTTCTTTCTTTCTCTCTCTCTTTCTCTCTCTCTTTCTCTCTCTCTTTCTCTCTCTCTTTCTCTCTCTCTTTCTCTCTCTCTTTCTCTCTCTCTTTCTCTCTCTCTTTCTCTCTTTCTCTCTCTCTTTCTCTCTCTCTTTCTTTCTTTCTTTTCTTTTCTTTTCCTCTGTGGCCCGGGCAGCAATCTCCTCGTCTCGCTGCTGCCCCGCGCCGCGGACTGCCTGGGACTGCCGGCGCGCGCCACCGCTGCCTGTTTTTTCTCCTTTGCCTGCCGGCGCGCGTTCCCCATCTTGGCCACGCTAGTCGCCAGCTCCTGACCCCGAACGCTCTGCCCGCCTCGGCCTCCCAGGATGCTGGGACTACAGACAGAGTCTCGCTCACCCGGTGCTCCGTGTTGCCCGGGCTGGAGTGCGGTGGCGTGGTCTGGGCTCGCGGCAGCCTCCGCCTCCCAGCCGCCTGCCTTGGCCTACCAGGGTGCTGGGATTGCAGCCCCTGCCCGGCCGCCGCCCCGTCTGGGAGGTAGGGAGCGTCTCTGCCCGGCCGCCCCTCTGCCCGGCCTCCCCATCTGGGAAGTGAGGAGCGCTTCTGCCCGGCCACCCATCGTCTGGGAGGTGAGGAGCGCCTCTGCCCG
>NW_026652280.1:85747534-85801802 GCF_009828535.3 Hylobates moloch
GGAGGTCTACCACGGAGGCCAGAAGCAATGTGGGGGCTGGACGTGGTGGCTCACGCCTGTGGTCCCGGCACTCTGGGGGGCGAGGTGGGTTGATCACTTCGGGCTAGGAGTTCGAGACCAGTCTGGCCAACATGGCGAAACATGAAAAATACAACAGACAAACTAACCAACCAACTCAGTGACAACAAAACAGGTCTACCCTGGAGTCATACTCTAATTTTTTCTATTTTCCTCCCTTTCTGATCCTTTATCCCACTTTCTTTTTCTTCCTCTTCCTTCTCCCTCTTCTTTGTCAAATAGAGGATTGAGTTATTATCACTGATCCATATAAAGTCCCTCTCTCATTTATTTTAACTCCCACCCCCCATTTCTATTCCCCGACTTCCCATGTGCAACCTTCCTAATATGTTTGATACGCATCTTTTTGTTTGTATGTATTATTAGAAAATGTTTATTGTTTTTGTGTGCAAAAAAATTAATAAAAAAAAAAAGCTAAAAAAAAAAAATACAAAAATTAGGCCAGGTGCAATGGCTCATGCCTGTAATCCCAGCACTTTGGGAGGCTGAGGCAGATGGGTCACTTGAGGTCGGGAGTTTGAGATCAGCCTGACCAACATGGTGAAACTCTGTCTCTATTAAAAATACAAAACTTGGGCTGGGCGTGGTGGCTCACGCCTGTAATCCCAGCACTTTGGGAGGCCGAGGCGGGCAGATCACAAGGTCAGGAGATTGAGACCATCCTGGCTAACATGGTGAAACCCCATCTCTACTAAAAATACAAAAAATTAGCCAGGTGTGGTGGCGGGCGCCTGTAGTCCCAGCTACTCGGGAGGCTGAGGCAGGAGAATAGCGTGAACCTGGGAGGCGGAGCTTGCAGTGAGCCGAGGTCACACCACTGCACTCCAGCCTGGGTGACAGAGCAAGATTCCATCACAAAAAACAAAACAAAACAAAACAAAACAAAAGTTAGCCGGGCATGGTGGTGTGCATCTGTAGTCACAGCTACTCGGGAGGCTGAGACAGAATTGCTTGAACCTGGGAGGTGGAGGTTACAGTGAGCCCAGATCGTGCCACTGCACTCCAGCCTGGGCAACAGAGCGAGACTCTGTCTCAATAAATAAATAAATTAATTAATTAATTAAAAGAAATACAAAAACTAGCCAGGCGTAGTGGTGCGTGCCTGTAATCCCAGCTACTCGGGAGGCTGAGGCAGGAGAATTGCTTGAACCCGGGAAGCAGAGATTGCAGTGAGCTGAGATCACGCCATTGCATTCCAGCCTGGGCATCGCAATGAGACTTCGTATCAAAACAAAACAAGCAAAAAGAACCACTCTTCAGGGCTCTGTATCCCCTCCCCCATCTTGATCTTTCTACTGTTCAAGTCTCCAACGCAGGGCGTAACAAAAAGTGCCAGGTGCAGGCAGCAGATATCCCTCTGGAAAACGAGATAAAGCAGAACTGGCGCTTCTTCCTGCCCATCAGTTGGTGGCACAGTGAGATGCCTGGTTACTCAGCAGCAAGGTCATGGGAGCCCACCCGCACTGGCATAGGCACTTGTTTCTGCCCAAAATGTCAGGTTGGGGACAATTTATTTGCACAGATGTGGGTTTCTGTGGCTCACTAGTAAGCCCTTGTCACCCCAAAACACACCAACTGTTGTATTCACCCTGTGTGTCATGACCCCTAGTCTATTCTGTATCTGGACCCCCACCATGTTCTAAGTCCCTTGAGGATGGTGACCTGCATACTCCCTGCCATGTTTGGTAGTGTGTCTGACCTAGGAGGTGCTCATAGGTGTGTTATGACAATTTTTATTACCTTCAAAGGAGAAGGAGGGCAGAGCCAGCTTCTAGGGGCTAGGACAAGCTCTTTGCCCCTTGCATTTCCTTCTGTTCCTGGAATCTGGGAGTCAGGGAAATGACACTGGCTGCCTATGATGGTCAGGGAAGCCAAGCTTGGCCAACTTAAGCCTATGGGAATTGAAGACAGCCAAGGGCCACAGAGCCATCAGGAGGCTGCACAACTGAGCTAACTGGAGGCTGAGAAGCAGAGCTGGGCAATTGCCTCACCGGAAAAACAGTCTGGTCCAATGGGAATGACTGAACAAGCAGGGGAAACTTCCACTGGCTCTTTTCAGTCCACTGTCATCCTGCCCAGGATTTCAGTTCCAGGGAGGGAGTGTTCAGATGGTCCAGGACTTCCTGAACTACTTTCCACTTCCAGATAGGGCCAAGAGGACCTTGCCTGCCCAGTCCTTGGGGGAGCTCAGATCCTACCAGACTGGTACCCACAGGAGGAAATGGGTACTTTAGGGAAGCAGGAAGAGGTATCGGAATCAGGAAGTCAGCTTGGCACCACGTGGCACACATCCCCTATACACACACTGGATCTCATTCCAGCACCGCGGAGACCTGGGCAATGTCCGTGCTGATGCTGACGGCCGCGCCATCTTCAGAATGGAGGATGAGCAGCTGAAGGTAAGGTGGAAAAGAAGGTGGGCACCTTTCCTAACAGGGTCCATCATCTGAGGCTGTCGTCTCCCCTCAAAGGTGTGGGATGTGATTGGCCGCAGCCTGATTATTGATGAGGGAGAAGATGACCTGGGCCGAGGAGGCCATCCCTTATCCAAGACCACAGGGAACTCCGGGGAGAGGTGAGTGGTGTCGGCCCCTGCAGGAGGCTGTGCTCTGCGGATGGTGCATGAGGAACCCAGGGGTGGGGGCCAAACAAGTACCCACCCCTGACCACACATTCTTCTGCAGGTTGGCCTGTGGCATCATTGCACGCTCCGCTGGCCTCTTCCAGAACCCCAAGCAGATCTGCTCTTGCGATGGCCTCACCATCTGGGAGGAGCGAGGCCGGCCCATCGCTGGCAAGGGCCGAAAGGAGTCGGCCCAGCCCCCTGCCCACCTTTGAGCAGGACCTCACCTTGGCTCTGTTGCTGTCCTCCAGGGCGAGCAGTTTCCACTTCCAGAGGGTGCCAGAGGGACTTTGCCTGCCCAGTCTTTGGAGAGCTCAGTACAGGGCAGGAGCTGCTGTGGTGTTCCCTTGGCAAATGAAAGTTTTATTTTCGTTTGGGACTTGGTGTTTTGTGCTTGTCTCCGTGCCCCTTATGGGCTTGGTGAACATAGCTCTGCCTCTGCCCTTTGTATCAGGGCCACCCCTTAGCATTGGAGCCAAACAAACCTGAATTCAAACCTACACACACACTGAAGTCCCCATCTTCCTCCTTGGAGCCATAATGAAGAGCCACTACAGTCAAATTTCTGTTTGTGGCCTGTCCCCACCCCTCGCTATGGCTGATTGGAACCAAAATGGACACCTGACCCATGGTGGCCCATGCTTTCCCTGAGAAATCAGAGCAGATCCAGCTTTAGTTTTTTCCTGTGGTTGGACCCATAACATTGGAATATGGGAAGTTTTGATGGCCCTCTTCTCCCTGCCTTATTGACTGATGCCCTGCCTTATTGACTGAGCATCAGAAAAAGGAGGAAGAATGAGGCAGGGAGAATCTAAGAGTTGCTGGAGAATCCCAGTCACTCTGGAGTCCCCTCTCTGAGCCTTTCGTGAGGCCAGCTGCCTCCTGCCTGGGATTGAAGAGATGCTCCTGAATCCTCCTAATGTATCCCCGTTAAGATAATCTGGCTTGAGGCTGGGCACGGTAGCTCACATCTGTAATCCCAGCAGTTCGGAAAGCCAAGATGGGAGGATCTCTTGAGCCTAGGAGTTTGAGACCAGCCGGGGGAACAGAGTAAGACCCTGTCTCTACAAAAAAAAAAATAATTTAATTAGCTGGGCGTGATGGTGCATGCTTGTGGTCCCAGCTATTTGGGAGGCTGAGGTGGGAGGATCGCTTGAGCCTGGGAGGTTGAGGCTGCAGTGAACCATGATCACGCCACTGCATTCCAGCCTGGGCAACAGAGCAGGACTCCATCTCAAAAAAAACAAAAACAAAAACAAAAACAAAACCACCTGACTTTATTTCTTTTAGTCATAAGTAAAAATTATTAATTAACATAATAAGTGAAGTGCTTGGCACAGAGCCCATCATATAAAGTTAAGGGAGCAGCAGCTATGATTCTGAGGCTGCGTGGGACCCTTGGAGGCAGCCCTAGCCAAGCTCCCCTTTCCTATGGTTGGATGAGCTGCTAACCAGGGAACAGTTTGTGGGACTTCGGGTTCAGAGCCTCCCTACTCATCTATTATTTCCCTGTACCCCCACCCCCATGGAGTGCCTTGCTCATCCTTGACAAAGCTGCTTTTATGACAGGGTAAGCTGGCAGACTACAAACTTTGCCCCAAGCTGGCAGACTACAAACTTTGTCCCTACACTGCCTGCTTGGAACTGGGTGGGTGGTTTCGCAGTTAGTTGTCCTTGGCTTTGAGGCAGAGCCCCTGGCTCGGCACCCATTCCCCAGTCCCTGTCTGTTTTCCCTTTCAAGGCTGTGGGTGGGTTCCACCTCTAGCCCCAACCCTTGGACTCTGCTCTTTCTTGCCAAACCTATGCTGGTTGTTTTCCAGCTCCCTGTGGTTGCTGGGAGCCAAACCCTTTTAAGCCCAGACTCAGGCTGTCTTTCCCCACTTCCAGGTCATTGCAGAAACTCATCCTGGATTCTGCCCACAGCTAACCCCTGACATCCTCTCACCTCCATTCTGGAATGATGCCTTGGTTTTACGCTTTTTAAGCCTAAACGGTTCACCATGACACCACTCTATTAGCCTTCTTTTTTTTTTTTTTTTTTTTTGAGATGGAGTCTCGCTCTGTTGCCCAGGCTGGAGTGCAGTGGCGCAATCTCGGCTCACTGTAAGCTCCGCCTCCTGGGTTCACGCCATTCTCCTGCCTCAGCCTCTCCAAGTAGCTGGGACTACAGGCGCCTGCCACCACACCCAGCTAATTTTTTTGTATTTTTAGTAGAGACGGGGTTTCACCGTGGTCTCGATCTCCTGACCTCATGATTCGCCCGCCTCGGCCTCCCAAAGTGCCGGGATTACATGCGTGAGCCACCGCGCCCGGCAGCCTCTTTTTTTTTTCCTTTTTTTGAGACAGAGTTTCACTCTGTTGCCCAGGCTGGACTCACTGCAGGCTGGCTGCGGTGACTCACACCTGTAATACCAGCACTTTGGGAGGCCGAGGCGGGTGGATCACTTGAGGTCAGGAGTTTGAAACCAGCCTGGCCAACACGGCGAAACCCCATCCCTACTAAAAATACAAAAGTTAGCCAGGTGTAGTGGGATTACAGTGCCTGAAATCCCAGCTACTCATGAGGCTGAGACAGGAGAATTGCTTGAACCCAGGAGGCAGAGGTTGCAGTGAGCCGAGATCACACCACTGCACTCCAGCCTGGGTGACAGAGCCAGATTCTTATCACATACACACACACACACACACACACACACACACACACACACACAAAGGAGATCAGCCGGGCATGGTGGCTCACACCTGTAATCCCAGCACTTTGAGAGGCCAAGGCGGGCAGATCACAAGGTCAGATCGAGACCATCCTGGCTAACACAGTGAAACCCTGTCTCTACTAAAAATACAAAAACTTAGCTGGGTGTGGTGGAGGGCACCTGTAGTCCCAGTTACTTGGGAGGCTGAGGCAGGAGAATGGCGTGAACCTGGGAGGCAGAGCTTGCGGTGAGCCGAGATGGCGCCACTGCACTCCAGCCTGGGTGACAGAGCAAGACTCCGTCTCAAAAAAAAAAAAAAAGATCAACATCCTCATTTTCTTCTGAACTTCTGGCTGTGTGGTTTTTCAAAGTTTATTTTTAAATCACAGAACACTGTTCAAACATCTTGAAGCCTCATCTGCAAAGCAGAAGTGGAACTGCAGGCAAAGATGCTCCGTTTTGGCCAGGAACAGTGGCTCATGCCTGTCATCCCAGCACTGTGGGAGGCCAGGGCAGGAGGACTGCTTGAAGCCAGTTAGAAACCAGACTAGCCGGCCGGGCGCGGTGGCTCACGCTTGTAATCCCAGCACTTTGGGAGGCCGAGGCGGGCGGATCACAAGGTCAGGAGATCGAGACCACGGTGAAACCCCGTCTCTACTAAAAATACAAAAAAATTAGCCGGGCGTGGTGGCGGGCGCCTGTAGTCCCAGCTACTCGGAGAGGCTGAGGCAGGAGAATGGCGTGAACCCAGGAGGCGGAGCTTGCAGTGAGCCGAGACTGCGCCACTGCACTCCAGCCTGGGCGACAGAGCGAGACTCCGTCTCAAAAAAAAAAAAAAAAAAAAAAAAGAAACCAGACTAGCCAAGAAAGCAAGACCCTGTCTCTACAAAAAATAATTTAAAAGGCCGGGCGCGGTGGCTCATGCCTGTAATCCCAGCACTTTGGGAGGCCGAGGTGGGTGTATCACGAGGTCAGGAGATCGAGACCATCCTGGCGAACACGGTGAAACCCCGTCTCTACTAAAAATACAAAAAATTAGCCAGGTGTGGTGGCACGTGCCTGTAGTCCCAGCTACTCGGGAGGCTGAGGCAGAATGGCATGAACCCGGGAGGCGGAGCTTGCAGTGAGTGGAGATCGCGCCACTGCACTCCAGCCTGGGTGAGAGAGCAAGACTCTGTCTCAAAATAATAATAATAACTTAAAAATTAGCTGAGTGTGGTGGCACAAGTCTATGGTCCCAGCTACTTAGGACGCTGAGGCAGGAGGATTGCTTGTGCCTAGGAGTGTGCAGCTGCAGTGAGCCCCATGCCACTCTGCTCCAGCCTGGTTGAGAGAGTAAGACCTTGTATCTAAAAAAATAAAAATAATTTTTTTTAAAAAAGGCCTTTAATCCCAGCAGTTTGGGAGGCCAAGATGGGAGGATTGCTTGATCCCAGGAGGTCAAGGTTGCAGTGAGACATGATTGTGCCACTGCACTCCAGCGTGGAGGACAGAGTGAGACCCTGTCTCAAAAATAAATCAATAAATGAAAAGGAAAATTTGAGTCCAAGTTGGGAAGATTACTTGAGGCCAGGAGTTTGAGACCAAGTTGGGCAACATAGCAAGAACCCCATCTCTAAAAAAAAATTTTTTTTTTTTTTTGAGATGGAGTTTCTCTCTTATTGCCCAAGCTGGAGTGCAGTGGGGTGATCTCGGCTCACTGCAACCTCCACCTCCTGGGTTCAAGTGATTCTCCTGCCTCAGCATCCCGAGTAGCTGGGACTAAAGGTGAGTGCCACCACGCCCGGCTAATTTTTTGTATTTTTAGTAGAGATGAGTTTTCACCGCCAGGCGTGGTGGCTCACGCTTGTAATCCCAGCACTTTGGGAGGCCGAGGCCGGCAGATCACGAGGTCAGGAGATCGAGACCACGGTGAAACCCCATCTCTACTAAAAATACAAAAAAATTAGCCAGGCGTGGTGGCGGGCGCCTGTAGTCCCAGCTACTCGGAGAGGCTGAGGCAGGAGAATGGCGTGAACCCGGGAGGCGGAGCTTGCAGTGAGCTGAGATTGCGCCACTGCACTCCAGCCTGGCCGACAGAGCGAGACTCCGTCTCAAAAAAAAAAAGAGATGGGTTTTCACCATGTTAGCCAGGTTGGTCTTGATCTCCTGACCTTGTGATCCACCCGCCTCGGCCTCCCAAAGTGCTGAGATTAGAGGTGTGAGCCACCACACCCGGCCTATACCTCCATATTTTTAATGACATGACTGTGTCATTGTTTATTTTCAGTCTTGATATTGTCTGTGGAATTCTATATTAGGATGAATTCTGCAGTAAGTAACACAGTCCTAATAGTGGCCAAAGCAATTAAGACATTTAATTATGTCACCAGATCAACAGTCTGGAGATTTGAAGATTCAGAGCAGGTCCAGTGGTGTGGCGACGTCAGGATACTGTCATCATGAACTGTGTTTCTCTTCATATCCCCTCTCCCCTTTTGGTGGCAAGGGTGATTACCACAGCACCAAGCCTCCCATTGTCACACATTCACATGACAGGGTGGAAAGCTGGAAGGAAGGAGACCAAAAAGGGAAAAGCTCCTTTCTAACAGAGAAGAACACCTATGCAATGGAATAATGAAAGTCAGCTGTGAAAATGTCTTTATCTGTGTTGTTACTAACTCATATTAGTTTCCTGTAATCAGTTTCCTTTGTAACAGTGGCAGCTGTAACAAAGTACCACAAACTGTGGCTTAAAACAACAAAAATTTATTCTCACAGTTCTGCAGGCCAGAAGTACAAACTTAGTATCACTGGGCCGAAATCAAGGTGTGGACAAGAGCTTGCTTCCTCCAGAAACTACAGGGAAACATCCCTTCCTGGCCTGTTCCAGCTTTGTGCGGCCGCTGGCATTCCTTGGCTTGTGGCCGAATCTCACTCCAATCTTCAAGGCCAGAACCATCCACTCAGTCTGCTCTGTCTTCCCATGGCCTTTTCCTCTGTGTATTTGTGTCAAATCTCCTTCTGCCTCCCTTACAAGGATACATGTGATTGCATTTAACACCACCAGAGTAATCCAGGATAATCTCTTCTTAGCAAGGGCCATTGATTTAATCACATCTTCAGAGACTTTGCCACATAAAGTAACATTCACAAGTTCCAGGGATTAGGACCTAATATCTTTGGAAGCCATTAATAAACCTGCTACAGTGACCTAGTAAACCACAGGTAAATTGATACAATTAACTTAGGAAAAGGTCTCATAAGTAAATTTGACGGGACTAGTTTCCATGACAGAATTTCTCTCTAGCCTCTCTCTCCATTCGTTGTAAAGAGGTAAAGACTTTCCTTATCAGATTGCTTTATTACAGAGATTGTTTTTACCCAAAACTAAGTTTACCTAAGTTTACAAAATTTGATTTAGATCAGTGGTTCTCAGTGGGGATGGTATGGCCCTATGGAAGTTTGTGAGGGCTATTTCTTCTGACTGTGACAATGCTAGGTGGGGGCGGGGATGCTGCTGGTATTGGGGGAAGACTAGGGATACTTACCAACCTTCAATGCGCAGGATAGTCCTGCACCAAATAGCCCACAGGATACCCTTGTAGGTGAAAAATCACTACTTATGTATACTTCAGATGGTGTCTTGCTCTGTCACTCAGGCTGGAGTATAGTGGTGTGATCATAGCTCACTGTAGCCTCCATCTCATGGGATCAAGCAATCCTTCTGCCTCAGCTTCCTGAGTAGCTGGAACTACAGGCATGCACCACCATGTCCAGCTAACTTATTTTTAATTTTCTTTATTTTTGAGACAGAGTCTCACCTTATTGCCCAGCCTGGAGTGCAGTGGCATGATCTCAGCTCACCGCAATCTCTGCTTCCTGGGTTCAAGCGATTCTCCTGACACAGCCTCCTGAGTAGCTGGGATTACAAGTATGTGCCATGACGCCCAGCTAATTTTTTTTTTTTTTTTGAGACGGAGTCTCGCTCTGTCACCCAGGCTGGAGTGCAGTGACGCAATCTCGGCTCACTGCAAGCTCCGCCTCCCGGGTTCACGCCATTCTCCTGCCTCAGCCTCTCCGAGTAGCTGGGACTACAGGCGCCCGCCACCACGCCCGGCTAATTTTTTGTATTTTTAGTAGAGACGGGGTTTCACCGTGGTCTCGATCTCCTGACCTCATGATTCGCCCGCCTCGGCCTCCCAAAGTGCTGGGATTACAAGCGTGAGCCACCACGCCCGGCCTTTTTTTTGTATTTTTAGTAGAGATTGGTTTCGCCACGTTGGCCAGGCTGGTCTCAAACTCCTGACCTCAAGTGATCTGCCTGCCTTGGCTTCCCAAAGTGCTGGGATTATAGGTGTGAGCCACCATAGCCGACCTATTTTTTTTTTTCTTTCTTTCTTCCTTCCTTCTTTTCTTTTCTTTTTTTTTTTTTTGACATGATCTCTCAGTTTGTTGCCCAGCCTGGAGTTCAGTGTCATGATTATCGTAGCTCTGTGCAACCTGAAACTCCTGGGCACAAGCAAGCTTTTTGCCTCAGCCTCCCAGCTGGGACCACTAGTGCACATCACCATGCCTGGCTAATTGCTCTTTTTCTTTTCTTCTTTTTTTTTTTTTTGTTTCAGACAGCGTTTCACTCTGTCACCCAGGCTGGAGCACAGTGGTATGATCTCGGCTCACTGCAACCTCCACCTCCCGGGTTCAAGCAAGTCTTGTGCCTCAGCCTCTCAGGTAGCTAGGATTACAGACACGTGCCAGCACTCCCGGCTAATTTTTTGTATTTTTAGTAGAGATGGGGTTTCACTGTGTTGATTGGGCTGGTCTTGAACTCCTGACCTCAAGTGATACGCCCACCTCGGCCTCCCAAAGTGCTGGGATTACAGGTGTGAGCCACTGCGCCGGGACTAATTTTTGTATGTTTTGAGACATGGGGTCTCCCTGGGTTGCCCAGGTTGGTCTCAAACTCCTGGGCTCAAGTGATCCTCCTGCCTTGGCCTCCCAAAGTGCTGGGATTATAGGCTTCAGCCACTGCGTCCGGCCAAACTTCTTACTATATGTCTTACATTGTGTTCAACACTTGTTATTGCTGAAAATGGCCTTATCCTTCATACATACTTGCCAAGAGAAATTTTTATTAGAGACAAGGTCTCACTGTGTTGTTCAGGCTGGAGTGCAGTGGTGTGATCACAGCTCACTGCAGCCTTAGCCTCCTGGGCTCAAGTGATCCTCCCACCTCAGCCTCCAGAGTAGCTGGGACTACAGGCACACACCACCACACCTGGCTAATGTTTTAAATTATTTTCATATAGATGGGGTCTATGTTTCTCAGGCTGGTCTTGAACTCCTGAGCTCAAGTGATCCTCCTGCCTCAGCCTCCCAAAGTGCTAGGATTACAGGGATGAGCCACCACACCCATCCCCAAACTTACAATTAAAAAACTCTTACACCTAAAAACAAAAATGTGGTAAAGCCAGTTATTTTATAGGTAAGGAAGATGATATTCATAAGTGTAAAGAATCTAGCACATTGGGAGGCTGATGCTGGAGGATCACTTGAGGCTAGGAGTTTGAGAGTAGCCAGGGCAACAAATTGACCCCCGTCTCTACAAAGTAAAAATTAAAAAATTATCTGGGGGTGGCTGGGAATGGTGGTTCATGCCTGTAATCCTAGCACTTTGGGAGGCTGAGCTGGGCAGATCATGAGGTCAGGAGTTCAAGACCAGCCCGGAAGGTCCAGGCTGCAGGGAGCCATGATTTCATCACTGTACTCCAGTCTGGGCGACAGAGCGAGACTCCGTCTCCAAAAAAACAAAACAAACCAACCAAACAAACAACAACAACAAAGAAAAAACCTGCAAACTTTTCTTTGAGATCAGCCAAGCCAAACTAGACACTTTACAGATGAGAAACTCAGTGAGGGCTGCAGGAGGGAAAAGGGTTGCCCACCTGGACCATAAAACTGAACTAGGGCTAATTTAACGCTCTTTCCATTATTCCAGATCAAGGAGTCAGATCCTTATTCAAGCCCCAGCATTCTGATTTGCCAGGTCTGTGAAGTTTGGCAAGGTTCTTTACATCTATTTAATTAATTTATGTATTTAGAAACAGAGTTTCACTCTTCTGCCCAGGTTAGAGTCCAGTGGCACCATTACAGCTCACTATAATCTTAAAATCCTGGGCTCAAGCGATTCCTTCCTCCTCAGCCTCTCAAGTAGCTAGGACTACAGGTGCACCACCACCCGCAGATATATATATATATATGTGTATATATATATGTGTGTATATATATGTATATATGTGTGTGTATATGTGTATATATGTGTGTATATATGTATATATGTGTGTATATGTGTGTGTGTATATATATGTGTGTGTATATATATACACACACACACACACACACAAATATGTACATATGTATTTTTTGAGACGGCGTCTCACTCTGTCACCCAGGCTGGAGTGCAGCAGCCACGATCTCAGCTCACCGCAACCTCCGCCTCCTGGGTTCAAGCAATTCTCCTGCCTCAGCCTCCTGAGTACCTGGGATTACAGACGCACACCACTACGCCCAGCTAATTTTTTGTATTTTTAGTAGAGACAGGGTTTCACCATGTTAGCCAGGCTGGTCTCGAACTCCTGACCTCGTAATTTGCCTTCCTCGGCCTCCCAAAGAGCTGGGATTACAGGCGTGAGCCACCCCGCGCAGCTGCTGGCTGATTTTTAAAAATTTTTTTTTAGAGATGGGTTTTGGTCGTTGCCCAGGCTGGCCCCAACCTTCTGGGCTGAGGCCACCTCCCTGCCTCATCCTCCCAAAGTGCTGGGATTACAGGCATGAGCCACCACACCCAGCCTAAAATTAGTTTTACCTGTTTCTTTTCACCTTTTAAAATGTGGCTACTAGAAAATTTAAAAGCACCTATGGGTCTCACTGTGTTAACGTGAGACCCCACCCACCGGGTGGAGTGACTCATACCTGTAATCCCAGCACTTTGGGAGCCCGAGGCAGGCGAATCACGAGGTCAGGAGTTCGGGACCAGCCTGGCCAACATGCTGAAACCCCTACTAAAAATGCAAAAATTAGCCAGGCTTGGTGGCGTGCGCGCCTGTAATCGCAGCTACTTGGGAGGCTGAGGCAGGGAAAATTGCTTGAACCCAGGAGGCGGAGGCTGCAGTGAGCTGAGATAGCGCCACTGCACTACAGCCAGGGTGACGAGAGTTAAACTCTGTCTCAATAAATAAATAAATAAAATGGCTATGCTTACTGGGTAGCTAGGGGTTTGCTGATACCCTGTTCTGGGAATACTGCCAGCAGTTTGGATTTCAGGAGATACCAGAGTACTGCCCCTTTTCTTTTCTTTTTGAGACGGAGTCTTGCTCTGTCGCCCAGGCTGGAGTGCAGTGGTGCGATCTTGGCTCACTGCAAGCTCCAACTCCCGGGTTCACGCCATTCTCCTGCCTCAGCCTCCTGAGTAGCTGGGACTACAGGCGCCCGCCACCATGCCCAGCTAATTTTTTGTATTTTTAGTAGAGACGGGGTTTCACCGTGTTAGCCAGGATGGTCTCGATCTCCTGACCTCGTGATCTGCCCGCCTCGGCCTCCCAAAGTGCTGGGATTACAGGCGTGAGCCACCTCGCCTGGCCCAAGCACATGCCATTTCAATGGCCTTGTGCTACAGAACTCCCACCCTCCTATTCTGCTCTCTGTTCCAGGCTCTGGCCATACTGGGCTTTTTTTTTTGGAGACGGAGTCCTGCTCTGTTGCCCAGGATGGAGTACAGTGGCGCGATCTCAGCCCACTGCAACTTCCACCTCCTGGGTTCAAGTGATTCTAGTGCCTCAGCCTCCTGAGTAGCTGGGATTACAGGTGCCAGTCATCACGCACGGCTAATGTTTTGTTTTCAATTAGCAATAATTGCGCCTCGGATAAACCTCATTGGCTATGATACTGCCACTGCGCAAAGCTAATGTTTTGTAGTTTTAGTAGAGACAGGGTTTTACCATGTTGGTTAGGCTGGTCTTGAACTCCTGACCTCAGGTGATCCGCCTGCCTCAGCCTCCCAAAGTGCTGGGATTACAGGTGTGAGCCACTGGGCCTGGCCCATACTGGCTCTTGACTCTTCCTTGAACCAGCCAGATTTGCTTCTGCCCCAGCACTCTGACTTGTACTTTCTGGCCGGTATGATCTTCCCTCAGAAGATGGCTTAGTTCCTTTGATTACTCCAAGTCCTCATCACCATCTAACACGCTTATGTTTTACTTATTTCTTTTTTTTTTTTTTTTTTTTTGAGACAGAGTCTTGCTCTGTTGCCCAGGCTGGAGTGCAGTGGCGTGATCTCGGCTCACTGCAAGCTCCGCCTCCCGGGTTTACGCCATTCTCCTGCCTCAGCCTCCCGAGTAGCTGGGACTACAGGCGCCCGCCACCACGCCCGGCCAATTTTTTTAATGTAAAATAGATTGCATTGACATGGTTAAACTCCCAGGACCCTCCACTCTTTACGGATGGACTAAATGGCTGCTATCGTTGCTTACAAAAAACATCTTGAACTTGATGGAGCTTATGTTGACACTAATTATTTATTTATTTTTACTTATTTTTTGAGACGGAGTCTCGCTCTGTTGCCCAAGCTGGAGTGCAGTGGCGCAATCTCTGTTCACTGCAAGCTCCGCCTCCCGGGTTTACGCCATTCTCCTGCCTCAGCCTCCCGAGTAGCTGGGACTACAGGCGCCCGCCACCACGCCCGGCTAATTTTTTGTATTTTTAGTAGAGACGGGGTTTCACCGTGTTAGCCAGGATAGTCTCGATCTCCTGACCTCGTGATCCGCCCGCCTCGGCCTCCCAAAGTGCTGGGATTACAGGCTTGAGCCACCGCGCCCGGCCTGTTTTACTTATTTCTTGCGTGTCTCTCCCCACCATAAGATCCAAGAAGGTTGGGATTTCTGTCATTTTTTTTTGTTCACTGCTATATTCTTGGTGGTGTCCACATGGTAGGTGCTATTTGTTGACTGAACACGTAGGCAAATATTTCCCTGAGTTTGTCACATATCTATGTTTTTGATGTTGTCTGCCATGCAACAATCTTATTTACATCCTCGAATCTGTTTAAAAAAATTTTTGAGATGGAATCTCACTCTGTCGCCCAGGCTGGAGTGCAGTGGCGTGATCTTGGCTCACTGCAACCTCCGCCTTCCGGGTTCAAGCTATTATCCTGCCTCAGCCTCCCAAGTAGCTGGGATTACAGGCGCGCACCACCACGCCCGGCTAATTTTGTATTTTTAGTAGAGACGGGGTTTCACCATGTTGGCCAGGCTGGTCCTGAACTCCTGACCTCCAGTGATCTGCCTGCCTTTGTCTCCCAAAGTGCTGGAATTACAGGCGTGAGCCACCAGTCCCGGACTAAAATTTTTTTTAATAAGGCTCAACTTTTGCTTCCTGCAGAATTAATTTTCTCGTTTATTAAACTGTTTATTATGAAAATCTTCAAACATACAATAGCGTCATTCCATTATTTCTTGACTGGGAATTCCATCAGGGCAGAGGCCTTTGATTTTTCACCGTCTGCCAGCAGCTCAGCAACCCCAGGGAATGTTTCCAAAGAATGAATTAATGGCACGAGGGCTTCTCCGGGGCCTGCCTCAGGTCCCCTCGCGGTGCCCAGCACAGTCCCGGGAGCCGTTTGCCGACTCAAGGCGCCTGTCCTGGTTTCTCCCGCCAGACTCGGCCTTCCCCCGTACACTCACGCGGCCACCTCCAGGCGCGAGTTTGGACAGGGCTTCCAGAATGGGAGGAGCCCTGACTTTCAATTGAACAAAGTTTTTCCTGGGAGCCCGCCGGTCGCAGCCCCACCCGGGCCAGAGGCCGCCTTACAGACTAGGCCTCTGCCGCCGGCGCCGCTCGCGCGCGTTCTTCTCTCTTCAGCCCTCCCTCTCCCTCCCAACCCCCCTCCCGCCACGGGCCGTGGCGGTTGGTCGTCCCTTTCCCACCCCCTCAGCTAACGAGCGGGCTCTAGGCCCTCTGGGATTGGCTGTGCCTGAGCGCATCTTCCCTCAGCGTTTCTGATTGGTCGCTGGACGCGCGGGATGCGAGTCCCCATTGGCTAGGCCAGGGCGCCTGCGCGGCGGGGTTCTCGGTCGCCAGCCATTCCTGGGGAGGACTGCCGGTCGTTCGGACGTCTAACCTGTCGCTGGAGGAGAGGTCCGGGCTCTCCGAGAAGGCGGCTGCGGCGACAAAATGAAGATATTCGTGGGCAACGTCGACGGGGCGGATACGACTCCGGAGGAGCTGGCAGCTCTCTTTGCGCCCTACGGCACGGTCATGAGCTGCGCCGTCATGAAACAGTTCGCCTTCGTGCACATGCGCGAGAACGCGGGCGCGCTGCGCGCCATCGAAGCCCTGCACGGCCACGAGCTGCGGCCGGGGCGCGCGCTCGTGGTGGAGATGTCGCGCCCAAGGCCTCTTAATACTTGGAAGATTTTCGTGGGCAATGTGTCGGCTGCATGCACGAGCCAGGAACTGCGCAGCCTCTTCGAGCGCCGCGGACGCGTCATCGAGTGTGACGTGGTGAAAGGTAACGCGGAGGCGCGCTCGGGGGCGGGGGCGCGGGCGCGCTCGGGGCACTCTGCCTGTTAGCCACGCCCCTTACCCGGGGGTCGGTCACTGCGCGGTTGGGAGGGGTGGGGAAGTGCGCGGGAGCAGGTCGGAGGTGTTGGGGGCGCGTTGGGTAGAGCCACCCTCCTCCCCTGCGGTCCAGGAACCGTCCACCAAGTAGGAGGAAGCGGCTCTGGGTGGGTGCGGCGGCCACTGCGAGCCAAGCTACGGGGCCGGGGACGCGCCTGAGAGCCTTGCGAGTGTACCGGGGGCGCGCCTTCTCCTGGTCTCCTGGGCCTGGCACCCAGCGGAAATTGGGAAGTGACGGGCACAAGCCGGATCATGAAGCGGGGAAGATTTCTCCACTTCCCCACTTCCTCTCCAGACGTCGGTCAGAGCAAGGGAAGAGGGAAAAGGTGGGGGCTGACGCCCCAAGGCCGCCCTCCTGTTCCCTCCCGATGAATGTGCTCAAGCGGAAGGTAACGGGGCCCTTGGACGTTTCTCGGGCTGGGGTCTTTTAGTCTTGTCTGGCATGGGTCTACTCATGGGCACAGTTACACTTGGGTAAGAGAGGGGCCCCTTCCGAATCACTTTGGCCTTTCAACGTTAGGTAGGTTAGGCGTGGCAGCTCTGTGCTTTCCTCCTCCCTCAAACTTGGGATTTTTCTTTGGGCTCGATTTTACATCTGTCAACTGGAAACCCCAGCTTTTTGCATGTGCAAGAAAGCTTGTTTTATGAAGTCCCCTTCTGCGTGGTCTTTACGTGCCAAGCCAGTGCCCTAGGGCAGTGTCATTCTTTTATAAGCTTGGTGACTTTGCAGGGGGGCATACTCTGGCTGAGGGGGTCCTGGGGAGGAGTCTGTGAGAGGTCTTCATTAAACAGTGGCTAAACACGATTTACTGAATCAGTAGTAGTCATTGCTTGAGTAGTCTAATCCTCAGGGCAGATCCCTATTGCCTTTTCTTCGAGAAAAATGTGTCACCATAATTTAAGCCTGACTAGGGACCCAATTGACTTTTTCATAGCCTGAGTTTTATCCCTTAAGCTCTTTATCTTTTACATTGGCAAGGTTTGGTGGGACAGCCCTTGTGTATGTGGCCAGTCTCTGCTCCACTTGGGAACAGATCAGAGTTAACTTTGCCCTGTCATTTTGGAAGATGCAGCCTGGGAGTATCTGATGCCCTATTCCTGGTGGGTTCATACCTGCTCATACCCTGTGTGATAAGTTTCAGGGATAGGAAGTAAATGTGGGTGCAAGTGCTTATTTATCCCACCAAGATATTTCATTTGCTGTCCTGGAAAGGCACATGTTTGGGGCCATTCCTAGTCCTTTATGTGGGGGAAATATAAAGGGTCATAGTGTCCACTACTAGGAACAAGTCCTTGTTCTGCATTAATACTGCATTCTATTTTCCTCAACTCAGGTTATACAAGTCCACGACTATCCGGAATCGGGCTTTCCTGCTGGGTGCTCTGAGGCAGGCTGTATGGTGCATGGATTTTTGCTTTCGTTTAGAGTAAAAGAGTGGGGGAGGGTCTCAGATTGGGTACTTGTCCAGCAGAAAGATGGGGTATATGAGTCTCATTTGTGAGAGTTTTGTGTTTAATTGACTTACCAAGTTTCTTTTGTGGTTGTTAGGTAGAGTGGCTACTAGATTGAGAGTCTAAAGTCAAACATCTGAAGGGACAGTCTCCCTGGAACTCAAGCTTCTTGCTTGCTTTCAGGTGGTAGAGAAAGTCAAAAATTTGCCTGAATTTGCTTGGGACCCAACACCAAGTGACAATGCGGGTGAAGTGCATAACTGCACATGAATTTTTAGAACTCCTGGCTGACTCCTTGTGAGAGTTAGAGAGAGTTTTGTGCATTTTGTTCCTTTGTAAACATTTGATTAGCAAAAATGCATTGACTTACTCAGGGAGTGGTGGTCAACTATTTGCAGTTATATTGTTGTGTAACAGAGCTCCTGATATACTTCGATGTAAGAGTCTGGGAAAGATTTGAACATCATATCTTCCACTGATGTCTTTTTATCTGTTTGTGATGACGGAAAGTGAGGGTTGAAAGTTGGGAGTGTAGTAGAAGCGACTGGCTCTCCAAAGAGTGTACTCATTTCTTGTGCTGGGAATGGTCATTTGATTGAGTCTCCTTGTGTTGGCTTACAGGGGCTTTGAAAAGCACAGGAGCTTGGTGTTGTACCGGACAACCAGCTCTGTTTTATTTCACAGGAAAAAAAACAACAACATAGTTGCTTGGTTACTCCAGGGGCTTAGATAGGATTTGTAGAACAGAAATGTCAATAGCAACAGTGGATTGTAACCACTCCACAGCTTCCTCCTGTTGGGTGTTCAAAGATGAACAGCTTCCGGAAACATGTACAGACTTGTGGGGAGATCTGAAAGACAAAAGAGGAAAATATCTTCTCTTCATTTTTGTGAGTGACTGTTTCTTCTTCCTATACAGAGCTCTGTAGTTTCAAGTTTAAGATTTTTTCTTTCTTTTCTTTTTTTTTTTTTTTTGAGACGGTGTCTTGCTCAGTCGCCCAGGCTGGAGTGCAGTGGCGCCATCTCAGCTCACTGCAAGCTCTGCCTCCCGGGTTCATGCCATTCTCCTGCCTCAGCCTCCCAAGTAGCTGGGACTACAGGCGCCCGCCACCAAGCCCGGCTAATTTTTCGTATTTTTAGTAGAAACGGGGTTTCACCATGTTAGCCAGGATGGTCTCGATCTCCTGACCTTGTGATCCACCCGCCTCAGCCTCCCAAAGTGCTGGGATTACAGGTGTGAGCCACCGCGCCTAGCCCTCAAGTTTAAGATTTTTAGTCTTAAGATAGGAGAACTTGTTTTTCTGGATTCACTTAACTTTGTTACTGGAGGACTTGTGATGCCACCAGACCATTTGGAGATCTCTGTAAAACATTACTTGATAGTCCCAATGCAGTGATTTCCTTCAGAGTTTCCTTGAATTAGATCTCTGGGCAAGAAGATTCCTGGAATTTTTCAGATCTCTCGTTTTAATGGTCTTAGGAGTACTTGGGTGTTAGGGCATCTTTAATCTAGCTAGATCTGTGCTTTGCTGCTTACTGTGATGGGGCTTATCACTACTGGATGCAGTTGAGTTAGCTGGGCAACCTATTCACACTTTCCCCTCCAATGTCAGGCTTAGAAACTTCCTGATACAATTTGGTTACAATTGTATCAGATGGATTTTTAAATTTTGTATTTATTTTTATATTATTTATATATTTATTATTATTTTTTGAGACAGTCTCGTTCTGTTGCCCAGGCTGGAGTGCAGTGGTGAGATCTTGGCTCACTGCAACCTCCGCCTCCTGGGTTCAAGCAATTCTCCTGCCTCAGCCTCTCAAGTAGCTGGGACTACAGGCCACCACACCTGGCTAATTTTTGAATATTTAGTAGAGACAGGTTTCACTATGTTGGCCAGGCTGGTCTTGAACTCCTGACTTCAGGTGATCTACCTGCCTTGGCCTCCCAAAGTGTTGGGATTACAGGTGTGAGCCACCATGCCTGGCCTGGATTTTTAAATTTTTTGACCAGTTATAAAACTTATTTGGGTAGTCATTTGAATCGTACATGTGGAATCTCAAATTTCAAATTTCACCACTTGGTCTGAATAAAACCCAGCTAAGGAAGGAAGCAGACAATGGGATGTCCAAATGCTCTTGTAAGCCCATGGAAGTTTTTGTCTCATTCTAGTGTCAGGAATTTGTGGATAGAATAATCAGGACTATTAGAATTGTTCCTTAATATTCCCTCAGAATGTCTGGAGGCCCCTCCCCGCAACAAGTGCCTATGAGCTCCAGCAACTCTGCTTCCTTTTCACTTTGGGCCTTTCTGCTTGCCGTCTCCAGGTGGTTTTGCCATTCCCGAGGATTACCTCAGCCTCTGGTTTTATTTTTATTTTTTATTTAAAAAATTTAAAAAATATTTATTCATTCTTTAGGGTCTCGCTTTGTTGCTCAGGCCAGAGTACAGTGGCGTGATTGTGGCTCACTGTAGTCTTGACCTCGTGAGCTCAAGCCATCCTTCCACTTCAGTCTCCCAAAGTATTAGGATTACAGGAGGGAGCCACCATGCCTGGCCCAGCCTCTGCTTTTAAAGGGCTTTTAGGTCACATGCTGGTTTTTTTTTTTTTTTTTTTTAAGCTTACTCTACCCAAAGTGGAGATGAAGGATCATAGGACAACTTTAGTGCCTTATGGCTAGGCCAAAGGAAACACGTAGGTTTTCACAGGTGGTAGATAAGGCTCTGGCCATGGGAGTGTTGAGGACAGAGTTGTGATAATTCATTTTGTTCCTTTTTTTTTTTTTTTTTTTTTGAGACGGAGTTTCTCCGTTTTTGCCCAGGCTGGAGTACGGTGGCACGATCTTGGCTCACTGCAACCTCCGCCTCCCGGGTTAAAGTGATTCTCCTGCCTCAGCCTCTTGGGTAGCTGGGATTACAGGCACATGCCACCACGGCCGGCTAATTTAATATTTTTAGTAAAGATGGCGTTTCACCTTGTTGGTCAGGCTGGTCTTGAATTCCTGACCTCAGGTGGTCCACCTGCCTCGGCCTCCCCAAAGTGCTGGGATTATGGTGTGAGCCACTGCGCCTGGTCTCATTGTGTTCTTTTATCATCTGTGCCAGGTTCTAAGTTTGCATGGCATTGTGTTTTGCTTGAGATAAAAGATAATATTCTATAGGGAAATAAATCTCTGGTTATTTCTAGGTTTGAATAATCATAATTCCTTATTCTGTAGCTGTTCATATCTTACAAGGCACTTTTGTCTTTTCTCTTGTACCTCTTAACTTTGAGGTAGGTAGGATAGATGTGTCAGAGGAAATAAATGGTAAGTTTCTTTTTATTTTTTTTGAGACGGAGTTTTGCACATGTCACCCAGGCTGGAGTGCAGTGGCATGATCTTGGCTCACTGCAACCTCCTCCTCTTTCTTCCGGGTTCAAGTGATTCTCCTCCCTCAGCCTCTGGAGTAGCTGAGATTACAGGTGCCAGCCACCACGCCTGGGTAATTTTTGTATTTTTAGTAGAGACGTGGTTTTACCACGTTGGCCAGGCTGGTCTCGAATTCCTGACCTCAGGTGATCCACCCACCTGGGCTTCCTAAAATGTTGGGATTACATGTGTGAGCCACCGTGCTTGGCCAGTTTTTTTCTTTTCTTCTTTTTCTTTCTTTCTTTCTTTCTTTCTGTTTTTTTTTTTTGAAATGGAGTCTTGCCGTGTCACCCAGACTGGAGTATGGTGGTGCCATTTCGGCTTACTGCAGCCTCCACCTCCCAGGTTCAAGTGATTCTCCTGCCCCAGAGCCTCCCGAGTAGCTGGAATTATAGGTGTGCACCACCACACCTGGCTAATTTTTGTATTTTTAGTAGAGACAGGGTTTCACCATGTTGGTCAGGCTGATCTTGAACTCCTGATCTCAGGTAATCTGCCTGCCTTGGCCTCCCAAAGCCCTGGCATGAGCCCCTGTACCTGCCTCAATGGTAAGTTTCCTAAGATCTTATAATAAGTTAGTGATACCTGGGTCTGGAACTGAGACCATTGAATTCCTAATTAAGGATCCCTTTTGTGCTATGCCACACTTCTGACTTCTACTTATTGATTGTATTTTTTTCCCCATTATCCTGAGTTTTGTGTCATTGTCTTCAAATCCAGGGAAATGACTTGTTCTGTAGGAGCAGCTAGATAAGGCATCCCAGTACGAAAGTTTCTAAAAATGAGGACCCTCGTTTGGAGGTTTTAAGAATGTTTCTTATCTTAGTATTGTCATCTAGGTAGCTCTTTGTTTCTTAAACTGATGTGACAGATAGCATCCTGTTACTTGGATACTATCTAAGAGTAGCCACAGGTTCAGAATGGAGCTAAGCTCAGAGGCTTATTTCCTAGGGGCAGGATTCTCTCCTTCAGATTCTGCCTGTGCTTTATGCTTTGTGAATGTGGACATGAGAATTTCTTTCCATTCCTTCATTTCCTGAAGTTTTCTCCTTCTGTGTGGTAGATAAGTATAACTTTGAGACCAGCATCCTGTCTTCTCCTACCATAGCTTATTCAGATCATAATGAGAGCTGCAGGGGTAACCTGCTTAGCAGAGCCTGTTAGCTGCAGTAATTGCAGCTTCATACCTTATAGGTGAGAAACCAGATCTTTCTGGTAAGCAGTCTGCTCTGTGAACAGAAGCCCAAGGTGTAAGGTATACCTCTGTCCCTTAAAGAGGAAACAGTGGAGGATGCAATGTGGTCTGGGACAGGGGGATTGGGCATGAACTCAGTCAGTAGGCTTAGTTTCTATTCCCATACCTCATTGGCTTACACAGGGTCCATCTTCTCTACTTCTAAGCCTAAATTTTTAGTCATATTACACAGTCCTGCCTTATACCTTGACTTCTCAGGGATAGATTGTGTAGCAAAGGGGCATTGGAAGAGCTGTGATTCTCGTCCTGACTCTAACATACTTTGAGTGGAGCAAGCCATATAAAAACTCTGAGCATGTATGTATGTCCACCTGTTAAATGGAGGTAATGATTCTTTGCCCTGCCTACCTTACAGGATTGTGAGGCCCAAATGAGTTCCTCCTGTACCTGAGAGTGCCTTGAAAACTTGGGAAGTACTGTGAAAAAGTGGAGAGATCATATTGGAATGTTGTGAACTGCTTGCTTGTTGCAGTCTCTCTTGCCTTAATTGGACATGGGCTGAGAGATGGGTCATACCAAAACGTGAATGGTCATTTCCAGTGTTTTGAGAGTTAGGCCTCAAAAGCGAGCTAGGCCTCAAAGCTGTTTGGTGAGCTTGGGTTGAGAACACTGAAGAACTGAGTGATCTAGGAACCTTTCTGCATTTTGTTCTGCCGGTTTGTACTTACAGGAGATGTGAAGATTTTTATCCTGTGTTGCAGTTCATCTTTGCTCCTTCTTGTCTCACCAGGAAGTTGGGTGAGGTGGCAGGGTTTGTAAAGGGGAGAATGGGAAGAAGGCTGTAGGTAAAGATGACTGCTTGGGACAGTCAGAAGCTTTGTTATATGGGAGCTACATTTTATGACATACTCCTGGAGAGGAGGGTTTGGAGGCCTTGGAGGTAGCTGGCAACAGCTGGGTGCTGTTGTGTGTCCAATTTGGGACCCATCAGGTAGCATGCCCTGCCCCCCTAATTGCTAACCCTCTGTCTGCTGCTTTATCAGACTACGCGTTTGTTCACATGGAGAAGGAAGCAGATGCCAAAGCCGCAATCGCGCAGCTCAACGGCAAAGAAGTGAAGGGCAAGCGCATCAACGTGGAACTCTCCACCAAGGGTCAGAAGAAGGGGCCTGGCCTGGCTGTCCAGTCTGGGGACAAGACCAAGAAACCAGGGGCTGGGGATACGGCCTTCCCTGGAACTGGTGGCTTCTCTGCCACCTTCGACTACCAGCAGGCTTTTGGCAACAGCACTGGTGGCTTTGATGGGCAAGCCCGTCAGCCCACACCACCCTTCTTTGGTCGCGACCGCAGCCCTCTGCGCCGTTCACCTCCCCGAGCCTCTTATGTGGCTCCTCTGACGGCCCAGCCAGCTACCTACCGGGCCCAGCCGTCAGTGTCACTGGGAGCTGCCTATAGGGCCCAGCCTTCTGCCTCTTTGGGTGTTGGCTATCGGACTCAGCCCATGACAGCCCAGGCAGCCTCTTACCGCGCTCAGCCCTCTGTCTCCCTTGGGGCACCATACAGGGGCCAGCTGGCTAGTCCTAGCTCCCAGTCTGCAGCTTCTTCACTCGGCCCATATGGTGGAGCCCAGCCCTCAGCCTCGGCCCTTTCCTCCTATGGGGGTCAGGCAGCTGCGGCTTCTTCGCTCAACTCCTATGGGGCTCAGGGTTCCTCCCTTGCCTCCTATGGTAACCAGCCATCCTCTTACAGCGCCCAGGCTGCCTCTTCCTATGGGGTTCGTGCAGCTGCTTCTTCCTACAACACCCAGGGAGCAGCTTCCTCCTTAGGCTCCTACGGGGCTCAGGCAGCCTCCTATGGGGCCCAGTCTGCAGCCTCCTCACTAGCTTATGGAGCCCAGGCGGCTTCATATAATGCCCAGCCCTCGGCCTCTTACAATGCCCAGTCTGCCCCATATGCTGCACAGCAGGCTGCTTCCTACTCTTCCCAACCTGCTGCCTATGTGGCACAGCCAGCCACAGCTGCTGCCTATGCCAGCCAGCCAGCAGCCTACGCCGCACAAGCCACTACCCCAATGGCTGGCTCTTATGGGGCCCAGCCGGTTGTCCAGACCCAGCTGAATAGTTATGGGGCCCAAGCATCAATGGGCCTCTCAGGCTCCTATGGGGCTCAGTCGGCTGCTGCGGCCACTGGCTCCTATGGTGCCGCAGCAGCCTATGGGGCCCAACCTTCTGCCACCCTGGCAGCTCCTTACCGCACTCAGTCATCAGCCTCATTGGCTGCTTCCTATGCTGCCCAGCAGCATCCCCAGGCTGCTGCCTCCTACCGCGGCCAGCCAGGCAATGCCTACGATGGGGCAGGTCAGCCGTCTGCAGCCTACCTGTCCATGTCCCAGGGGGCCGTTGCCAACGCCAACAGCACCCCGCCGCCCTATGAGCGTACCCGCCTCTCCCCACCCCGGGCCAGCTACGACGATCCCTACAAAAAGGCTGTCGCCATGTCGAAAAGGTACTGTATGCCCCCCCGCCTCTGCCCCCAGCTGGGGCTTAGGGCAAGGGGCTGAGGTTGGCAGGGGAGGGAAACTGGAGGCATTGGCCCCTCCCTCGGTCTTCTCTATTTCTGTGGGATGTCCAGAGGCCAAGGGGAGCAGTGTCTATGAACTTTTCTGGTCACCAGGGTTCAGGTGGAGCATAGTGCTCAGCCTGGGGTGGTACCTGCTAGTCAGGCCAGGCACAGTCACCTGTCTAGGCTAGCTCAAGTGTCATTGGAGCTACTGCCTGCAGGACTGTGGCCCATATCCTTTCCCACTGTCTCAAGGATCCTTAAGCCTATTATGTGGTTGTCCTGGCTTTGGCAGGGATGGGGGTTAAAGAGTAGTCCCTTTGGCATTCACTGGCTAAAGGCAAGTTTATGAGGTGCGTCCACTGTGGGAAGTTGGGGACCTTGCTTTCATCCGCCGTTCTGTTGATAAACAACCAAGGTCTTTCTCTGCAGGGCCCAGGGGCGGAGATAGTTTGCTGTGGTGTGGGAATGTAGACCAAAATCCACCTTGGCTAGTTCAGAGGGGAGGACTTCAGTGGAGGGTTTGATTTCCCACTGAGTTGAAGCCAGGCTTGATTTTTTTGGCCTGGATAGGGTGATGAGCCTTCTGACAAAAGGAGACCAATCTCTTGGAGACCAATGTGATCACACCCCCTGTCCCCATTGGCATCTCCCCAATGCCCACCTGGAGTCCTCCCCTCAATTGTCTCATTCACCAACTGTCTTCTTCTCTCGACTAGGTATGGTTCCGACCGGCGTTTAGCCGAGCTCTCTGATTACCGCCGTTTATCAGAGTCGCAGCTTTCGTTCCGCCGCTCGCCGACAAAGTCCTCGCTGGATTACCGTCGCCTGCCCGATGCCCATTCCGATTACGCACGCTATTCGGGCTCCTATAATGATTACCTGCGGGCGGCTCAGATGCACTCTGGCTACCAGCGCCGCATGTAGGGCCATCCTGGGATTGGGCACCACAGGGAGGGAGGGAGAAAAGAGGTGGGTAGGGTTACAGATCCAGGTTATAACTACTCTGGCCCATATCTTTCCTGGTTGCGGTTTTTCATCCCCTCTACCATGTGGGCCTTCCCCAGGAGATGATCCTTTTGAGTGTTCGGCAGTAACCTACTTTGTTCCTTCGCCTCAGCAGCAAATCTTGCTACTGGCTCTAGATCTGCGGTTTCCCCTCTACCCTGCCTCCCGTCTCCCCAGAATGGGAATTTCTTTTATGTTTTTATTTTTTTCCTGGCTCCCTTTTATTTTTGTGCGCGATATTTAAGGTCGTCTGGATGGGGAAGCAACCTGCAGCTGAGGTCGCCGGCGCCTTTTTCTTTTTAGATGGGAAGGAGGCCAGGAAAGGGTTAGCTTAACCATTTCCTATGCGCCAAGCTGTGCCAGCAGTCCAGGGTACCCTGACTGTTCCTCTGTAGACTGTTGAGACTGAGTTCCTGTTGGGACAGTCAGTCGGTATGTATCCAAGTCCCTGCTGATGTTCTAGCTGATGGTGAGCGGCACAGTCCCACTTCCCCATCTCCCCAAGTAGGTGGTGTTAGAAAACGTTAATTTTTTTCCCTTTTGTATGGACTACAAATAAAACTTGGGGCAATTTGCAGTTTGGAAACCTGGTTGTCATTGTCTTGATTGCATTCAGTGTCAAAGGAGCCAATTTGACATCCAGGAAGACCTGATAGCTAAAGGGAAGGCAGTCAGAGAACCCAGGACTGGTGAGGAAAGGGGTTTGAATGTGGGAATTAGAAGGATTGCCCTGTGGCCCAGAAGGATTTAGCTCATCGTCGTCCTGCTAGCCTGCCATCTTTCAGACTTTCCAGGGCAAGTGGCCTGGTCCTCCTCAGCCTTCAACTTGAGTTAGTCACACCAAAATGCAGTAAATAATGCCCATTTTCCTCTGCCTGTGCTTGACCATTTTCACTGACTTTTCTCCAGTTCAGGAATAACCTGTGTTCCAATGGGATGGTTCTGGGGTTTGGCCTCTCAATAAGTGGGGAATGGGCTGCCATGGTATTTACAGGCTAGTAGATCCTTTAGGTAGTAGGCTCGAATGAGTGCTGGGGCTGGGACCCAGAAAGGAACCAGTAGTGGAGTGGGGGTAATGGCATTGCCTGATACTGCCCTATGGTTGGAATAAGGAAGGGCAGAGAAAACTTGAAGCAGGTATGGGGCATTCTGGCCATAGAGCTCGTATTTTGCCTATTGAGCTGTACCATGGAACATCCTCCTGTGTCCTGCCAACCCCTGCCATTATAGTCACCGGAGACTCCTTTCCCTATCCCTATCTGTTAGGGTTTTCAGATGTCCTCTTCGCTGGGTTTATATTTGAAGGTGTAGAATCTGGGAAGGGGTGGAGTGCAAGCATAACCAAATAGGGATGCTAGGGTTGGGTGGGGAATTGAGGACTCTTTCTGTGCTTTTATTGTAGGGCTGGGGATTGAGGATCTGGGCAAAAAAATAAGACATTTCCAACCAGGGACAAAATGGAGACTTGGGCTTAATGATGGATAAATGGAAGACTGGTTGAGTGGGATGATAATGGGAGAACTTACTGATGCTCCTTTGGGAAAAGAGGCTTTAAAGACTCGATTTGGGAGCCTATTGGGGCAAGGCGACTTTGGGGAGGTGTATGTGTCAGTCAAGTGGAGGTCAGGTGGGTTATCCTCTGCCTCCTTCACTGGCTTCATGTGAACTTGCCTGTGACAGAATATCTTGCCCTGGATGTCCTCTTCCCTCTTGCCATTGTGCAAAAGCATTCGATCTTATGACCGTGAGTTCTTATTTGTGGATGCTAACTGGGGTAATCTCAGGGAGTACTGGGGCCATGGCTCTTTCCCTTGCTTCTCTTTCTGCTCACTGCTTTGCTTTCAGGTGCTTAGCTGCTCCTTTTTATTTCTTTGCAGGACTGGGAAAGAATGGGAGGAGGATTTTGATAAGTTTCTTGTTCTCTGCGTGGTGATGGGGTGGTCTGAGGGCCAAGTTAATAAGCCTACCTTTGGTTATTACCCTGGAAAATTGAGGGTTGGTAGTAGGGTTATGGTTGTGGCCTGTGTATTTGCAATTTTTCTTTGTCAGTGTGTCTTTCTGTCATCTTCCTTTTTCTCCAGTGAGGGTTCTGCCACTGTCTCAATCCCTCGGTTCCTGCAAAAAACAGCTAAGTGTGCTCTCAGGGCCAGTGGTGACGTTCTCTGTCGCAGCCCCAGCTCTTGAAAGTGACCAGGCCCAGATGAGCGCTCTGCCTGCTTGTCATCTTTAGGTCCTGCTGCCCCTGCTGCCTCAGCCCTCAGGCTCCTAACTGCTCAAGCCAGAAGGAGCTACAAAGCCAAATCATTTGTCATTTTTCTCTTGCAGATTGTTTTAAAATCTCCCTCCCCTCTTTTATTTTAATTATGTTACCTGTGTTAATCCTATAGCCTGCTTCTTTGCTTTCTGGATTGCTGATTTCAAGTTCTATAACTTGGGGAAAGTTGGGTTGAGTGAATGGGAGGACAGACATTGAAAGTGTGTTTTGGAAAAATGGACTCTATATTCAGATTATTCAACTTATCCACCTATCACCTCTACAACTTGGCCTTCATTGGAGAAGTTTTAGTTGGCTTATTCCTGGAACAAGACCACCTAGAGGCTTTTTAGCCTTGTCAGCCTGCGCTCTTCTGAGGTTTGGACCTTGTTTTAAATTGTGTGTGTAGTGGGCTTGAGACCATCTCTCGTAATGGAGGTAATGGGACTATCACTGAGGGGTTCAGCCTGTCCAGGTGGGCTACCGTTCTAGTCAAACCATCACTTAAATTCTGCCACAGTCTGTGCACAGACGGTTGGTTCTCCAGGTATATTGTCCTATTAAGCCAAATAGGTGGACATCATGGGATGGGTGAGGTCATCATGAAAACAGATTTACTGGATTTATGGACCTAGTATACTATGTAACAGATGGGAAACTGAATTTTACAATCTATAGGTACCTTTGAAAGGTCATAAAGGGTAAAAGTCTATAGTTTTCCAGAAAATAATTCTTAAAACTGGGTTTCATGTCTAGATTTAAATTGTATCATGTATCTGTCTTTAGTGCTTCAAATGTGGCCAGGTATGGTAGCTCACACCTGTAATTCTCAGCGCTTTGGGAAGCTGAGGCAGGAGGATTGCTAGAGACCAGACTTTTGAGACCAGCTTCGGCAATACAGTGAGACCTTGTCTCTACCAAAAAAAAAAAAAAAAGGCCAGCTGTGGTGGCATGCATCTGTAGTCCTAGCCACTTGGGAGGCTGAAGCAAGAGGATTGCTTGAACTCAGGAGTTGGAGGTTATAGTGAACTATGATCATGCCACTGCACTTTAGCCCGTATGACAGAGCAAGACCCTGTCTCAAATAAATAAACAAATGCTTTGCTCAGCTAGCTGAGGCAGGCTTTGGGCTGACCTTGAAGGATTTATTGTCTGGGAGGCAGGACCTACCTCAGTGATCTAGTTTATATGAATAATTATTGATAGGCAAATGGTAGGTAAGGAGGGAGAGGATGTGGCAGTAATCCCAGGTAGTTAAATTTTTTGGAGATATAATTTGATTTAAAAACTGACTTGGGGCAGGTGTCATGGCTCACGTTTGTAATCCTAGCACTTTGGGAGGCCAGGATGGTCAGATCGTTTTGAGTCCAGGAGTTCAAGACCAGCCTGGGCTACATGGGTAAACTTCATCTCTA
The DNA here is from genome assembly GCF_009828535.3 of Hylobates moloch. NCBI lineage: Eukaryota > Metazoa > Chordata > Mammalia > Primates > Hylobatidae > Hylobates > Hylobates moloch. Next base: position 85,776,873 of record NW_026652280.1, read on the forward strand.
CAAAAAATAAAAAACTAGCCGGCCGTGGTGGTACGTACCAGTAGTGCCTGTAGTCCAGCTGAGGCTGGAGGATCTCTTGAGCCTGGGAGGTGGAGTTTGCAGTGAGCTAAGATCATGCCACTGCACTCCAGCCTGGGCAACAGAGTGAAACCCCGTCTGAGGAAAACATAAAAACAACAACAAAAAAAGTAAACTGACTTGGTATAGACAAGAGTGACTGTTGTCTCTTTAATCAGTTTTTTAAGTTTTTTTTTTTTTTTTTTTTTAAAGAGGGTCTCACTATGTTGTCTAGGCCACACTTGAACACATGGCTCAAGTGATCTTCCTACCTCAGGCTCCCAAGTAGCTGGGACTACAGGAGGTTTCCTGAATTTGAATCCTGGCTCTACCTCTTCTTGGCTGTGTGATCTTGGACATATTAGGAACACTGCCTCTGTTTTGTTACCTATAAAATGAGGATAATAGCTAACTACAATAAATATATTAATACAACAAACTAAATTTATATTAGTGTAGCCAACACAATTATATTAATCTTCATAGCAACTCACATGCGTTAGCTATTTCTTTTTTTTTTTTTAAGATGGAGTCTTGCTCTTGTTGCCCAGGCAGGAGTACAGTGGTGCGATTTCAGCTCACTGCAACCCCTGCCTCCTGGGTTCAAGTGATTCTCCTGCCTCAGCCTCCTGAGTAGATGGGATTACAGGCACCCGCTACCATGCCCAGCTAATTTTTGTATTTTTAGTAGAGACAGGATTTCACCATGTTGGCCAGGCTGGTCTTGAACTTCTGAACTCAGGTGATCCACTCTCCTCGGCCTCCCAAAGTGCAGGCATTATAGGTGTGAGCCACCATGCCCTGCCAACATTAGCTATTTCTTTCTTTTTTTTTTTTTTTTTTTTTTTTGAGACAGTCTTGCTCTGTTGCCCAGGCTGGAGTGCAGTGGTGCTATCTCGGCTCACTGCAAGCTCTGCCTCCCGGGTTCACGCCATTCTCCTGCCTCAGCCTCCCGAATAGCTGGGACTACAGGTGCCCGCCACCTCGCCTGGCTAATTTTTGTATTTTTGGTAGAGATGGGATTTCACCGTGTTAGCCAGGGTGGTCTCGATCTCCTGACCTCGTGATCTGCCCGCCTTGGCCTCCCAAAGTGCTGGGATTACAGGCGTGAGCCACTGCGCCTGGCCAACATTAGCTATTTCGGAGATGTGGGAGTTGAGGCTGTTGGTTAAGTGACTATTCTTTTTTTTTTTTTTTTGATATGGAGTCTCGTATCACCCAGGAGGAGTGCAGTGGCACAATCTTGGCTCACTGCAACCTCCTCCTGGGTTCAAGCAATTCTGCCTTAGCCTCCTGAGTAGCTGGGACTACAGGGATGCACCACCACACCCAATTAATTTTTCTATTATTAGTAGAGATGGGGTTTTACCATATTGGCCAGGCTGGTCTCGAACTCCTGACCTCAAATGATCCTCCCACTCAGCCTCTCAGAGTGCTGGAATTACGGGTGTGAGCCACCATGCCTGGCCTTAAGTTACTATTCTTAAGATCAAATGGCTACAAAGTTGGTGGCTTAAGGAACTGAACCAGACATTGGAACCATCTAGGGCTTTGTTTATAATCGTTATGCTATACGGCTGTTGGGAGAGTCAAATGAGAACATGTGACGTGTATATAGTCACTTCTCATGAAATGTTAGCCATCGCATATAAATGAGTTAGAACATTCTGGGGACACTGGAATGGCCTACTGGAGCAGCACACAGCTGATCCAAAGATTTTAGATATAGGTGTGAGTGCAGCACATACTTGTAATAGTGAAGGCAGTGAATATCTGTAATTAGTGGTACCTAGAAGTGATTTGGCTACTATAGCACATCAATTTTGGCCACCTCCAGTCTCTGGCAATACTATTTTGTGTCCTGGGAGCAATTCTTGTGGATATGGAGAAGAAAGGTTATTGATAGTGTAGGGGACTTTCAAAGACATTAAGGAAGGCTAAGAGGTTGTCATTGGCTGTAGGATTGGAGGCCTAGGAAGCTTTCTGCCCGATTCCCATTGAACATCCCTGGAGAATACTGGATTTTTAGTTTGCACCCTTAGAACTGTAACTCATATCTGGACCAGGAGCCAGAGTTATTTATTATGTATGTTATATTAAGATGTTTAAGTTACATATTTGTCCTTGAGCCTGTACAACTCAGATTGGACTGGGCATGGTGGCTCACGCCTGTAATCCCAACACTTTGGGAGGCTGAGGCAGGCGGCTCACCTGAGGTCAGGAGTTCAAGACCAGCCTGGCCAACATGGTGAAACCCCGTCTGTACTAAAAATACAAAAAATTAGCCAGGCGTGGTGGCGTGTGCCTGTAATCCCAGCTACTCGGGAGGCTGAGGCATAAGAATCACTTGAACCTGAGAGGCAGAGGTTGCAGTGAGCCAAGATTGAGCCACTGTACTCCAGCCCGGGTGGCAGAGTGAGACTCCGTCTCAAAAAAAGAAAAAAAAAAACTCATACAGATTGCATTTTTGTCTAAGTAGTTTTCACTGTCACCAGTGTTTACCCCTAGATTTGTATTTGTACCTCATTTCCAAGAGTCTCATCTCTTATTTCTCAGTTATATGCCTGTATACACTGCCCTTTTTATTGAAGATTGGCAGCTAGATTACATATTTATTCTTGGCTCTGAAAAAATGTCAGCTTTCTAGATGACTGGACAAGTCACTTTACCTCTGAGGAGCTTGGTAGCCTAGTCAGCAAATTAAGAGTCAACAAAATAGCATCTACTGTGTTCCAGACAAGGTGCTTTTATTTACTTATTTTAATTTTTTCAGATGGTCTCTCTGGTTGCTGAGGCTGGATGGAGTGCAGTGGCATGATCTTGGCTCACTGCAGCCTCTGCCTCCTGAGCTCAGGTGATTCCCCCACCTCAGCCTCCCAAGTGGCTGGAACTACAGGTGCGCACCACCACACCTGGCTAATTTTTTTTGTATTTTTAGTAGAGAGAGGGTTTCTCCATGTTGCCCAGGCTGGCCTCGAACTCCACCTGCCTTGACCTCCCAAAGTGCTGGGATTACAGGCATGAGACACCGTGCCTGACCAACAAGGTGGTTTTAAAACATCCCTTTTGCCAGGTATGGTGGCTCACGCCTGTAATTCCAGCACTTTGGGAGGCTGAGGCAGGTGGATCACCAGAGGTCAGGAGTTTGATACTAGCCTGACCAACATGGCAAAACCCCTCTTCTACTAAAAATACAAAATTAGCCAGGCGTGGTGGTGCATGCCTGTAATTTCAGCTACATAGGAGGCTGAGGCAGGAGAATCCCTTGAATCCCGGAGGTAGAGGTTTTCTGTGAGCCGATAGTGCCATTGGACTCCAGCCTGGGCAACAAGTGCAAAACTCCTTCTCAGATAAATAAATAAAACATCTCTTTTGATGTCATTCTCTGTAGTTGAGCTGGTAAGGCAGAGGATTTGGATCAGATCTCTTTAATTGGCCTTTATTTATTTCTTTATTTATTTTTTGAGACAGAGTTTTGCTCTTGTTGCCCAGGCTGGAGTGTAGTGGTACGATCTCGGCTCACTGCAACTTACGCCTCCTGGGTTCAAGTGATTCTCCCTGCCTCAGACTCCCTAGTAGCTGGGATTATAGGCATGCGCCACCATGCCCGGCTAATTTTTTTTTGTTTTTTGTTTTTTAGTAGAGACAGTGTTCCTCCATGTAGTTCAGGCTGGTCTCGAACTCCCGACCTCAGCTGATCTGCCCACCTCGGCCTCCCAAAGTGATGGCATTACAGGCATGAGCCACTGCACCCGGACTAATTGGCCTTTTAGTTAAAAATATTTTATTTTTTTTTAAGGGGCAAGCCTTAAGTTCCTGTAGTACTCAGTAAAATAACAGGTAGGTCTGTATCAGTATGAAGACACTTGAACTACAAACTTCTCTACCTAAAGCTTCATTTTGTTCCAGTTGTCAAAGTGATCAAAATCTGTTAGCTTGGGTTACCTCTGGCTGTTGGGTACCTGCTTTTCTGTTTGAGGAAGACTGGAAAGTGTACTAGGTGATGAGTAAAGGTATGTGTTTTCAGTAAAGATAAGTGTCCAGGTTTTTAACGTGATAGTGACTGAAGACCCGAAGTCATTTCCCTCCTTTTGGCTATCAAGAAGTTAACTCATACATTCATTCGTTTACTTGTTAACTTAGTCAACAAATATTTGAGGGTCTTACCATGTGCCAAGTACAGTTCTAACACTGAGGATATAATATAGAATTAATAACATGCTTTTTTAGAATAAGTATAGGATTTCAAGTGGTAGTAAGTATTCAGAAAGACAACATGGAGTCATAGGATAGAGTTCTAAGGTAGGGTTGGGGTGAGTGATGTTTTTAGATCGGTGGCCAGTGTAAGAACCTGAATAAAGAATATTCTAGTCTAAATGAGCTTGGGATAAGGCCAGTATGTCTGAAGGGAGCACAGTTGGTGGTCAAGGGCAGTGGTTGTTAGAAACATTGGGAAATTCTGGCAAGAACCAGATTGGGGTAAGGTCTTACGGTGCAAGGAGGGGAGTTTGAATTTCTTTTTTTTTTTTTTTGAGATGGAGTTTCGCTCTTGTAGACCAGGCTGGAGTGCAATGGCACGATCTCGGCTCACAGCAACCTTCGCCTCCCGGGTTCAAGCCATTCTCCTGCCTCAGCCTCCGGAGTAGCTGGGATTACAGGCATGTGCCACCATGTCCGGCTAATTTTGTATTTTTAGTAGAGACAGGGTTTCTCCATGTTGGTCAGGCTGGTCTCTAACTCTGGACCTCAGGTGATCCACCCACCTCAGCCTCCCAAAGTGCTGGGATTACAGGTGTGAGCCACCGCACCTGGCTGCTTGAATTTATTTCAATTGCCTTAAAACAACAACAACAAAAAACTAGGCCAGACGCGGTGGCTTACGCCTGTAATCTCAACATTTTGGGAGGCCAAGGTGGGCGGTTCACGAGGTCAGGAGACCAGCCTGACCAACTTGGTGAAATTCCGTCTCTATTAAAAATACAAAAATTAGCCAGCCGTGGAAGTGTGCGCCTGTAGTCCCAGCTACTTGGGAGGCCGAGGCAGGAGAATCACTTGAACCTCGGAGGCCGAGATTGCACTCCAGCCTCGGCGACAGAGTGAGACTCCATCTCAAAAAAAAAAAAAAAGCCAAGTCTGGGCATGTAATCTCAGGCCTGTAATCTCAACACTTTTGAGAGGCTAAGGTGGGAGGATTATTTCTGGGCCCAGGAGTTCAAGACCAGCCTGAGCAACATAGAGACCTCATCTCCCAAAAATTAAAAAAAAATTAGACATGTGTGGTGGTGCACACCTGTAATTCCAGCTACCTGGGAGGCAAGAGACAGGAGGAACACTTGAGCCCGGGAGATCAAGGCTTTAGTGACCTGTGATTGTGACACTGCACTCCAGCCTGGGTGACAGCATGACCTGGTCTCATAAAAAAAAAAAAAAAGGGCAGGAAATTTATTGGCTATTATCCAGCCTTTTTTCTAAATTAAACCACCCCAAGTACTATTCTTATCATCCTTGCTTCTTATATGTTACAATTGCCATAGTTTTGTGGGTTTTGTTTTTGAGACGGAGTCTCACTCTGTCGCCCAGGCTGGAGTGCAGTGGCGTGATCTCGGCTCACTGCAACCTCCGCTCCCAGGGTTCAAGCAATTCTCCTGCCTCAGCCTCCCTGGTAGCTGGGATTACAGGCGCATGCCACCATGCCTGGCTAATTTTTTTGTATTTTTAGTAGAGACAGGGTTTCACCATGTTAGACAGGCTGGTTTCGAACTCCTAACCTCAGGTGATCTGCCTACCTTGGCCTCCTGAAGTGCTGGGATTACAGGCGTGAGCCACTGTGCCCGGCTGAGAGGATTGCTTTTGAGCACAGGCATTTCAGACCAGTCTGGGCAACAAAGAGCTCGTCTCTACAATAAATTAAAAAAATAGCAAGGCCTGGTGGCACGCATCTGTAGTCCCAGCTACTTGGGAAGCTGAGGAGTTCCAGGCTGCAATGAGCTATGGATAGTGCCACTGTACTCCAGTCTGGGTGACATTGCAAGAACTGTCTCAAAAAAAGGCAGGGAGATTATTTAATGTGGTTCATTCAGGATGAGCTTGTAAAGTGTTACATAGCTAACTAGACCTAGTTGGGTTTCAGAGGTGAAATCAAGTAAATTAGGTTTTGGGCTGCATGCAGAGGTGGTTAGTAGTTTTGATGTCCGCACACTGGGCTTGAACTGTGATCCTGAGATTTATGTTCCCAGTCTCCTTCAGTCTGGAGAGATTATTACTTAACAATGAATTGATCCTTGTTATACTTTGGTATTTTGGAAGAAAGTTTTATCCCCAGACATGTTGAAACGAGATCTAACTGAAGGAGATGAGAGGATTTCTATACCATATGTGTTACCTTCTAATGCTGGCCACTTCTGAAGGGCACGTGGCAGCTGAGACGAAATTGATTTTCTTCATCAGTGATCCCGTGGCCTTTACACAGGCTCAGAGGTGCATCAGAATCCACAATGAAGTGGACAAGATTAGTGACCAACACATCTGTACATGTTATATTTTCTTTTTTTAGTTCCTTAACTTTTTCTACCCTAGGATAAATTATTGATCAGTTTTCTACAGTCAGATTCCTGAATCATGTTGGGTTTTTTTTTTTTAGTTTCACTCTTGTCGTCCAGGCCAGAGTGCACTGGCACAGTCTTGTCTCACTGCAACCTCTGCCTCCCTGGTTCAAGCGATTCTCCTGTCTCAGCCTCCTGAGTAGCTGGGATTACAGGGGCCTGCCACCACGTTCGGCTAATTTTTGTGTTTTTAGTAGAGATGGGTTTCACCATGTTGGCTAGGCTAGTCTTGAACTCCTGACCTCAGGTGATCCACCCGCCTCGGCCTCCCAAAGTGCTGGGATTACAGGCGTGAGCCACCGCACCTGGCCCTCGTGTTGGGTTTTAAAACCCACTTTTTTTTCCCCCCCAAACTCAGACTTCACCTTTCTGTTTATGAAATCTTTCTCCTTTTGGGGCGGGGGTGGTGGTGAAGAAGCTGCTTTGGATGGTGGTGTGTGGTACTTGTGTCATCTTCACTCCTGATGATCCCTTTCCTCATAAACTCTGCACTGCTTTTAGCCTGTTTTGTTCGTGTTATAAGTTCTTCCATCCAGTCCCTGCACTCCACCTTTTAATCTTTTCAAAAGCTGCTTTGCAAAGGGTCTTGACTAAAGTTGCTTGCTTAATGAATATGAAGCAGCCTAAGGATGAGAGAAAACCAGGCAGCAGCTGGACCCTCTGGAGAATGTTACTTTGTATTTTGTTTACAGCTGGTTGTGACTACGCTCTTTCCTCTAAAGTCGGTTCTAGGGGATTAAAACAGCTCTGGCTGATGGCGCCCAATAAAATAAAACAAAAAAACCTTTGCTGCTCCAATTTTTTCTCAGGGTGGGGTCGGGGTATACTTTCAGTCTCCATGGTCACACAAAGGTTTCTTCATCGCGGACCCTGGGAGGCTGGTTCCCAGAGGGAACTTGTCCTCAGCGTCTCCTGGACAGTGCAGCCTCCTGCCGGGCCTACTTCTGGAAGGCCATTACAGAGGTCCTTTCACCACCTGTGAGAGGTTTGATTTTGGGGGAGCTCCGGGACTCTCAAGGCTACAGTGTGGACTACTGGCCCAAGGAGAAGGTTGGTTTCCTGAGGTGGTGGTGGTGGGGGTGGGGGGGGGGGGGGGGGGGGGTTCTTCGCTGTTTTTCTTCCCTGGCATGTGCCTGCATAAGCTATTTCCACAGCGTCCTGGCCGCGAGAGGGGTGGTGCTTGGGAGGTTAGAGGGAGACACCTAGAGTGAACGGCAGAATGGAGCGCGGAATACTGTCTGGCTGTGCACGTGGAGGTGGCGAAATGTGGAAGCTTAACGAAGTTGGCGCCATGAAGCTAAAAGACAGCTACCCCAGGGCTCTAGCTCGCTCCGCCTAATGGCGGGCCGCACCCCGCCGGCGAAGCTCTCGTTTGTAGGTCCGCCCTCACGCTGATCTCTTGCCCAATCAGCGAGCTCGGCTTCGCGAGGTTGGTGCCCATTGGCTTTCGCATAAAAGCTCGGAGGTTACAGACGTTTCCACCTCTTGCCGGCCTCTTAGGTAATTGGCGTCCGTGGTAACCAATCAGGAAGAGGATCTGCGGGAACGCCGGCCTTTTACTTTCTTGAGTGGCCAATCCGGTTGTAGGCTCACCTCCCCCCTCTACCCAGAGCCACTGCTGCGGCCGCCGCCATTTTAGCGTTTTGTCAGAAGCGTCCGCGCCGCGAGGAGGAGGCCCTTCTGGTTTCTGTGCGGGTGAGACTCCGAGCCCTTTCACTGCCTGCCTTGTACTCTGTTAAATCTTCTCTCACTCCCTTGGGCTTCGGGGGTGTCCTGGTGGGTTCGCAGCCTCCACACCCGTCACTGAGAGCCGACCTCGGTCCTCGGCATTGCGCGGTAAGCCGGGAGCAGCCCTTCCCCCACCGCCCCCTGAGAATACCTTGCTTTTTTCCCCCACCCTGTCCCGCGCCCGACGTGGCTCCTCTTAGAAGCCTCGAGATTTCCGCTGAGATAACCCCCTTTCCCTTATACCTGGCAATTACATCCCCGTTTCGGGAATTTCTCGGGCCGTGAGACATCGTCTGGTTAATGAATCTGAAGCTCTCTTCCGTGGCCACGCATTTCAGTGTTCGGCAGGAGCTAGGACGGTGCCCCGAGAGAGGCGTTCCCCACTCCAGTACTTCCTTTATCTTCCATTCCTCGCTGTCTGATCCGAGTCGCGCGTTCACTACTTCCAAAGGAAACTCAAATGTAGCTATTACAAGGCCCATTTTCCCGGAAATGATGGCTGCTTTGGTTCCTACGTGAGGAAAAGCCTGTTGATAATTTCAGGCAGGCAGTCAGCAAACCTAGTAGACTTTTGTTTTCTGTTGTCCTCCTAGTGGATAGAAAAGCCCAGTACCCCCATTTCTTCATATGCTGTTTTTCATGCCCATTTCTGTTGCAAGGTATCGGTTCTTACCAAACCCTTTGTCTACTAAGGACCTCCCTATTGCAGATGTCTTCTTATTCTTACAGGTTCATGGCGGCTACTATAGCAGGCCTTAGTTCACTCCCACCTCCCTTTGATTATTGTGTGGAGGTGTGTGTGCAGGCGTGTGAGAGAGAAAACTGGAAATATACATTAGAGTGAAAGTCGTTTTTTATGAACGAATGTGGGCCTGAGGTCTTTTGTCAGATGTCTTGTTTTTCTCTCCCAGGCTCTTGTCAGGATGGTGAAGCTGTTCATCGGAAACCTTCCCCGGGAGGCTACAGAGCAGGAGATTCGCTCACTCTTCGAGCAGTATGGGAAGGTGCTGGAATGTGACATCATTAAGAATTACGGCTTTGTGCACATAGAAGACAAAACTGCAGCTGAAGATGCCATACGCAACCTGCACCATTACAAGCTTCATGGGGTGAACATCAACGTGGAAGCCAGCAAGAATAAGAGCAAAACCTCAACAAAGTTGCATGTGGGCAACATCAGTCCCACCTGCACCAATAAGGAGCTTCGAGCCAAGTTTGAGGAGTATGGTCCGGTCATTGAATGTGACATCGTGAAAGATTATGCCTTCGTACACATGGAACGGGCAGAGGATGCAGTGGAGGCCATCAGGGGCCTTGATAACACAGAGTTTCAAGGTGAACCACCCTCTTTGGGTAGAGGGCTGAACACAAGGCTATGTGCAGAAAATGGTTGAATAAGTAAAAGGAGAGGTTTGGTAAAGATAACAGCTGTTGGCTGGCTGGTGACAAATAAGTATGGGTGATGGACTTCTTAAGATGTAGAATGCACGGGACTTAGGGGCTTTACCTTAGGCAAATGTCTCCTGGAGAAAAGCCACTCACCTTTTATTTGGAGCCCCTACGGCTCTTGTGCTTATTAGTGCAGAAATCCTTTTCTCTGAAGGCTGTCTGAGTTACTGGGCCTTTTTTATTTTTTATTTTTTATTCTTTTGTAGTAGAGTACAGTTCAGAGTTCCTCACTCTGAATTTATTGCCCTCAGCATAGGATCAGAATTCTGCATTTTACATGAAGAACCTCGCAAAAACATGTCAAGCAACATTTTATAGGAGCAGAATCCTTGTTAAGCTGTCCTACCTTACACAAACTCTTTAAAGGGTTACAGTTCTTGTTGCTTTTATATTATACCTGTACCAAGGGATTGTATTTTGAATATAAGGCCACTCTAGAATTACAAGGCTGATTTTAGGACTTCCTGGAGAGGAGGCACTGGGGTTTTAGGGGCAGTAATGACTGTCTTTTCATTGGTTTGGGGGGCTGGACTTTGTAAGATTTTGGTGAACAGAGCACTTAGATTTGTGTTATCTTGGAGTCTTAACCAAATGAATTTTTTGTGCCTGGAGGGCAGCATGGGTGATGATGTGGATTGTCACTTCATTTGGAAGCATCTCAAATCCCCAGCATTTTGAATGCCTACATGTTGCTCAAAGGAAATGCTTGTTAGAGCATTTTGGATTTTGAATTTTCAGATTTGGGATGCTAAAATGGTACGTATAACACAAATATTCCAAAGTCTGAGGTCCGAAGCAACAGTGGCAGTTCAGGGGTGGTGATCATGGTGAATTGCTATCTGAACTCTTCTCTCACCTCCTTTGGGTTCCCAGTATCAGAAAGAGCGTGTCCTTTTTTAGCTTAAGCAGGACTGAACAAAAACAATAAAAAATAAAAAAAGCCTTATCCAAATTATGGAGTATTCCCGTGACTCCTTGCTATATTTCAAACCTGTGTTCTGACAGTGTAGTTGCCGATTCTTTTTCTGGGTACTCCCCTTGTTAAGAGTCATTACTGCTGCCTTTGGCGTCCATTTCCCTTAAATTGGGCTTTTTTAGAGCTGAGGGTCTGATCATTATTTCCTCTAGTAATGGGTGCCCTGTGTCATGGGCATTGCTGTGCATTAGTAAAGAAAAGTGACACAGGTCTAGTTTGCTTTTTTTTAATTGGCAAGTTGAGAATTATTTTGTCAACAACTTAATTGAGAGCAAAGGCTGCTCTTGTGGAGGGTTTGTGGTATGATACCTAATTTTTGGACTGTTTCGCACACTTTAGCCCAGTCAGAAGAGGTGGTGTCTGCTTGTAGCAGTTAGGTTTAAGGAGAGGACAGTGTGGTCTTGATTCAGGACAAATTATCCTTATATAAAACTCTGGGTGTCTGAACGCTAGGTCCCCTGACACTACCCTATGCTTAGTTATTTTTACCTTATTTTATGTAATATTTTCGTCTCTCATTTCTTAATATTGTTCTGGTATAGTTACAGATGTTTATTGATGAGCAGCAATTATTAGGGTGGTCTTTTTTCCTTTCTGTTTCTCAGTGTTGGGGATCTTCTCTATTGCTTGCCCACTTAAAATCTCTTTTAGATATTTTTTAAAATTTAACTTCTTTTTCTGGCATTAGAACCAACAGATCCTTAGATTAAGGTGTTTATTAGTGATCTTTATGTCTGGAATGTGCACAGTTGCTTTCTTAGTTGCACTTGTTTTCTCTGGTTTTGTTAGGTGCTAAAGTGGCCCCCTGGGCAAATGCCAGAGACAAGCTAGCACTTTAAGGCACTAAGTGCATAATTGCATATCTACTCTCTTTTAATAACCTGCAACCTAAACTTCCAGCTGTGTAGACCTTCTTGATATTTTGTTCCTTCCACCCCTGTTTCCCTATTGTGTTTTCTGGTCTCCCAGAATCTAACATGAATTTTGCAAGGAAAATTGTGTGTTTACCACTTTCTCTAATGTTAGAGGATCCATCTGTTGACTCTCCCTTGCTTTTGACCATTTACTCCTTTGACAGGTATATGTTTAGGTGCATCATAACCAGTTGCATCGGGAAATTTTTGCAGGATTTGGATCTCTTCTGAATTTTGCTTACCAATACGCTGGTAGATCATGTTAGGTAGAAATTGCTTCTGTAGAGACTTACTAAAACTTAGTTTTAACTTTTCTAGAAAAGTTTCTGCTTTTATTACGTTTTCAGAAGTAATACTTTTCCAGAATGCAAATTTTAGTTTTCAGGAAAAATATTAGATGTATGTTCTTAGTTAGGCTCTCAGATATGTAGTTTCAGGAGAAGTACTTTAATTCTGCTTGAACTGAGCAGTTTGGTCCACTGACTAGTATAACTAGTTATTCTCCACTTTCGTCAGCCACCTTTTCTTCCATGTTTTTTACAGTATTCTAAAATTTCAGGCATTGAGAACAATCTGTCCTGTTTTTGCCCTGTTTGCCTTTGACCGTAGTAGAGGGTCACTAAAATTAACTCTCAGATTGTAAAGAATCCTTGTTAAAGCAATGATCAGAACCAGCAGTTTAAAGGGCCCAGTTAAGGGAGAAGGCTGTCCTTCAACTGGTTGTGCCCCTTTGTCTCCCCAGTTCATGAGGGTTTTTCCAGAGATGTACTTTGAAATTTGCTTGCCACATTCAGCTGTGGATTGAGTCTAGGTCGTTTTTTAATAGTGGTGATTGATCATTGGAGTCTTTTATTCGATTCTTTTAAATTTTTGGAGGAGGGTGGAAAACTGGCCTTTACTTACATTCTCTTGCTTAATGAAAATCCGTCTTGCTAGTAAGGATTGGAGGTGTCAGAAAAAACTTGGGCACTCTTTCTTTCTTTGACTTCTTTTGACTTTGAGCCGCTGTTTGGAGATGATTTTTACCTGTTAGGAGATGATTTGAGCAAGAGTAGTTTTATTTCTTAAGCATTTAAACTATTGTTATAGCTGAAATATTTCTTCATCTAAGTGATCTTTGCCTGAAATCAGGTCATTATACTGAATCTATATGTTGAGTCTTTTTTTTTTTCCTTTTTATCTTTTCGTAAAGATGAATCCTGCATTAGAATTGTCTAGATAAAGCCATTGCTATGACCAGTGTCTGGGGTAGGGGCTGGGGCTACGACTAAGAGTGATAGCAACCCTTCTTGCGTCTGTTTCTTCAAGGCAAACGAATGCACGTGCAGTTGTCCACCAGCCGGCTTAGGACTGCGCCCGGGATGGGAGACCAGAGCGGCTGCTATCGGTGCGGGAAAGAGGGGCACTGGTCCAAAGAGTGTCCGATAGATCGTTCAGGCCGCGTGGCAGACTTGACCGAGCAATATAATGAGCAATACGGAGCAGTGCGTACGCCTTACACCATGAGCTATGGGGATTCATTGTATTACAACAACGCGTACGGAGCGCTCGATGCCTACTACAAGCGCTGCCGTGCTGCCCGGTCCTATGAGGCAGTGGCAGCTGCAGCTGCCTCCGTGTATAATTACGCAGAGCAGACCCTGTCCCAGCTGCCACAAGTCCAGAATACAGCCATGGCCAGTCACCTCACCTCCACCTCTCTCGATCCCTACGATAGACACCTGTTGCCGACCTCAGGAGCTGCTGCCACAGCTGCTGCTGCAGCAGCAGCCGCTGCTGCTGTTACTGCAGCTTCCACTTCATATTACGGGCGGGATCGGAGCCCCCTGCGTCGCGCTACAGCCCCAGTCCCCACTGTTGGAGAGGGCTACGGTTACGGGCATGAGAGTGAGTTGTCCCAAGCTTCAGCAGCCGCGCGGAATTCTCTGTACGACATGGCCCGGTATGAGCGGGAGCAGTATGCCGATCGGGCGCGGTACTCAGCCTTTTAAAGCTTGAGGTGAGAGGGGTGGGGTGTTCCCTCTTCTGGTTTTGCCATCCCTCCTGCAGCCTAAAGGGCTCCAATTAGGCTGCCCTGCTTGCTTGCTTTTGCAGGGTTAGGGTAAGGTTACTAGGATGGCTCGCAGGCTAGAGAGAAGTCCTAACTGCTTAACTTTAAAATACATGGAGTTTCTTGGCCCTCATGGCTATTTTTCAGGGCTTCTGGTAGTGGGAGTCAATTTGATTCTATTTGTGCCTAGAAAAATAAAGAATGATGTGCTGGTGAATCTTGGGTCACCTATGTACTATACTATAATTGAACCTTACCTGGGGACCCACACATTCAGGCTCAGGTGTTTTGTTTCTTAGAGCCTTTGTTAAGTTTCCTAGGTGTGCGACATTCCTAAGGTCTTCAAGTTTCCTGTTCTGTTTTGTGCTGTGTGAAAGTTCTGATATGACCCCTGATGATAAAGTCCATAACTGTAGTTAACTGGTCATCACTGCTCAGGTCCCAGTTACTAAGAAGACTACCAAAATGGCATCATCTTAATCTTGAAGCGTATTTCTGACATTCCTGAACGGTTCAACCCTTATGAGTTTTATAGAACTTATTTGATGGTAAGTTGGGGTAGAGAGATACAAAACTTTTATAAAGTTCCACAAGGAAGTCTGGGCATAGATGCTAACACTCACCTTCTCTGCCCAGCTCAGATTTATTCCCTGAATAGAGTGCCCACTCCATTGCTATATCTTTCAGTCTGTCCTATAACAGCCTAGCCTGTCACTTAGGGTTTTTTTTTTTTTTAAGTAACTATTCCCACAGTTCTAGTTTTGATATCATCTGCTTTCTCAGGGTATATGTTTTAAGAATGCAGGCACACCTGTTAATTTTACTCCTTTGGTAATGTTGAAATCCAGGGTTGGGAGCTTTGCCATAAGCAAATCACTCCCTTCTTCATCTTCTCACTAGCTGTTTTGGGCATTTAATACTCTTGAGCCAGCAGCTCTACCCTGAGTCCCCTGGCTTTTTCCACTGTCATACATTTTGAGCCCCATGATCCATTTGGCTCTACTTGAATATATTCTCTTCTGATACTTGCCAGCTTTGGGCTGTAGGTGTTTGAGATTATTGTACTTAAGGGTAAATCTCAATGCCCTTCGTTTTGAATAACTCCCAGTGTGTCCCAGACATTACCATTGACCCTTAATTATAGCAACAGTGTGTGACTGATAGATAACTGTCATCTTTGCAGTTAGGGCAGAAGGTATGTGGCTTTCCCAGGGTCATTGGGTAGGCAGTCACTGATTGGGCTGGAAAAGAGACTTCAGTGACTTGATGCGTAGCTTATACATGCCCTTCCGCACCTTCTTTCCAAAGTTAGTTTCTTCCCTAGTTGGAATTGGATGTCCTCAGGTCTTAAAACTTGTGCAGTTGATGCTACTTTTATCTAGACTTTGAATGATTTTTAACTCGGACCTTGGCAGTAACTCCTAGATAGAAAATACTGTTAATTTTTTTTTTTTAAACCTCAGGGAGCTAATTGGAACCATTCCATTTTTCCTGTCCTCTGCTGACATCTTGTGATGTGGAATTACCTTCTCTGAGGAATGATAATGTTAACATCATCAAGAGCAAGGAATGTCTCTTTGCCTACTTTTATGAAACAAGATATACTATTAATTTAAGACCTTAGTCTGAGATTGTTTAGCCTCCCCAGTTACTCTCTGGCCTTCAAGCTCTTTTCATTGTTAGAGATCACT
This sequence comes from Hylobates moloch, assembly GCF_009828535.3. Lineage (NCBI taxonomy): Eukaryota > Metazoa > Chordata > Mammalia > Primates > Hylobatidae > Hylobates > Hylobates moloch. The sequence continues at coordinate 85,792,340 of NW_026652280.1, forward strand.
GTGATACTGGGGAAGAAGGGTACAAGTAAACTTTAAAAGGAGTGTCAAGTTATCAGACTTTGTAAAGATGTTGAAGTTTTAAATGGGAAAGCCCTTTTGAGCTTTGCTGTAAAGCCGCTGTATTGTGCTCTCTTTCAGGTGGGATGTGTGTGGGCTGAAATTCCGAGCTGCAGTTGTGCATGAGAATACACCCTTCGTGGTACCCCATCTCCGGGACGTTCTCGGCTCTGTGCGTTCAGTCCCTCAGGAACCGTGGACCTTAATTTACCTTGCTAAGTTCAGACCTTCTCTTCCTTTCCTTTCCTCTCCTGCCCATTTTCCTGTTCTTCTGTCCTTCAATACTTCTGTAGCTTCCCATTCATGTTCTGTTCTCCCAGCAGGCCTCATTGTGTGCAGAAACTGTGGTGGGGGCTGTGCTGTCTCCTCCCTGCCTCCTGCCTCCTGCGGCTGTTGGATTTGGGAATGACCTTGGTGAGAGTCTCACTGCTCCAGGGTCTCTTTTTGGTCCAAAGGCTAGACCTATAGAGTTGGATCACTTTTTTTCTTTCCGGTGAAATAAATGGTTTTTCAACTTAGGGTATGTGTGCTTTGAGAGACTTCTTGCTTGGGCTTGTTTGGGGGTTCATTTGTACCTTGAAAGGGGAGGGTGTAAAGTTTTAAGATACTCAGCTTTGGGTGAACGTCACTGTAGTTATTTTGTTTATTGTAAATAGGACTTGTAGGTGCCAGAGGAAAGAGGTTATACAGAAGCCCAGGCAGGCAGCCTTATTCTAATGAAGACTTTTCCCACTGGTCCACCTTTGTTATAAAACCAATTACTTTTAGTTTAGAGATGTAGCTCTTCTCTTCTAGAGAAACAGTCACCACCTTCCCTTAAGACATTCCATTCACCCAGTGAGTGTATCTAGCTTAACTTAATTTCCAGGGAAAAGGAGAGGTTTAGGGGAAGAGGAAGTCAGTTTTCGCTCTTCGTGCCATGTGAAAAAAATGAAGCTGTGGCTCCAAGAGTACTTTGCTAACTGTAGGCCAGTGACATGTGTTGATGCCTTTTGCCATCTATTTGTTTAGCTCTGCCAAAATCCAAAGAATGCCTGAATGGTCCCACTAGCACCTCATTACTTGGGTTTACAGCCTTTAAATCATAGGCATGGAGAAATGACCCAACATACGAGGCTTTAGATACCTTGTTGAATGATGGGGCTGAGTGCAAGAACTGCCGCCTCTTAGCCTCACGTTTTTCTTGAAACAGTTATATGTCTTCCATATGTTTGGTCTGTACCTTCTTGCTCCAGTTTCTACAGATACAGGACTGTGTCTAGTTAGAGTATTTCTCAGAATCATTCAACAAATACTGAGCACCTACTGTATGCCAGGCATTACCCTTTCAGGGAAGTCGAGTTATGATGATGGGGAGATAAAGAAGCTGATCTTTACTTAGGTGGTTTCTCAGATTTTTTTTTTTAATTAATTGCTTCCTCCTGTTAGATTCTCTCTAATCATAGATGACCAAGATTTGAACAGCTCTATACAACATGTAATTTATTGAGTATTTTTGTATGTGAAGCCTGTGCTGGGTGTTTCATGTGTTCTCATTTAATCTTCCCAGCAAATGTTTTTCCATTAGTTTTTCCTTTCCTGGCTGGGTTGGTTCTCTGCCATTTCTCTTGGAGAGTCGTACATACCTACTTTGGTTTCTTTTTCTCTAAAGGACAGACCCACCACTGAACGCCATTTTTACTCTTGTCAGTATACCCTTTGATCTGATGGGTAGGGTTGGCAAATTTCAAACATTGGAGACTAACAGTATTCATTGATTCAACAAATATTTTATTGAGTGATACTCTGGAAGGTGGTGTTTTAAGTGTTGGGGATACATACAGTTCTGGAGCTTCTATTCTGAGGGAGGAGACAATGCAGAAATGTCAAGTAGAGAATTCTGTTTAGATGGGGATGGTCAGTGAAGGATTTTCAGAAGTGACATGATAAACATGGATATGGTATATTTTTGCATTACAAAACTAGTTAAAATTTTAACTCCGGCCAGGCATGGTGGCTCACGCCTGTAATCTCAGCACTTTGGGAGGCCAGGGCGGGTGGATCACGAGGTCAGGAGTTCGAAACCATCCTGACCAACATGGTGAAACCCTGTCTCTACTAAAAATACAAAAAATTAGCTGGGTGTGGTGGCACGCACCTGTAATCCCAGCTACTCAGGAGGCTGAGGCAGGAGAATCGCTTGAACCCAGGAGGTGGAGGTTGCAGTGAGCCAAGATTGCGCCATTGCACTCCAGCCTGGGCAACAAGAGCAAAACTCCTCAAAAAATTATTTTATAAAATAAAATTTTAACTCCTTGGCCAGGTGCAGTGACTCAACGCCAGTAATCCCAGCACTTTTGGAGGCTGAGGCAAGCAGGTTGTTTGAGCTCAGGAGTTCAAGACCAGCCTGGGCAACATGGTGAAACCCTGTCTCTGTAAAAAATTAAAAAATTGGCCAGGCGTGGTGGCTCACACTTGTAATCCCAGCACTTTGGGAGGCCGAGGCGGGCGGATCACGAGGTCAGGAGATCGAGACCACGGTGAAACACCGTCTCTACTAAAAATACAAAAAAATTAGCTGGGCGTGGTGGCGGGCGCCTGTAGTCCCAGCTACTCGGAGAGGCTGAGGCAGGAGAATGGTGTGAACCTGGGAGGCGGAGCTTGCAGTGAGCTGAGATCGCGCCACTGCACTCCAGCCTGGGCAACAGAGCGAGACTGTCTCAAAAAAAAAAAAAAAAAAAAAAAAAAAAAAAAAAAAAAAAAAAAAAAAAAAAAAAATTAAAAAATTAGCTGGGCATAGTGGTGCGCATTTGTGGTCCCAGCTACTCCAGAGGCTGAGGTGGGAGGATCACTTGAACCCGGGAAGTCAAGGCTGCAGCGAGTTAAGATCAGGCCACTGCACTACAGTGTCTCAAAATTTGTCTCAGAAAAAAAAATTTTTTTGCCAGCCACGGTGGCTCACGCCTGTAATCCGAGCACTTTGGGAGGCCGAGGCAGGCGGAGCATCTGAGGTCAGGAGTTCTAGACCAGCCTGGCCAACTTGGTGAACCCCCCCATCTCTACTAAAAAATACAAAGGTTAGCCGGGCATGGTGGCAAGCGCCTTAATCCCGGCTATTTGGGAGGCAGAGGCAGGAGAATCGTTTGAACCTGGGAAGTGGAGGTTGCAGTGAGCTGAGATTGAGCCATTGCAATCAAGCCTGGGGGACAAGAGCGAGACTTCTCTCAAAAAAAAAAATTTTTTTTTTTTTAATTTCTTGATTCTATTAGAGCAAGTCATTTTTGCTTTCTGCTTTGAGATTCTGATCTCCCTGTAACAGACAACGTAAGAGTAGTTATTTCATGACTCAGAATCTGGCCTGGCTTAATGCTATATTCATACTAGATGCTTTTGCATTTTCTGTTTTTTAAACCATTTATTGCTTTTGTTTTTGTTTTTGTTTTGAGACAGAGTCTCTCTGTTGCCCAGACTGCAGTGCAGTGGCATGATCTTGGCTCACTGCAGCCTCTGCCTCCCGTGTTCAAGTGATTCTCCTGCCTTAGCCTCCTGCGTAGCTGGGATTACAGGCGCCTGCCACCACACCTGGCTAATTTTTGTATTTTTAGTAGAGATGGAGTTTCACCATGGCCAAGCTGGTCTCAAACTCCAGGACTCAAGTGATCCACCTGCCTCCTAAAGTGCTGGAATTACAGGCATGAGCCATCACACCTAGCCTTAAACTATTTATTGACTTGTTGAGAGGAGAAACACTTTATCAAGAACAATGGCAGCCTAGGCAACATAGGATCCCATTTCTAAGACGATTTTAAAGTTAGCTCTGTGTGGTGATATGCAGCTGAAGTTGCAGCTACTAAGAGAGGCTGAAGCGGGAGGATAGTTTGAGCCCAGGAGTTTCAGGCTGTGGTGAGCTGATTGTGTCACTATACTCCAGCCTAGGTGACAGCAAGACGAATTATTTTTAAGAGGTGATTTGAAAAGATTGACTATAACTCACTGATTTTCAACATCGATGTATTATGAAGTTGTTTTTGTCTATGCTTCCAATCAAGTGTATCTTTGAGTTGAAGCCATGTAGTTGGCTCTGTGTAATTGACAAGGTTATGCTGCCACTCCTTAGGAGTAATAAAGTACTTTTTCTTGCTTTTTGTTTTTTAGACATCTAGCTCTGTCACCCAAGCTGCAGTGTGGTGGCATGATTGTAGCTCACCGTAACTTTGAACTCCTGAGCTCAAGGGATCCTCCTGCCTTGGCCTCCCAGAGTTTTTGCGTGGATTATATGTGAGCCACTGCGCCTGGCCAAAATGTAGTTTTTCAAGAGTAATGCTTTAATAAACTGATTTTTTTCCCCCATAGCATTTCACTGTTCATTCTCTCTAGTAAATGTCTAGCTGGCTTTGTATTTCACTAGGTACTCCCTGATTTCCTGCAATTAGGTTACCATGTGGCGAATACAAAGATGAATAGGGCATTGTGCCGGTCCTCACTGTGCCTCCACAAGCTGCTGCTTGTCTGGGCCTTGGGTGTACAAATAATTGGTATGTCCTTGGAAGTCAGGTTGGGGTGGGAATGGTCATACTATTTTGTATTGATGACATGTGCCCCGGCCTTGTTCTGCATGGGTCAAAGGACCTATGAGGGCAGAGTTTTCAGGGTGATCTTGGAGTTTAACTTGATGTTAACCCTGTTAACTTTGCTTTTAAAGTTTTCCGGCCAGGCATGGTGGCTCAACGCCTGTAATCCCAGCACTTTGGGAGGCCAAGGCGGGCAGATCACCTGAGGTCGGGAGTTCAAGACCAGCCTGTCAAACATGGAGAAACCCCATCTCTACTAAAAACACAAAAAATTAGTTGGGCATGGTGGTGGGCACCTGTAATCTCATCTACTTGGGAGGCTGAGGCAGGAGAATTGCTTGAACCTGGGAGGAGGAGGTTGCAGTGAGCTGAGATTGTGCCATTGAACTCCAGCCTGGGCAACGAGAGTGAAAGTCTGTCTTAATAATAATAATAATAGGCCGGGCACGGTGGCTCACACCTGTAATCCCGGCACTTTGGGAGGCCAAGGCAGGCGGATCACGAGGTCAGGAGATCAAGACCATCCTGGCTAACAAGGTGAAACCCTGTCTCTATTAAAAATATAAAAAGTTAGCTGGGCGTGGTGGTGGGTGCCTGCAGTCCCAGCTACTTGGGAGGCTGAGGCAGGACAATGGCATGAACCCGGGAGGTGGAGCTTGCAGTGAGCCAAGATTGTGCCACTGCACTCCAGCCTGGGCAACAGAGCTAGACTCCGTCTCCAAATAAATAAGTAAAATAATAATAATAAATTTAAAAATGAGCCAGTCATGCTACTCAGGAGGCTGAGATGGGAGGATTGCTTGATGCCAGGGGCAGAGGTTGCAGTGAGCAGAGATGGTGTCACTGGACTCCATCCTGGGTTACAGTGGGATCCTGTCTCAAAAGTTTTCCAGGCATCCTCAAAATTGGGGTTGTTTTGGGTGAATGCTAAATTAAACCAGGCTCCTTACCCTAGAGCTACACATCAGTACTAAAGTAGACTCGGGGGGGATGGAGTAGAGTGAGAGAGATCATTGATCATTGGCACTAGTATTAAGTGCTGTTTCAAATTACCCAGGTCAGTTTGCTCTCAGTACTTTCGTGTTCTTACACATGATCTCATTCTGAGGTAAAGGGAATTCCCAGGATGATGGTGATGGGAAGTCCCAGGACTCCCTTTCTGCAGTGGATTTGGAGAACAGTAGTCCAGGTTGTAGCAAGAGAAAGTACACTTTTTTTTTTTTTTTTTTTTTTGAGGTGGAGTCTTGCTCTGTCACCCAGGTTGGACTGCAGTGGCGTGATCTTAGCTCACTGCATGCTCCGCCTCCCGGGTTCATGCCATTCTCCTGCCTCAGCATCCCAAGTAACTGGGACTACAGGCGCCCGCCACCACACCTGGCTAATTTTTGTGTATTTTTAGTAGAGACAGGGTTTCACCGTGTTAGCCAAGATGGTCTCAATCTCCTGACCTCGTGATCCGCCCGCCTCAGCCTCCCAAAGTGCTGGGATTACAGGCGTGAGGCACCGCACCCTGCCAACATGAGGATTTTTTTAGTCTGTTTGAGCTGCTGTAACAAAAGACCATAAACTGGATGGCTTATACACAACAGAATTTTATTTCTCAACAGTTTTGGAGGCTGGGAAAGCCGAGATCAAGGCCGTGGCAGACTTGGTGTCTGGATTCTGTCTTGAGTTTGCAAGGCAGGAAGGGTGAGGGATTTCTCTGGAGTTTCTTTTATATAAGGGCACAAATCCCATTGATGAGGGCTGTGTTCTGTGGCATAATCACCTCTCAAAGGTGTACCTAATACTTTCACCATGGGGATTCGGATTTTAACATGAATTTTGGGGGGACACTCAAAACTATAGCAGGATTCAACTGTGTGTGATATTTACCTAGTTATGATTGTAGCAGCTCTGAATATTGTAATAATCTGATGAAGTGGGGATGGGTGGGTAATATGTGTAAGAGCAAAACTCATAGAAATGAGGAAATTTTTTTTTGGGTCGCCCAGGCTGGAGCGCAGTGGCACAATCTCGGCTCACTGCAACCTCTGCCTCCCGGGTTCACGCCATTTTCCTGCCTCAGCTTTCCAAGTAGCTGGGACTACAGGCGCCCTCCACCACGCCCTGCTAATTTTTTTGTATTTTTAGTAGAGATGGGGTTTCACCGTGTTAGCCAGGATGGTCTCGATCTCCTGACCTCTTGATCCGCCTGCCTTGGCCTCCCAAAGTGCTGGAATTACAGGCGTGAGCCATCACACCCGGCCGAAATGAGGAAATTTTTAAAAGTGGCAAATGGATTATGAACATCTTATTCAGAAATAAAGGTAAAAAACAGCTAAAAAGGCAAAAGCATTTGGTTTCTGGGGAAGGTGGGGCAGGGGACTTTTTGAAGCCTTAATATTTGCTTTGTTAAACCATGTTCTTGCATTATTAAGTTTTGTCATGCAACAACTCTGTTTTGTCAAGCCAGATTATGATGGCTTAACATGAGTGAACCTTCCAGCTTCTCACCAGATGCAAATCTGACAGGAATAGGGATTTGTGTTACTTTATGGCAGGTAAATAGCACCCTTCAGATACAAAATTGGGATGGTTTCGGGCGTGGTGGGGCATGTCTGTAGTCTCAGCTACTACAGAGGCTGAGGTGCAAATATTTAGTACAGGAGTTCCAAGGCCAGCCTGGCCAACCTAGTGAGACCTGACCTGTCTGAAACATACACCCCCACCCCCACCAAAACAGGGATGGTGCTTCCTGTCCCTTAAGGAGACAAGACACCAAAGGAGAAAGTACTTAGCTAGTGATGAGTGAATTGAGCATTTTATTACTGCTCTCATTTTTGTCTTAAGTTGTCACAACAGGGAGGCTGAGTACTCTGTCCACTGGGGGCTGGTGCTTCCATTGAGGGTTGTGTGTGCCTGCTGGTTTCTTTGAGTTCCTCTATTCAACATCAGAATTGTTTGTATTCAGATATGCAACAAGATGGGACTTCTCAGTTTCACAATGTAAGGAACATTGACACCAAACTGAGTTTGGGGCTTCCTTTGTACAGTTGACCATTGAACAACAAGGGTTTGAACTGTGCAGCTTCACTAATACATGGATTTTCTTTTGCCTCTGCCGCCCCTGAGACAGACAGACCAACCCTTCCTCCTACTTTTTCTCAGCCTACTCAACATGAATACTATCAGGATGAACACCTTTATCATGATTCACTTCTACTTAATGATTTTTTTTTTTTTGAGAGGGAGTCTTGCTTTGGCACCCAGTCTGGAGTGCAGCGATGCGATCTCGGCTCACTGCAACCTCTGCCTCTGGGGTCCAAGCAAATCTCCTGTCTCAGCCTTCCGAGTAGCTGGGACTATAGGCACATGCCACCACGCCCAGCTAACTTTTGTATTTTTAGTAGAGACAATAGGGTTTCACCATATTGGTCAGGCTGTTCTCAAACTCTTGACCTCAGGTGATCCACCTGCCTTGGCCTCCCAAAGTGTTGGGATTACAGGTGTGACCCACCGCGCCCAGCCTTTTCTTTAGCTTTTATTGTAAGAATACAGTATACATATAACACACAAAATATGTTAATTGACTTATGACCTGTAAGGCTTCCAGTCAACAGCAGGCTACTAAGTTTTGGGAAGTCAAAAATTATACGTGGGTTTTCTTTTTTCTCTCTCTCTTTTTTTTTTTTCTGAGACAGAGTCCTGCTCTGTCGCCCAGGGTAGGGAATCACACTTTGAATATATGCCTCAATTAAAAAGGCAAAAATTAAGCAGGGCACAATGGCATGCACCTGTAGTCTCAGGTACTTGGAAAGCCGAAGTGTAAGGATCGCTTGAGCAGCCCAGGAGTTCAAGTCCAGCATGGACAACAGCAAGACTCTCTAAAAATATTACTTATTTTAGAGACAAGGTCTTGCTCTGTCATCCAGGCTAGAGTGCCACGGTGTTATCTTTGATATTTCTTTTTAAATTTTTTTTGCACACAAAAACAATAAACATTTTCTAAAAATACATACAAACAAAAAGATGCATATCAGACACATTAGGAAGGTTGCACATGGGAAGTCGGGGAATAGAAATGGGGGGTGGGAGTTAAAATAAATGTGAGAGGGACTTTATATGGATCAGTGATAATAACTCAATCCTCAATTTGACAAAGAAGAGGGAGAAGGAAGAGGAAGAAAAAGAAAGTGGGATAAAGGATCAGAAAGGGAGGAAAATAGAAAAAATTAGAGTATGACTCCAGGGTAGACCTGTTTTGTTGTCACTGAGTTGGTTGGTTGGTTTGTCTGTTGTATTTTTCATGTTTCGCCATGTTGGCCAGACTGGTCTCGAACTCCTAGCCCTAAGTGATCAACCCGCCTCGCCCCCCAGAGTGCCGGGACCACAGGCGTGAGCCACCACGTCCAGCCCCCACATTGCTTCTGGCCTCCGTGGTAGACCTCCGAGACGGAGCGGCCGGGCAGAGGCGCTCCTCACTTCTTCGCAGACATGGGGCGGCCGGGCAGAGGCGCTCCTCACTTCCCAGACGGGGCGGCCAGGCAGAGACGCTCCTCACTTCTTCCCAGACGATAGGTGGCTGGGCAGAGGCGCTCCTCACTTCCCAGACGATGGGTGGCCGGGCAGAGGCGCTCCTCACTTCCCAGACGATGGGCGGCCGGGCAGAGGGGCTCCTCACTTCCCAGACGATGGGTGGCCGGGCAGAGGCGCTCCTCACTTCCCAGACGGGGCGGTCGGGCAGAGGCGCTCCTCACTTCCCAGACGATGGGTGGCCGGGCAGAGGCGCTCCTCACTTCTTCCCGGACGGGGCGGCCGGGCAGAGGTGCTCCTCACTTCCCAGACGATGGGTGGCCGGGCAGAGGCGCTCCTCA
>NW_026652280.1:85816802-86035697 GCF_009828535.3 Hylobates moloch
TCAGCCTCTCCGAGTAGCTGGGACTACAGGCGCCCGCCACCACACCCGGCTGATTTTTTGTATTTTTAGTAGAGACGGGGTTTCACCGTGGTCTCGATCTCCTGACCTCGTGATCCGCCCGCCTCGGCCTCCCAAAGTGCTGGGATTACAAGCGTGAGCCACCACGCCCAGCCTGCTTTGGAGCTAACTTATCCTTCAGGTCTTAGCTTCAGGATCAAGTATCGGAATGCCCTCCCAAACCACCTGTAGCTTAGTAGATATGTCCTCCCATTATTCCCTGCCATTGGACCCATTTTGTGTAATTTGTGGTACTTATCACAATTTTTTTTTTTTTTTTTTTTTTTTTTTGAGACGGAGTCTTGCTCTGTCAACCAGGCTGGAGTGCAGTGGCGCAATCTTGGCTCACTACAACCTCCGCCTCCTGGGTTCAAGTGATTCTCCTACTTTCAGCCTACCGAATAGCTGGAATTACAGGCTCCTGCCTAATTTTTTTGTAGTTTTAGTAGAGACAGAGTTTCGCCATGTTGTCCAGGCTGACCTCAGGTGATCCTCCTACCTCGGCCTCCCAAAGTGCTGGGATTACAGGTGTAGGTAGGCCACTGCGCCCGGCCTAAACTTTTTTTTTTTTTTTTGAGATGGAGTCTCGCTCTGTTGCCCAGGCTGGAGTGCAGTGGTGTGATCTAAGCTTACTGCAAGCTCTGCCTCCCAGGTTCACGCCATTCTCCTGCCTTAGCCTCCCGAGTAGCTGGGACTACAGGCATGTGCCACCACACCCAGCTTTTTTTGTATTTTTAGTAGAGGCGGGGTTTCACCGTGTTAGCCAGATGGTCTCGATCTCCTGACCTCGTGATCCGCCCGCCTCGGCCTCCCAAAGTGCTGGGATTACAGGCGTGAGCCACTGCGCTCGGCCGTGCCCAGCCTAAACTTTCTAAATCTCAGTAGCCTTAATTGCTGGGAGAGCCAGTGATGCCACCTCATTGGGTTCTTGTGGATTTACAGGGGTGACAGATACACGGTTTGAATTTGGCCTGGATTTTCAAAGGCCCTACAAACCTTAAGGCACTTCAGATTGAATTCATCTCATCAGATTTTTCATTCTTCCCCTGCAAGTTCCTGGAGCTGATTCTATCATTTCTTGCATTTCATTTCTCCTCGGCAGTAGAGCCTAGCTCTGGTCTGAAGAAAGCCGAGATTGATCTTCCAACAAACTGACAGCTCTTCCCAGGAATATTTATTTCTCCCCTCCTTTTCCCAAATCTCCTAGGCCAGGTGACTTCCTGAGGACCAGGTTTGTAAGCAAAATCCTGACAAGCTACGAAACCAATCTGGGGCAAGTTGCTTCCCTTTTCTGGTCCATCTTGCAGGCAGCCAACCTTTTTCTAAGTTTCTAACAGCACCTTGAGTACCCTGAGGGCCTAGTGTCTTTCTGTGCCATGCCAGCTTCACTATGTATCTGGAAACCTGAGGAAGGGGGTAGATCTGAGGCTACAGAAACCACATATGCCTCATTCATCACCATGTTCCCACATCCTAGCCCATAGTAGGAATTCAAGCAGCTGATAAATGAATTCAGGAGCTTTTAGCTTTGAGAGGCTTCATGGGACTCTGAAATGGTCTATAGTGAGAAACTTGGTCTTGGTGAACTAAAGGAATTTTGTATTCACAATATGCAATTTCTCATATAAGAAGTAAGGTTTAGGAATAAAAACATTGGCCAGGTGTGGTGGCTCATGCCTGTAATCCCAGCACTTTGGGAGGCCGAGGCGGGTGGATCACCTGAGGTCAGGTGTTCAAGACCAGCCTGACCCATATGGTGAAACCCCATCTCTACTAAAAATACGAAAATTCACCAGGTGTGGTGGCGCGCGACTGTAATCCCAGCTACTGGGGAGGTTGAGACAGGAGAATTGCTTGAACCTGGGAGGCAGAGGTTGCAGTGAGCCGAGATCATGCCAGTGCACTCCAGCCTTGGCGACAGAGCGAGACTCCATCTCAAAACAAAAAAATACATTTGTCCTACTCAACAGTACTCTTTTGGGGTGAAAGGTTTTCTAAAATAAAAATTATGTAACTCTGCAGGGCTTTTTCCCTACCTATGAGCAGCTTATTTTACTAAACTGCTGTCCAATAGAGTAGCCACTAGCTACATGTAGCTAATTATAATTAAATTAAAAACTCAGTTTCTCAGTGGAATAAACCACATTTCAGGTACTCAGTAACCACAGTAGCCACAAATTGGACAGCACAGATACGGAACACTTCCATCACTGCCAGGAGTGTTATTGGGCAGTGATGATATAGAACTCTTTTGCAGAAAATTTTTCTTTTTCTGCCAATGACATAGAAATCAAGGTACGTTTATTTTATTTATTTTGAGACAGAGTCTCAGTCTGTCGCCCAGGCTGGAGTGTAGTGGCGCGATCTTGGCTCCCTGTAACCTCTGCCTTCTGGGTTCAAGCGATTCTTGTGCCTCAGCCTCCCCAGTAGCTGGGATTACAGGTGCACACCACCATGCCCAGCTAATTTTTTGTATTTTTAGTAGAGATGGGGTTTCGCGGTGTTGCCCAGGCTGGTCTCAAACTCTTGAGCTCAGGCAATCCACCTGCCTCAATCTCCCAAAATGCTAGGATTATAGGCATGAGCCACGCACCCGACATATGTTAAACTTCCTATGTTAAAATGGTTGAAACCTAGCACAGAACCACCAGAGATTTTGCTGAGGCCAGCAAAACCTGCAAATTTTTTTTCTTGGCTCTGCATAGTGCCTTGCAGATCACAAGAAAATCCCAGCATCTTTGCCTTATTTTCCCTTTTGTAAAACAGAGACAGTCTTGCTTCCCTGGGGAATACTGAAACTAACATGAGCCTTATGTACTTCACCACTGGTTGGCATGTGTGCATGGACAGGTTAAACTTCTGTAGATTTGTCAGACCATTCCCCTAATAAATAAGGGAAAATTTTTGCTTCACCTGTCAAGATTAAGTATAAAATATGTGAGGTAAATGCTATATTATTGTAGGTAAAATTTCACATGTAGTCAGAATTCACACATCAACATTTCCATATAAAGTACAATAAAGCTTAAGTAGGGTTGAGTCCATCATTAAATGTGTTCTATGGGGATCTAAACAAAGATAAATAAGATGTCCATAATCTGGAAGACATACTTTACTGCAAAATGTCACTGCTAATCATTAATATGTGATTTGCTTTTCTGCTCAAAGTACTATGTATGAATATTTTAGCCAAAGCCTAATCCTAGCAGAATACTAGCACCTTGGGAAAAGAGACCTCTATTAATAGCTCATAAGTGAATTTAATAATTTTTTATTTTTTTGAGATGGAGTCTCGCTCTGTCGCCCAGGCTGGAGTGCAGTGGCGTGATCTCGGCTCACTGCAAGCTCTGCCTCCCGGGTTCACGCCATTCTCCTGCCTCAGCCTCCTGAGTAGCTGGGACTGCAGGTGCCTGCCACCACACCCAGCTAATTTTTTGTATTTTAGTATCAATCTCCTGACCTTGTGATTCGCCCGCCTTGGCCTCCCAAAGTGCTGGGATTACAGGCATGAGCCACTGTGCCCGGCCTAATTATTTTTTAAAAATTAAAAAAAGAAACACTGGAGAGGGGTGGTAACTAGGCAAAAATGTATATATATATATATTTATTTATTTATTTTTAAAATATGAGCCAGAAAACTATGAAGTCAAATTCAGTTAATATGATAGGTCCTTGGAGAGAATCTGGCCTCAGCCTTTTTCTGATGCAGGGCTTACTCCTAGCACTACTAATCTGAGTCTGTTAGCCTTTAAACTGGTTTAAGAGCAGCTCTGGTTATTTAGAGAAAAGTGGCCTCACCACCAACTGTAGCATATTTAGCAATGTCTCAGGAATCTGGCTAACTTCCCACCACCTATTACTGAAGCCACACCACTAACCTAAATCCTTTTTTGTTGTTTTGGAGACAGGGCCTTCTGTTGCCCAGAATGGAGTGCAGTGGCATGATCACAGCTCATTGCAGCCTCAACCTCCTGGGCTCAATAGAGTCTCCCACTTCAGCCTCTTGAGTAGCTGAGATTATAGGCATGCGCCACCACGCCCAGCTAATTTTTTTTTTTTTGAGATGGAGTACAGTGGTGCCATCTCGGCTCCCTGCAACCTCTGCCTCCTGGGTTCAAGCAATTCTCCTGCCTCAGCCTCCCAAGTAGCTGGCACTACAGGCACTCGCCACCATGCCTGGCTAATTTTTGTATTATTTTTTAGTAGGGACAGGGTTTCGCCATGTTGGCTAGGCTGGTCTCAAACTCCTGACCGCAAGTGATCTGCCTGCCTCGGTCTCCCAAAGTGCTGAGATTACAAGAGTGAGCCATCGCGCCTGGCCAACTAATTTTGTTGTTTTTGTTTCTTTTGAGATGGAGTTTCGCTCTTGTTGCCCAGGCTGTAGTGCAATGGTGCAATCTTGGCTAACTGCAACCTCCGCCTCCTGGGTTCAAGTGATTCTCCTGCCTCAGCCTCCTGAGTAGCTGGGATTACAGGCACCTGCCACCATGCCCAGCTAATTTTTGTATTTTAGTAGAGATGGGGTTTCATGATATTGGTCAGGTTGTTCTACTTGACCTCAGGTGATCCACCCACCTTGGCCTCCCAAAGTGCTGGGATTACAGGCGTGAGCCACCATGCCTAGCCGGCCAACTAATTTTTTATTTTTGGTAGAGACAGGGTTTCGACATGTTGCTCAGGCTGGTCTTGAACTTCAGTGGGCTTAAGTGACCCGCCCACCTCAACCTCCCGAAGTGCTAAGATTACACGTGTGAGCCACCATACCCAGGCTTAAATCCCTCCTTCTATATCTAAATTTCTGACATCTATTAGTTTGAACTTTGTAGCTTAAGAACTAGGAGAGACCGGGCGCGGTGGCTCACGCTTGTAATCCCAGCACTTTGGGAGGCTGAGGCGGGCGGATCACGAGGTCAGGAGATCGAGACCACGGTGAAACCCCGTCTCTACTAAAAATACAAAAAATTAGCCAGGCATGGTGGCGGGCGCCTGTAGTCCCAGCTACTCGGAGAGGCTGAGGCAGGAGAATGGCGTGAACCCGGGAGGCGGAGCTTGCAGTGAGCCGAGATTGCGCCACTGCACTCCAGCCTGGGTGAGAGAGTGAGACTCTGTCTCAAAAAAAAAAAAAAAAAAAAAAGAACTAGGAGAGAATAAAAAGACACAAACACAAAAAGATATTTAAGTGTTAGAAACGTTTATTTGTCAAAAAATTTTTTTAAAAAAAAGGGAGGAGTGGAGTAAAACAAGGGTAAATTTCAGCTAATGCTGTACCACGATCACAGGTCGGACATAAAAAAACAAAACAAACAAAACAACAAAACCCCCAATGGTCCTAGCAATTTCAGAAGAGTTAACTTCAGTGTTAAGAGTCCAGAGCTAACAGAAGAGTAATGCTTGCCACTACATGGTCATTTTAAAGGGAAAGGAGATGCTGCAGGTAGGCAGGGAGAAGGATTCAACTCCTAAGGAAAGCAAGATAAGAGGGGTTCCACTGCACAGGAAAAAGGGGATGCCAGCATAATCCTTACCTAGGGCTGTTCAGAGGCTGAGAATATAAGGAACAGAGTGAAAAGCTACAGAGACTAGTTTCAGGAGGAAAGAAAAGTCAACTTAGAAGAATTAAGAAAGAAAACATAGTTGGTCACAAACTCCTTTTGTTTACTGAAACATGAAGCAATGGAAACATCCCGGCAAAGGGGACCGCGCGGAGCAAGTTCTCATATATGACCGCAGCCCGAGGGTTCAGTCCGCAATTATCCTACCTGAAAGAGAGCACAACACAAGAGGCTTACACAATGCCTGGAGAGCAGCCTGGCTCCGAGTACAAGCGCCCTGGGTCCCGTCCTGTATTCCACGGGGGAAAAAAAAAGAACAAAACAAAACCAAGTCAGACTGGATCTAACTCATATCCCATGTAATTACCTAGGAGTCTATCGATAGCTATATATAGGAATCTACTTATGGCTATATATATAGGACAAGATGCAATCTAGCTGAAGAATGTGTTGGTGATAAATACATCTTATCCATCTTTTAGGCAAGATAACCCCTGTGACAGAAGGCTACTGTTGCTGTAACAAAGGGCATACATACATTTTCAAGAACTGCAATTTAATTTTGGGGTCCAGGAAAAGCAGAAGATGCTGAGATGTCACATATGGCAAATTGCACTATTCTAAATGTATTTTGTTTTAATCTTTCACAGTAAACAAGCTTTCAGAAATGATGGTCACAAGGGTAGGGTATCAAGGAGCAGCCAGTCATTCACCCAATCCAACACACCTACATGTCACACTGTCACAGAGTGAGAGCCACAGTTCCAGTAGTTCCCCTAATTGACCAAATCTCCCTTGCCAAATCAAAAGAAGAAATCACTTCTACAATTCTCTAATCCTTCTATTGATGATGGGAACTCCAGACACCAATGGCTGGGGGAAAAAAAAAGTTAACTCACACCAAGTTCCTCTACTTATTACAGACAAAGGGCCAAATCTTGGTCTTGATCTGTGCCAATCGACTTCAAAAGTTGTGACGTTCTTGGATCATTTCTGCTAGGGTGAGACCCGAATTTGGATCCCCAACAGTTGTGGAGTATTTCATCCTGGCAGCCTCATTAACATCAGGCTCCTGGGACTGCAACCAACTCAGGGTTATTCAGTCCATTTGAGGTTCACACCTGGAAGGTAAGTTTCTTTAAAAGTCATCGCTAAAAAGAGGTTAGTTGAACAACCACTGCTTGCAGTCAAAATTCATTTTAAAATGTCCTAGCAATACCTTTTGAAGACCACAATATATGAATTTAATATTTAACTTTGAAACATAAGAGACAGGTTATCTGATAGATTTACACCACCTTACTTTGGAAGCATATCCCACCTCATGCTAGATCCAGCTGCACTAAAAGTAAAAATTAATGGCAAACTATAAATTTTAAGATCATTTGCTTCACACATAAACACAGACTAGCTGCATGGTGGTCTCAAGAGATCTCAAGTCTTGCTGACATGCATATAGGGTACAACTTATTACAGGTTCATAACATTTGCTTCTCAATTCACATAAAAGAGCAAATTCCTATGGCTTTGCTTTTTAATTTTTTTTTTTTTTTTTTTAAGAGAAAGAGGAGCCACTCTGTTGCCCAGGCTGGAGTGCGGTGGCTAACTGCAGTCTCTCACTCCTGGGCTCAAGGGACCCTCCAGCCTCAGCTTCCTGAATAGTTGGGACTACATGCACGAGCCACTGTACACTCACTCTTGTTGCCCAGGCTGGAATACAGTGGTGTGATCATAGCTCACTGCAGCCTCTTTTAACTCCTGGGCTCAAGTGATCCTTCCAACCTCAGCATTCTGAGTAGCTGGGATCACAGGTGCTCCCCATCACACGCTGCTAATTTAATTTTCTTTGTAGAGACAGGGTCTTGCTATGTTGCCTAGGCTGGTCTTGATCTCCTGGGCTCAAGTGATCCTCCCTCCTCAGCCTCCCAGTGTTAGAATTACAGGAGTGAGCCACTGCCTCTGCCTTCAAATAGCAGTTTTATTAGCGAACTATAAGCCTAAAGTAATAGTTAAAATTCTCACTGTGATATTCATTACCAATCCCTGAACCTGTACTCTTCAGCTTACCACTACAGTACTTCTGTAGTAGAGCGAGCATGGGTTTTGGTATCAGACAGGCCCGAGTTGAATTCTGATTCTACCTTTCATTTACCAAATGACTTTGGGCAAAGTACTTAACCTCTCCGAGCTTTAGTTCCCTTCTCTGTAAAAGAATAAAATATTTCAGTCTTATCGTACAGATGATATACAGAGGGCACATAACAAATGTTAGATCTCCCAAACGTTTTTCTGTAACCCAAATATGCTTACAGCTGATTAAAGAATGTTCTCACTAACAAACTGAATTTGTTGTTCTCTCAGAAGGAACAAGTTGGTTGGAATCATACACTAACACCTTGACAGGCCAAATGGAACTTGTGGCTAGAGAAATATTGAAGACTAACATGTAATTTGCACCTTTTGGATACTGTCCGGAGAGCAAACAGGTGGCTCTAGCCTCTTTTATGAAGCATGGGTCTCTTTCAAGGGAACTAAATGGAATCTTTTCACCATTCCCACCCATCTCTCACCTCCAGTTTTTAAAAGGCTGAGTACCGGGCTCGGTCCACATACTGCTCCCGTTCATACCGGGCCATGTCATACAGAGAATTCCGTGTAGCTGTGGAAGCCTGAGATAACTCACTCTCTGGCCCATAACCGTAGCCCTCTCCAACTGTGGGGAGCATGGCTGCAGCACGACGCAGTGGGCTCCTGTCCCTTCCATAGTAGGAGGAAGTGGTGGCCGCAGCAGCAGCCATAGCAGCTGAAGTGACAGCAGTGCCAGAGTTTGGCAATAGGTGTCTGTCGTAGGGATCAACAGAAGTAGAATTGAGGTGGCTGGTCACAGTTGTGCTTTGGACTTGAGGCAGATGGGACATGGTCTGCTCTGCGTAGTTGTATGCAGAAGCCGCTGCCGCCGCTGCTACTGCCTCATAAGAGCGGACCCGGTATCGCTTATAGTAGTCGAGTGCTCCATATGCATCGTTGTAATACATGGATTCCCCGTAGCCCATGGTGTAAGGTGTGCGAACTGCTCCATATTGTTCATTATACTGCTCAGTAAAGTCTGCCACACGACCCGTACGATCTACTGGGCACTCTTTGGACCAGTGCCCTTCTTTCCCACACCGATAGCAGCCACTCTGGTCTCCCATACCAGGGGCAGTCCGAAGCCGGCTTGTGGACAACTGCACATGCATTCTTTTGCCTTGAGGGAACAGATGTAAGAAGATTTATTTTAACTCACTGACATTCTTTTTCCTCTCCTCCCCTAAATGAAAGTAAATTAGTTGTCATAAGACACACAGACGCACACACCTGTGACCCTATTTCAGCAACCTCCTTTAAAAAGTAGTTGAAGTTTTTTTTGTTTTTTTTTTTTGAGTTTCCCTCCTGTTGCCCAGGCTGGAGTGCAGTGGCGCAATCTCAGCTCACCGCAACCTCCACCTCCCGGATTCAAGCAATTCTCCTGCCTCAGCCTCCCGAGTAGCTGGGATTACAGGCATGCGTTGCCATGCCTGGCTAATTTTGTATTTTTAGTAGAGACAGGGTTTCTCCATGTTGGTCAGGCTGGTCTCAAACTCCCGACCTCGGGTGATCCGCCCGCCTTGGCCTCCCAAAGTGTTGGGATTACAGGCGTGAGCCACTGTGCCTGGCCAGTAGTTGAAGTTTAATACAGATGAGAGCTAGAAAATTTGATTCCTCAGAGACCAGTCAATACTTTCTACTTAGGCCAGGAGTAGACCAGACTCCCTCCTGCTTCTGTCTCCACAACTTTCCTTTTTCCCCTTATACACAACGATTGGAAAAGTTTCCACTTCTCACTGCTAAGACTGTTATTACTTGTAATGATTCAAATTCTGCCAATACTTCCAAAATCAACCAACAAAACCTCAGTTAAGCCAGATTTGGAAGGGATCTTGCCCATCTCTCACTGATTGACTATGGATTAAGGCCTGAGTATTTACTACTGCTTAAAAACCACATCAATTGTCCGTCCATCTTGTTTCCTCCAGCTATTTTTGCAGATGTCACCAGGAGCCTCCCAATGATGGGTACACAAACCATACCTGGCTTGTCATCTGCTTCATCTCTAGTATCTCTGGGAGTTATAAGACCTTCCAGATTTCAAGTCAGCCCACCCCCGCACCCCCGCAAAGCTACTGTGGAAAGCTACCTGACCAAGGTCTCTCAACAACAAGAATTCGATCTTGAAACAGTACTGGTTTCTTAGGGACAGTGTCTTGACATGTAATGAAATGACTGGCATTTCATCCTGCCATGTAACTTACAATTCTTTATAGGGATTAACTACTAGTCAGAAAAATGCAACATTTGCCTAGAGACCTCTAGGAACCCACACAAATGGGCCACATCCATTTCGGCTTCCAGGAAATGACCAGCACTGAGGTAAGAGAAGAAAACAATCTTTGCCCAGGGATTGTGAACCACCAAACCCACGGACCCTTACTGATGAAAGCATCTGAAGTCTTTAAAAGCAGTTAAAGAAAAGGAGTATTCCTGGCATTATTTAGTCCCAGGTTGCACAAGACTCTCCTGGAGATCAAGTCAGTGCTTTCCAAATTGTAGCCAAAAGAAAATATACGGGAGGCTGAGGCAGGAGAATCACTTGAACCCGGGAGGTGGAGGTTGCAGTGAGTGGAGATCACACCACTGCACTCCTGCCTGGCCAACAATGTGAGACTCCATCTCAAAAAAAAAAAAAAAAAAAGGAAAACGCAGTCAGTACAGATACAAAGAACAGGGGCTTCTCATTACTCTTAAGGACTGCTGAGAAGAAATCCCCCCTCTGCAATCAGCAAGTTGCTCTCTCTTTAACAGACCTTGTTCTGGATGCAGCTATGCGAGAGGAAGCCTTGTGCTCCACCATCCTGTTGGAAATAGCCCTATTCAGGACGGCAGCCAGAACAGTGCCAAGCACTGACCCTGAGAGGGGAGTGGGTTAGTGCAGCAATATCACTTTAGTCAAATTCCTTTTGCCCTGTGTCAGAGTCCTATCACTCCAGTTTCTAGCAGAAACAAAAGTGCTCAGGCTTTATATCTCCAACTGCTAGGAGACAGGCAGCATCCACTATCACCAATAGAGTCAGCAGATACCCAAAATGCCACTAAATCTCTAAAAGCATTTTGCCATCCCATTGTTTTCAGTGATTTAAATACTCCTAATTGTTAGATGTTAGGGGCCACAATGTTAACTGTGCTTTGAACAGAAACACAGATTTCTGCCACAATTTATATCTCAAATGCATAGTTCCCTATAATTTAGACTAAAAGATTATAAATGACTTGGCTTTCAAATATACATGGTGACATTAAGCTATGTGACAGACACAAACTATGCTCCAATTGTGAAGTCAGAGTGACCATGACAGTCTAAAAAGGAGCCAATCCAGAGACCTAAAAGTAACATTTTTAACAAAAAAATTCAATTAGATTTGCACTTTACTTTTATAGATTCTGGGTTCATTTTTTGGAGAAACAAAACCCAGCAACTTTACCTTGATGTTTTTTAACTAAATCCAATCTTCATTCCTGCTTTTATTTAGAAGGTGGGAAATCAAGTTTATCTGTGGCAAAATCTACCTCTGTGTAGTTGTGAAAAGGATGCAGGTATCAATTTTTTTTGTTTTGTTTGTTTGATTTTTGAGACGTAGTTTTGCTCTGTCGCCCAGGCTGGAGTGCAGTGGCGAAATCTCGGCTCACTGCAACCTCCACCTCCCGGGTTCAAGCAATTCCCTGCCTCAGCCTCCTGAGTAGCTGAGATTACAGGCACCTGCCACCACTGGTGTGGTTTTAAAGCAATTTTTGTATTTTTAGCAGAGATGGGGTTTCACCATCTTGGCCAGGCTGGTCTTGAACTCCTGACTTCGTGATCCACCCGCCTCAGCCCCTACAAAGTGCTGGGATTACAGGCATGAGCCACTGCACCCGGCCCAATTTTTTAACCTAGAACTAAAAAAACCTATAATAGGGGTGACAGGTTTAAAAAATTTTTTTCAAACAGTTTCTCCAAGCTGGGTGTGGTAGCTCCTATCTGTAATCCCAGCACTTTGGGAGGCTGAGGTGGGCCAATCACCTGAGGCCAGAAGTTCGAGACCAGCCTGGCCAACATGGCGAAATCCACTCTCTACTAAAAAAATACAAAACATTAGCTGGGCATGGTGGCACATGCCTGCAGTCCCAGCTACTTGGGAAGCTGAGGCACAAGAATCACTTGAACCTGGGAGGCGGAGGCTGCAGTGAGCTGAGATTGTGCCACCGCACTCCAGCCTAGGCAATAGAGCAAAACTGTCTCAAAAAAAAAAAAAAAAAAAAGACCCACAAAAAACCCAAAACAACTAGTCGTTCCAATGGTTATAATTAGCCTTTTAATTTATTTTAATTTTTTTTTTTGAGACAGAGTCTTGCTCTGTTGCCCAGGCTGGAGTGCAGTGGCGCAATCTCGGCTCACTGCAACTGCTGCCTCCTGGGCTCAAGCAATTCTGCCTCAGCCTCCCAAGTAGCTGGGACTGCATGCGCACGCTACCACACCTGGCTAATTTCTTCTATTTTTAGTTGAGACGAGGTGTCACCATGTTGTCCAGGCTGGTCTCGAACTCCTGACCTCAGGTGATCCGCCTGCCTCGGCCTCCCAAAGGGCTGGGATTACAGGCATGAGCCACCGCATCCAGCCTAGCCTTTTAATTTAAATACCCTAAAGTTTTGATAATAATTGAAAAAGACTATGCCTCTCTATTATTATACCTTAAGGAACCAGGCAAAGAAAAATGAAAGATTAATTCTTCTACTCTACTACACTTGGACAGCCCAAAAGCTTAAACATTTCCTTGGCTCACGCTTGTAATCCCAGCACTTTGGGAGGCCAAGGCGGGCGGATCACGAGGTCAGGAGATCGAGACCACGGTGAAACCCCATCTCTACTAAAAATACAAAAAATTAGCCGGGCGTGGTGGTGGGCGCCTGTAGTCCCAGCTACTCGGAGAGGCTGAGGCAGGAGAATGGCATGAGCCCTGGAGGCGGAGCTTGCAGTGAGCCGAGATTGTGCCACTGCACTCCAGCCTGGGTGACAGAGCGAGACTCCGTCTCAACAACAACAACAAAAAAGATTTCCTGAGACTTCCAAAAGTTACTGAAGTTTGTTGCCAACATTTTCCAGAAAACCAGCCCAATAAAAGTGTTTTATTTTGAAAGCTGTAACAGAAAAGAGCATTAAAATGCTGAGAAGTGGGAAACTTGGGGTCTTAATTTCTGAGCGCCTATCAAGTGCCATGATCCAGAAAAGATTGGGGATGTAGCTAATACAGAGTAGTATTCTGACTTAATGCTTGTTTACATATAGGAAAAAAAACCAAGACACCTGAACTCTCACATATTTTTCCCAATTAAGCTGCCTGATTGTTATTTGGGAATAGCTTCTTTAGGTCTTCCAATACAAACTACGTGTGCTAAGGAAATTGAGTTCACTGCTGGCTGTAGAAAGGAAACAGATCCTGAAAGAGTAAGGTAAACTCAGATTCTGCTACTTCCTTTTAGAAGTCATACAATGCAAAAAGCCTCAATGGCAGCCATTAACATATAGAAATACAGGTTCAAAAGATGTTCAAGTGGCACTTTTTTGTTGGTTTGTTCATTTTTGACACTGAGTCTTGCTCTGCTGCCCAGGCTAGAATGCGGTGGCACAGTCTTGACTCACTGCAACCTCTGCCTCTGGGTTCAAGTGATTCTCCTGCCTCAGCCTCCTGAGTAGCTGGGATTACAGGCGTGTGCCACCACACCCAACTAATTTTTGTATTTTTAGTAGAGACAGGGTTTCACCATGTTGACCAGGCTAGTCTTAAACTCCTGACCTTAGGTGATCCACCCCCGCCTCGGCCTCCCAGAGTGCTGGGATTACAGGCGTTAGCCACCTCACCCAGGCTCAAGTGACCCTTTTAAGAGGCCACCTTCATTAGTAGACAACTGAAAATAACTTAAATTGAAACGTGTCAAACTGGTATCCAGATTGTATTTTCTGTAAAACTACAACTTACTATCCAGTGCTATTTTCTGTAAAACTACAACTTACTATCCAGTGCTAAGCTTGCTCTTGTCATCTGGGAGAAAAAAAACCAGAGCTGGTTATAAAAACGTCTCTATCTATAACTAGGAGGAGAGTGCTCTCTCCAGAGAAGCCAAGTTAAGAACATGAAAACCAAATACAGGATTTTTCTTTTCCAATTCATTTTAGTGTCTGCACTTTCTAAGGGAGTGATGTTTTTAAAAATCTTATGGATCCACTGCATTATTCAGATACTCACATCCTAAAGTAATTATACCTGCCTTATTAAACACATATTCATCCTAAGCCAACTCCTCCCAATTAACTGATTTTTTTTCTTTTTTTCTTTCTTTTATTAACTTTAGGTAGCTTTTCTTTTTTTTCTTTCTTTCTTTTTTTTTTTTTTGAGATGGAGTCTCGCTCTGTTCCCCAGGCTGGAGTACAGTGGTGTGATCTCGGTTCACTGCAAGCTCCGCCTCCCGGGTTCACGCCATTCTCCTGCCTCAGCTTCCTGAGTAGCTGGGACTACAAGGCGCCTGCCACCATGCCCGGCTAATTTTTTTTTTTGTATTTTTACAAATACAAAAAAAGAGACGGGGTTTCACCATGTTGACCAGGATGGACTCAATCTCTTGACCTCGTTATCCCCCCACCTTGGCCTCCCAAAGTGCTGGGATTACAGGCGTGCGCCATGGCACCCGGCCTGTCCTTTTCCTTTTATTCAGTTGTATTACATATATACATGGTTTTTTTTTCTTTTCTTTTTTCTTCTTCTTCTTTTTTTTTTTTTTTTTGAGGAGTCTCGCTGTTGCCCAGACTGGAATACAGTGGCACGATCTCGGTTTACTGCAACCTCTACCTCCCAGGTTCAAGCGATTCTCCTGTCTCACCCTCCCGAGTAGGTGAGATTATAAGCACACGCTACCACGCCTTGCTAGTTTTCTTGTATTTTTAGTAGAGACGGGATTTCACCATGTTGGCCAAGCTGGTCTCGAACTCCTGACCTCAGGTGATCCACCTGCCTTGGCCTCCCAAAGTGGTGGGATTACAGGTGTCAGACACCGCACCCTGCCTGTATTAAATATATTTAAAAGGCAAGGGCATTCTGTGTGACATTACTAGAATACCTCTGCAGTTTGTACCCAACTTTACATTCTTTTACATTTTGCTCATTACCTGTCAGGAGAAAACCCTCCTTCCCCAGTCTCCACTGTCCATCATGATGATCTCCCCCATCAAATGAAAATAATTAAGAATACTTTTAAAAGCTGAAAATGCAACAACATTCCAAAACAAGAAAAACAAATGTAAGAAAAGCAAACAAATAAGGAAAGCTTCACTATCACGCTTTCAATAATTTTCTAACCAGAATAGAAACACTCATGGTTGCAAACAGCAATCACCTGTCATCATATAGCGCTTTTACTGTCAAAACCCTTTCACATCTATTACTTCATTCTAGCCCCACTACAATCCTGTGAGGGAGGTACGGTAGGGATCATTAACTCCATAAGTGGGGACAATCTTAGTGAGGAAAATGAAGCAGAGAGATGTTAAGACACTTGTCCAGGGTCACACACTAGTTAATGGTAGCAAGTATCTGCAACCTTTGCCCTATGCTTTAAAGGCCAAGGCATCACTGGCTGAAGCCAGAGATACTTGATGGTGCTCCTCTACCAATCTCCACTATGCAAACTTTCTTACTCTTCTCTGGTCAACTTTTCCTCTTCTCCCATTATTTTTCTCATTCTGTTTTTTAGTTTTAACAGAGGACCCAAAAGTACTTCTTAACAACCCCTTTAATGACACTCAGGGCAAAAAAGGTGTTGACTTAGGAACCACAAAAGTGGCTATGAACATGAGGTCCAAGACGATACTGTTAACGAAACACTTGTAGAAGAGTGCTATCCAAAAGAATGTTCTATGATGCTGGAAATGTTCTGTGTCTCTATTAATACGGTAGCCACAGGCCTCATGACTACTGAGTGCTTGAAACGTGTCTGGTATACACTTGAAAAACTGAATTTTAAATTTTATCTAATCAGTTAATTTCAATTTACTAAGCCGCATGTGGTTACCATATTAGCACAGTTCTAGAGTCTTCTGACAACCTCTTGTGCTATTATTAGTGACAACATATGTACCTTTATTATCGGTATAAATAGTATGATATGCTCTACGATGCTTGTACTGGAATTTCTTCAGAAGCGGGACTATCATTCCCATTGAGTCTGATATATTTAGAAATTTCCTTTTCTGAGGGTGAAATAACAGGTGGAGCGGAACACTCCATAGCATGTTTTTTGACTCTGCTTGAAGAGACTGCACAACTTTGAGCAACCAAAAGATACTCCCGCAGATCCAGACTTGCCACCCAGACTTATAATATAGGGCTTCCTCTAGATGTCTTTTTTCTTCTTTCCCACCAGTATCCACCCAAAGCAGTAAAGAATATAAATCTTAAGCACTTAACCTCAAATACAAGGCTTCCTGATCATCACCAAAGAAGCAGGTAAGCCACGGATCTTTATCCTCCCTTCTCTCATGAGGTACTCGTTTCCCCAAGCAGATTACGCTTCCAACAGCACTCGAATCAATGCAAGAATCCCGCAGGATAAAGTCACCCACAGTTTGTGATTCTATGCAGTCGGTGAGCAACATCTTAGCAAACCTGAAAAGGGGAAGTGTTTGCTTCCCCAGGGGTAAATTATGCTTAAGAGCGGTAAACATAATCTGTTATTTCCAGCTAAAACAGAATGGAAGAGACCACCCTGCCAGTTCTATAGTCTTATGTTCTTGCCTGTCTTGAGCTAGACCCCACTCGGCGCTACTACCCAGGCCCAGAGCAGTTCACCTTGAAACTCTGTGTTGTCAAGGCCCCTGATGGCCTCCACTGCATCCTCTGCCCGCTCCATGTGTACGAAGGCATAATCTTTCACGATGTCACATTCGATAACCGGACCATACTCCTCAAACTTGGCTCGAAGCTCTTGGTTGGTACAAGTGGGGCTGATGTTACCCACGTGTAACTTGGTTGAAGCTTTGCTCTTATTCTTGCTGGCTTCCACGTTGATGTTCACCCCATGAAGCTTGTAATGGTGCAGGTTTCGTATGGCATCTTCAGCTGCAGTTTTGTCTTCTATGTGCACAAAGCCGTAGTTCTTAATTATGTCACATTCCAGCACCTTCCCATACTGTTCGAAAAGAGAGCGAATCTCCTGCTCTGTGGCCTCCCGGGGAAGGTTTCCGATGAACAGCTTCACCATCCTGACAAGAGCCTGGGGGAAAAAAAACAAGACTTCAAAAGTCAGGGGTGTGGTGGGAAATTTCGGTGCACTGCAGCATTTTCGTCTAATCCTCCAAAGTTCTTGCACCTTCAAGACCCTCGTATAGACATTCATTATTCTTCCTCAATAGAAGAAGGGCGGTTTGTTCTCGAGAAGTGCGAGCTATGTGTGACATGCAAACAGGAGGTCGAGGGTCAGCATGCATATAGCACAGTGCATCATCTCCGTGAAGTGGAGCGCAATGAAATACCAGAATTAGCTGTTTCATGTCTTAAAATGAGGAAAGAGAAAAGCCCAAGCAAAGGCAAGGGGCATCAATCGCAGTGCGCCTGGTAACAAGGTTTTGGAGGGAAATTTGTGTACCTCTCCTCCGCGCACTAGCGCCTTTCAAGATACTCTAAAAGAAAAAAGTCCCCTTTCCCCGAAACCGGGGACCAACTACCCCGCCCCCCAGCGGCCCACCCTCCAGCTTCTTCGCCCCAACAAAGGCTGGACCCGACCCCTGCCCCGCCTCCTTCCGGAGACCCGGCCCCGCCTCCTCCCGTTGTCTTCCCGGACCTCCCGCTGCAAAATGAGAAACCCAAATCCGGGCCGTGCCGTCTGCCAGAGGCCCGGCCCGGCCCGGCCCGACCCGCCCCCGAGCTCCCCACATCACACACACAAGACCCCCTCGCACCTCCGGGTGGCGGCAGCGGCAGCGGCTCCCGCGTCAGAGAGAACCCTACAAAATGGCGACGGCCGCTCGAACCTCGACGCGACCGGGCCCTTTCTCGCGCGCCAGCTCACGCACGCGCGAGTGCGCGCTGCTTCCCTCCCCTTCCCCTCGCGGGAGCCGAGTGACCAATCCCGAAGCTGCATACAAATGACCGCACAGCACGGGGGCGGGGCCTGTGGGTGGCGGCGCGGCGCCGCGGAGGTCAGCCCACCCCCAGCCCCAGACAGCCAGTCACCACACTGGAAAGGGTCGCCACTGCTGCGTCAGAGGGGCTCTGGACGCAACCACCGCCTAGAAAAGCGGAGGACTCGGGGAGTCACTCATCATCACAATGGGTCCTGCTCTTGGGCCCTCTGAGGGGGGCGGGGAGCTAATGACAAAGGGGAATCTCCCCGAGGGCCCTAAAAAGGGGCTTTTATAGCGGGCTGGCCGACTTCTGTGGCAGCTTGGGGCAACATTTTAAGCAAAACTAGTCATTGTTTTGTAGCGCTTTAAACATTATTTTAAAGTTTGTCATTGCAGACGTGTTATTTATTGGTACGGAAACTGAGAACCAAGGAGCAGAAAGATAACCTGGCAGAACTGGGACAGGCCTAAGAGGCATTGCTAACCAGGCTACGCTTAGTCATGTTTTGTTTGCTCGTGAGTATCCGTGGTCTGGTTCTCTCTCTCTCATTGTGTGTCCATCACAGTCCTGGTCTGTGGTGAGCACACCAGAGAACTACTTGGTGGAGAGGCCCAGCGAGGTCCCTAGTTTTGGGGTGGGACAGGGTCTCCTCGTACACACCAAGCTGGAAGTCTAGGCAACTGTGAGTTTCCCGACTGTCTAACGTTCAAAATTCAGCCGTGGTCCAAGGGCACCTCCTGGCGGTAAAAACAAGCTTAGGCGGGCCGGGTGCGGCGGCTCACGCCTGTAATCCCAGCACTTTGGGAGGCCGAGGCGGGGCGGATCACGAGATCAGGAGTTCGACACCAGCTTGGCCAACATGGTGAAACCCCGTGTCTACTAAAAATACAAAAAATAGCCGGGTGTGGTGGCGGGCGCCTGTAATAATCCCAACTACTCGGGAGGCTGAGGCAGGAGAATCGTTGGAACCCGGGAGGCGGAGGTTGCAGTGAGCCAAGATGGAGTCCAGCCCAGGCTGGAGTCACTGCACTCCGGCCTGGGTGACAGAACAAGACCAGGTCTCGAAAAAAAAAAAAAAAAAAAGAAGTTTAGGCGGATTCCCCACTGTCACCTTCCAACAAAGAGTAGCCTTTTATGGAGATTGATGGATTGGGTTTATCTCCTAGTAGAGCCTGCCAGGGAGGTTGTCAGCCACCATTCCTCATTGTAGTGGCTCCATAATGGCTTCTCTGATACCATCGGGGACACATTCCCCAGGCTGCCCTCTTCCACCCCAGCTACTTGGATATGTTCTTTCCCTGAGTTCTTTTTGTTTCTCAGCCATTTCAGAAGAGGCACTGTCCTTCCAATTTTATTTTATTTATTTTTATTTTTTATTTAATTTTTTAAAGACAGAGTCTTGCTGTATCGCCCAGGCTGGAGGGCAGTGGTGCAATCTTGGCTTACTGCAACCTCCACCTCCTGCGTTCAAGCCATTTTCCTGCCTCAGCCTCCCAAGTAGCGGGACTACAGGCGTGCGTATACCACCCCCAGCTAATTTTTGTATTTTTAGTAGAGACAGGGTTTCACCGTGTTGGCCAGGCTGGTGTCGAACTCCTGAGCTCAAGCGATCCACTGGCCTTGGCATCCCAAAGTGTTGGGATTACAGGTGTGAGCCACCTCGCCCGGCCCTTAACTATTACTACTATTATTTTTGAGTCAGGGTGTCACTTTGTTGTCCAGGCTAGAGTGCAGTGGCACCATTATGGCTCACTGTAGCTGCGACCTCCCAGGCGCAAGTGATCTTCCTATCTTAGCCTCTGGAGCAGCTGGGCCCACAGGTGTGGGCCACCCCATCCAGCTGATTTAAAATTTTTTTTTTGTAGAGATGGGGGTCTCACTGTGTTGCCCAGGCTGGTCTCAAACTTCTGGGCTCAAGATGTTTCCACCACAGTCTCACAAAATGCTGGGATTCAGGTGTGAGCCACTGCACCTGGCTTACTATGTGCTTCTAATTTAAAATAGCACTATCCTATGTTAATATCATCTAATGTTTATGCCCAAATTTCTCCTGGATTGTTACAAATGTCTTTTTACAGTTGATTTCTTCTAATCTGGACTTAAACATTGTACATTTGTATACATTATGTAAATGGTGTGTTTTGAGTTGTATAGCTGACTGTGCCTTAACTATTTTTCCACTAAGGGCTATGTCGCCGCATGATGTCTAACTAGTGAGTAACGCAGTCCTCCGTGGTGTACAGTCACATATTGTACCTGTTCATCTCTGGGCATAGGGCACTCAGCTTGCTTCCATCTCTCTGTCATTATAAACAAGGCTGCAGTGAACATGCTTAAGTATGTGCCTTAATTCTGTGTGAGAACTTGGGGGGATATAAACCCAGAGGTAGAATTGCTGGGTCATAGAGTATACGTAGAACTCACCTGTCTAAGTAGCACTGAACTGTTCTCTGGAAAAGCTGCACCAGCATACTCTTCCACCTGTAGCATATGAGGGGCCTTGTATCTCTACGTCCCTGCCAGTGATACACATTATCCACTTTTCTAATTTTTGTCAGTCTAATAGATATAAAGTGATATTTCACTGTTGCTTTAATTTGTATTTCTCTGGTTATTAATGATTTTAAGCATCCCTTCTTTTTTTTTTTTTTTGTGATGGAGTCTCGCTCTTATTGCTCAAGCTGGAGTGCAGTGGTACTATCTCGGCTCACTGCAACCTCTGCCTCCTGGGTTCAAGCGATTCTTCTGCCTCAACCTCCTGAGTAGCTGGGATTACAGGCGTGTGCCACCACCACGCCCGACTAGTTTTTGTATTTTTAGTAGAGACGAGGTTTCACCATATTGGTCAGGCTGGTCTTGGATTCCTGACCTCATGATTCGCCCACCTCGGCCTCCCAAAGTGCTGGGATTACAGGTGTGAGCCACCATGCACAACCTTTTTTTTTTTTCTTTTTAGACGGAATCTTGCTCTGTAGCCCAAGCTGGAGTACAGTGGTGCGATCTCAGCTTACTGCAACCTCCGCCTCCCAGGTTCAAGCAATTCTCCTGTCAGCCTCCCAAGTAGCTGGGACTACAGGCACGTATCCACCACACTTGGCTGATTTTTGTATTTTTAGTAGAGATGGGGTTTCACCACATTGGTCAGGCTGGTCTCGAACTCCTGACCTTAGGTGATCCACCCACCTTAGCCTCCCAAATTGCTGAGGTTAAAGGCGTGAGCCACTGTGCCCAGACTTGTTTTTTGAGAAAGGGTCTTGCTTTGTCATGCAGGCTGGAGTGCAGTGGCACGATCATAGCTTGCTGTAGCCTTGAGCTCCTGGGCTCAAATAATCCTCCTGCTTCAGGAGGCTGAAGCCCTCAGCCCTTAGCCTCCCAAGTAGCTAGGACTATATGCCCAGCTAATTTTTTTGTTTTTGGTAGAGACAAGGTCTCACTGTGTTGCTAGTCGAACTCCTGGCCTCAAGTGATCCTCCCACTTCAGCCTCCCAAAACACTAGGATTACAGGTGTGAGGCACTACACCTGGCCTCTTGAATTTTCGAGTTTATGCTTCTGTAAATTTCCTGTTCATATCTTTTGCCCATCTTTCTTTTCAGGTTGTAGGCTCCTTTTTTGTTGTTGATTTGTAAGGCTTTTTCATATATTCTAATCTCTTATTGGTCTCAAATACCATCTCTCATTCCACTAATTATTAACTCTGTCCATGGTGTCCTTCATTGAACAGAAATCCTTATTTCTTGTGCAATGAAATTAATTTTTATCTCAAAGCTGTGCTTTTCTATTTTTATTTTTTTTTATTTTTTTTTGAGACAGCCTGTTGCCCAGGCTAGAGTGCAGTGGTGTGATCATTGGCTCACTGCAGCCTCAACCTCCCAGGCTCAAGCAATCCTTCCATCTCAGCCTCCCAAGTAGCTGGGACTACAGGTGTGTGCCACCATGCCCGGCTAATTAAAAAATTTTTTTTTGTAGAGATGGAGTTTCACTGTGTTGCCCAGGCTGGTCTTGAACTTCTGAGCTCCAGTGATCCTCCCATCTCGCCTCCCAAAGTGCTGGGATTACAGGTGAGCCACTGTACCTGGCCTGCTTTTGAACTTTTGTATAAGGTGTTCTTTTGGAGCCTCCTTAGTCACAAGATATTCTCCTACATTTTATTCTATTAACGTTATTTTTTTTTGTTTATTGGGGGGATGGAGTTTCACTCTTGTTGTCCAGGCTGGAGTGCAGTGGTGTGATCTGGTCTCACTGCAACCTCCGCCTCCCAGGTTCAAGCCATTCTCCTGCCTCAGCCTCCCAAGTAGCTGGGACTACAGGTGTGCGCCACCACGTCCGGCTAATTTTTGTATTTTTAGTAGAGACGGGGGTTTCACCATATTGGCCAGGCTGGTCTCGAACTCCTGACCTCAGGTGATCTGCCTGCCTTGGCCTCCGAAAGTGCTGGGATCACAGGTGTGAGCCACTGTACCCGGCCTATTAACATATTTTTTACCTTTTGCATTTAGATCTGGAGCCCATTTACAGCAGTGCTGTCCAATAAAAATATGTTAGCTACATACGTAATTTTAAAATTTCCAGCAAACACATTAAAAAAGTAATCAAAATAGTTGAAATTCACTTTAATGATACTTTTGAAACCCAATATATCTAAAATATTATGTCAACATATAAGCAATATAAAAATTAAGGTATTTGAAGTTGTTGTCCTCTTCCATGCTCGATACCTGGTGTTTCAGAGTCATGACACACTTGGTTTGGCTACATCTCAGTAGCCACACATGGCTGGGTGGCTGCTGCTGTGGACAGCATGGACCTAAAGTCCACTCTTGTAGGTGATGCTAAGAATGCAAATATATTTTTCTCTACATAATCCTTTTTTTTTTTTTTTTGAGACAGGGTCTCACTTTATTGCCCAGACTGGAGTGCAGTGGCATGATCTCGGCTCATTGTAACCTCTGCTTCCCAGGTTCAAGCAATGCTCCTGCCTCAGCCTCCCAAGTAGCTGGGACTACAGGCACGTGCCACTACACCTGGCTAATTTTTGTAGAGATGGGGTTTCACCATGCTGCCCAGGCTGGTCTTGAACTCCTGAGCTCAAGTGACCCACTCACCTCGGCTTCCCAAAGTGCTGGGATTACAAGCGTGAACCACCATGCCCAGCCAAGTAATCCATTTTTATCTGCCATCTCTCTCCATTGATGTGTAGTGCCTGCATTTATTGTATTTTTGTGTCTAACTTGTCTCATAGCCCTCACCTCCCCATTCCATCCTGTTGTCTTTCCTGGAATTTTTTTTTTCTTCTACTCACAGCTGAAGGTGTTTTCTGACTTCATTCCTGACACTATGCTTCCCCTCTTCTATGTCCTGTTCTAAAGGAATCGTGTCCTGAAGTTCTTCTGCTGCCGCATATGCAGATGCTGCTCGGAGCCTTCAGTCTCACCTCTCCGTTCTCAATGCCTGCCCCTACTGCGGGACTGCTTCAATTGGCTGTCCTATTTACACTTACATGTCACGTTAAAATAATCATTTCTCTATTAATTTCTCCATATACATTTCCTTCAGACATTTCCAATTATTGTTTCCCTTCAATGCCCCCAGGCTTGCCACCTTGGAGTGCAAATACCTAGATTCCCTGAGCACCCCCAAGGTATGACTGTCTCTTCAGTGGAGATTTTACAGTTGTATTTGAAGAAAAGATGCCTGTGTAGTGCTGATGGATTCTTCCACTTAGTCCCATGACAGATTGTTCTAGTTACACGTATCCACCTGTTGGCTGTGGAACAGTAAATCTACCCATCTTAAGGGGGAAATTATCCTGCAGGCTCTCTGGTCTACCAGGTCTCAGGTTTGGAGCCCACTCTGGGGCTGTGATGTGCTAGTTCTGGGCCTGCACACACCTGACTCGGTCTTCGTCATGACTGATGATAGGCCCGCAGTCAATGACTAAAGATGGGGCTGCCTTCCTGGAAAAACGGTTGTCTGTCTGTATAGAAAACAATGAAAGAACACACTTTTCCTGTTGGAGGCCACCAAGGAGTGCCCACTTCCATCAACATCTGGAGACAAACACTGTGCCCTGAAAGCTCCGATTGCCAAACCAGAGACAAAGGAGAAGCCACCCGCTCCTTTCTAATACTTCGCCAGATCCAGAAGGTAGTCTCAGCTGGGCATGGTGGCTCACGCCTGTAATCCCAACAGTTTGAGAGGCCAAGGTGAGAGAATCACTTGGGCCCAGGAATTTGAGACCAACCTGGGCAACATAGTGAGACCCTGTCTCTACAAAAAACAAACAGACTTAGTCGGGTGTGATGGCATGTGCCTGTGGTTCAGGCTACTCAGGAGGCTGAGGTGGGAGGATTGCTTGAACCTGGGAGGTGGAGGTTGCAATGGGCTGTGATTGCGCCACTGCAGTCCAGCTTGGCTGACAGAGCGAGACTCTGTCTCAAAAAAAAACCAAGAATATATATTATCCTCTGTGTGTGTATTTACACACTTGGGCTGTAAAGTCACCTCATGGCTTCCCAGAGTGACTTCATTCTGTTGGTCAGTTTATTGGAACCTGCCACTTCTCAGATCCCTGTCTGAGGTCCCTTGATATACTGGAGAGCAGACGGCAGGTGGGGGCAGTAAGCACCCACTGTGCTCAGCTTTCCACCACCGGGCTGAGCAGTGGCTGAGACTGGCTGGGGCTGTAGCAATGCTTCCCAGTCTTCCAATTTGAAAACAGTTTAGAGATCACAAGTGAAGAAAATTGTGCACCAGGGAAGGAGTCCCTCATTGCTTGTTAACATGAATACTGCTTGTTGACATCATCCCAACCCATGGTGAACTACTTTGGTTTAAAAAGAGGCTTGGCATTGGTCAACCCAGCACACTGGAGGTCACTGTCACAGGGAAATGAGACCGGGTCAGGGAAGCTCTCAGTGTGACACGGCTCTTCAAGAGCTTGGAAGCTGGGGCAGAGTGGAAACCTGAGATGCAGGAGACCAGAACCAAAGGAGGGGACACAGGCTTGGGCAGAGAGGCTGTGGTCAGGAAAGCAAAGACACCCAGAGGCGGTGAGAGAAGCTGAGCTGTTTAATCACCTCCTTGGCCAGACTCAAGGCGGTGGCTGTCCCTGAACAACACACCTTGGAAGCCATTGAGAGCAGCTGGAGATGGAGTGGCAGCTGGAGTTACAGGGTGGGGGTGGGGAGGGAGGGCTCCTGCACCTCTGACTGTCATCTGGCACTCCTGCCCCCAGGGCCTGCTTCAGCTCTGAGAGGTTCCTGGCTGGTCCGAGGGGTGAGGAACCAGAAGGCAGAAGGTGAGTGCCCTCGCAGTGGCGGGAGAATGACCCTGAGGCAGGGGCAGCCACTCCCCACATGGCCTATGTTGAGGGTGCGGCACTGCCCACACCGTGGTGAGGGACAGAGGCACGAGGCTGGGGAAAGAGGGGAGAAGTCGGCGGGGGTGGGAGAGGGGGTTGCCTGGGTCCCACCACCAGTCTGGAATTAAACAGCAGAAGAGAAGGGCTGTCCTTGGGAACACGGACTTGTCCCCAGTGACAGTTCCTGGTGATGGGTTGACCTTGGCAACAGACCCTAGCAGCAGGCAGTTGTCCTGACGAGGGCGGTCCCTATCGACTGTCCCTGGCAGTTTCCTGAACGGAGGGAGGGAGTTGGCCTGGGACCTTGCCCCCAACTACTTGTTCTTCTTGAAGAAGCTGAAGCGTTTTTCTCGCTCTCGTTCTCTGCCGTCTTTGCTGCGGAGCACAGCAGGCCCCTCAGCCCCGACGGGTGACACTGGGGGCATGGTCATGGCCCGGGTCATGCCCCGGGTGGTGCTGGGCACCACTGGCTCTTCGGGCTCTCCAGAGGCAGAAGACGCAGTGGCAATGGCTGCATTCACCACCCGTAGCCACGAGCTCATCTCTGCCTGTGGATGGAAAGACCCTCAGTCAGCTTCAAGGACACTGTGCTGGGGTGGCCGCACTGGACAGCAGGGAAGTGTACGAGGAGGAGGCAGAAAGTGAGCTGACTGTTTCATGCTATGAGGAGGATGCGGCCGGCTTAGACAGGGAGTGCGGCCTGGTGCGGCCGTCACACACATCCAGTCTTACCACAAAGGACAAGACCAGGAAAAAGAGGGAGGATGGGGAAGGAAGGGGAGTCTGCAGCTGGAAGCTTCTGGAATGGCACGGACAGAGAGGAACATGAAGGACAGCTCACCTCATCCTTGGCCTGGAATAAATATTCTTTTCCATCCTGTAAGCTGTTGGGAGAGAGAGGCCACAGGGCAGAGCTGAGAATCCGGATCTGCCAGGTAGCTGCTGGTGAGAGCGTAATCATGACCCAACACCGGGCTGGGACATCTGGCTGCAGCCCTTGGAGCCGGACCAGACACGCTCTGCACATTCTTCAGCCTCCCCAGACTGTGCAGAAGCACATCCTTTCTGACTGGCTGCAGAGGCAGGGGGAGCTCACTTCCACCCCAGCCCAGGCCTCCTGCTCCGGCTGCTTGCTGGGAGGCAGGGACAGGCCTCTGGAGGTCTTGCCAGATCCCTGCCTTTGGATTTCCCACGCTGGGTAATTTTTCACCTTGACATTGGCAGCCATCAGGCCTGGGTCTTGGTTCTTCTGCTCTCCTTGGTGTGGAGACAACCAGAATCCCCGCCTCCCTCATCTACACTATTCCCAAGTGGCTGGCCTGGTTACTCCACTCAGGCTCCTTTCAGGAACTCCCCTCCCTCTGGACCTGACTCATGGCTCACCTGTGTCACTCCCAACTCCCCTCCCATCCCGAGAGCACTGTTCCCTGTTCCTACCCCAGCTTGAAGACATGTTTGCGCTTTCGGTAATCAAAGGCGACGCTGCCCTGGGCCCTGGCCAGGCTGACAGGCACTTCTCCGTGGTATGGCACTCCTGCGCTGGCTGCCTTGGCATCCTTGTAAAAGCCGAGGCTCCCACGCCGCAGGACACAGTACACGTTCTGCCAGGACCTGTGAGGCATGCGGTGCTGACTGGCCGGCCTCAGTGGCGTCTGCAACCCGGAGCCCTCTTGGGTGTCCTAGGACTTCCAGTTCTGTTCCCATCTTTAGGCCATGGTCTTCACACCCTCTGGTCCTCCCCTGAGGCCCTGCTCTGGTCCCAAGTCCTACCCTTTGCCCAGAAGATATACTCTAAAGGGCATCCCTCCCTCTATCTGGGCAGAGGCTCTGGGGAAGTGCCCTCTGAGGGCAGGCTCCAGAGAGGCTGTACCTGTTGGCAGCCTTCTTCCCGAAGGCCTCCATCTCCTGCTTGCGGCACAGCATCCCCTCCATCTGCTCCTGGGCAGATGGCTCTGGGCCTCGAGGCGGCAGGGTGGCAGCATGGGCTGACTCGGTGGACCTGCTCTGGGGCATTGCAGATGGGGCCGGGCCCCGAGTCCGGGTCTGCCTCTCTCCCCGGGGCCCATTGGCTTCATCCCCTGAGCCAGGTCCCTGGTGGGGGAAATCAGTGTCAAGTGTCAAAGGATGAGATGGGAGATCCCTAACCTGGGTGCCAGGAAGCTCCATGTCCAGGAGTTGGTCTTCCTGCCTCCAAGCTGCCTGTGAACCTCTGCCCTCTCCCATCCCATCCCCAGTACTCCCCCACCCACACTCACCACCCCTTCTGGACGCTTTGCCTCACAGTTATCAACACCCACACTTGCAGGGGAACTCACCGGCCCTTCGGGGAAGCTGCTGTGCTCAAGTCTCTGTTGTCCCAGCAGGGGCTGCAAGGACAAGAATCTATAAAACGATGTGTGGGGGTGGAGGGGCTACGACTCCGATGGGGGCACAGAGGGACAGTGGGGTCACCTGTGAGGGCTCTCCATCTGTGCAGACTCCATTTACACTGGGTGCTTGTGTGGATGGTGGTGGCCGTGGCTGGGTTCTGGGATGACCAAAGGCAACACAGAATCATTAGTCCCTGGGTGGCCTGGGCTCAGCCTCCTCCTCCTACCCCAGGCGTCCTGGCTCTCACCCGTCCCAGGTGGTGTCAGAAGCTGTCTGGCCGCCCACCAGGTCCCCTGGAGGCACACTGGCTGTGGGTTCGGGAGCAGGCGGCTGTTTTCTCCGCTCCTCCTCATCCCTCTTTCTCTTTCGCTCCTTCTCCCGCTCCTCTAGCTGTCAAAAAATGCTGCATTCAGTGTGTAGAAGGTCGCATGTAAGAGGGCCAGGGAAACAGGGAGAGCTGAAATGTCTCAACTCTAATATGATGAAATATGATAAAAGGAGAATAGAATTTGAGAAGACGGTGGGGACAAGAAACAAAGTGGGAAAAGGTGTCTCGGCATCACCCAGGGGAACTGACACCTCCTAAAGGTGTGGTGACAACGGCACTCTCAGCTCACATCTGGGGGCCGCTGGTGCAATGGGAAGAGAGAAGACATGTTTTCTCCAAGCAGAAGCAAGCATGGGTCGGGGGAGCAGGTTGGGGTGGACATCTGGGGTCCTGTGTCCCTCACCGCAGTAAGCTTCTCCAGCGCACAGAATCGCTCCTCCCAGGCCACTGCTGACTTCTGGAAGGCCTCGTGCCGCTTGATGAGGCTCTCAACTTCGTCGACCGTGCAACCCAGCTCAGCGCTGCGCACCAGCGGCTCCTGGCTGCAGAGCCAGGCCTCTGCCATCCCTGCATCTCTTCCAAACACGAGCACCTCCAAAACTGGCAGGATCGGGGGTTGCAGGAAGATGGTGGGTCAGAGTGGCCACTGGCAGGGTACAGTGGCCATGGCAACCTCAAGAACAGGGACACAGAGAAAGCCACCGCCCCCAGAGCTGTGCCAGGCAGCGTCAAGGTTGGGCATCCTCAGTTTCATACCCAAGGTTCCTAGTCTCACCTACTCTGGAAACCACAGGGTGTAGGATGCCCCCCACTCCCCACAGGGCCTGGGGCTCCCTCGACGGCTCACCCAGCTGAAGCCAGTCCATCTTCTCCTGCCACTTCTCAGCCGTCTCCTGGCGCCGTGCCTGCAGCTGAGACAGCTTCTCTGAGATCTGGTGGGGGCAGAGATGTGAGTTAGCACCAGGATGTGAGGTCTTTCCAGGGCCCCTGGGGAGTCACCCAGGGGGACAGGTGATTTCTTTCATTTTTTTTTTTTTTTTTTTGAGACAGAGTTTTGCTCTTATCGCCCAGGCTGGAGTGCAGTGGTGCAATCTCAGCTCACTGCAACCTCCACCTCCCAGGTTCAAGTGATTCTCCTGCCTCAGCCTCCGAGTAGCTGGGATTACAGGTGCCCGCCACCACACCCGGCTAATTTTTGTGTTTTTAGTAGAAACGGGGTTTCACCATGTTTCATCACAGCCCAGCCACACAACCCGTGGAGGCCAGGCTGGTCTCGAATTCGTGACCTCAGGTGATCTGCCCGCCTGGGCCTCCCAAAGTGCTGGGACTATAGGCGTGAGCCACCATGCCTGGCCCAGGACCAGTGATTTCTGATGTCAAGAGGCAGACAGTTCTGGGGAGAGATTTCCAGAATGCGAGAAACCCCTGAATGGCACCGAGAGGGGAGAATGAAAGGTTTCTTGCAAAGAGAGAACGAGAGGAAGCAGAAAGCCACAAAGAAGTCAGTGTTCAGCACTGCACAGTGAGGATGGCCCGGCCACCCAGGCCTCACCCACCTCCTCGGCCGCATAGTGGCTCCTGGCCAGCAGCTCCTTCCCCATGCCGATGCAGGAGGAGAAGCGGTCTGCCCGGGCCTCTATCTCTGCCTTGATGCCTTGCTGGTTCTTGATGACTAGATCCGCAGAGGACACATCCCTGGGGGGTGGCAGAAACAGCATCACCTGCTGCCCACAGCCCCATCACAGCCCAGCCACACAACCCGTGGAGGCCCAGGGCCCTGGGATTCTCACCGGGGACGCTCCTGGGCATCCATCTGCAGGTTGACCTCATCCATCCAGAGCATCAGTTCCCGGACAGCCTTGAAGAAGCGGAACTTGTCCGTGGTGTCCAGTAGCAGCTGCCGGCGGGCGGCAGAGCTTCCCTGAAGCTGGGCCCAGGCCTCGGCCACGGCCTGCATGTGGCGGCCGATCTCCTCAGCCTTGTCTCCAGCGTAGGCCTTCTGGAGCCGGTGGCCGTCGTCCTGCACCTGCTGGACCTGTGGGGCCCCGGGTCAGAGTCAGGCAGAGCCAGGGACTCCAAGGTGCCGCAGCCTGCCTCAGTCCTGGCTGCCACTCTCACCTCCTGCCTGTCTCACAGCCAAAGAAGCAGGGGGAGGAGCCAGGGAGTGGGGGTGCTGAGAAAGATGAAGGCAGGGGCCTGGCCACACTCTGCCCTGTTGGGTCTCATCTGGACACCTGGGCTTAACTGGGGGAGGATCTGGAAAAGAGCCATTGGCCAGTTGAACTTTCAGAGGCCTGTCTAGAATGTGATAGACCTTGGAGACTGCTAGAACGAGATACTTAGCCTGAAAAGGGGATTCAGGCAGGGGCTGATGGGTTTTAGTGGTTGAAAGAAGGATCTATCCTTATTGAGTGTGGGCCTAGAGCTCAAGCCTGGGAAGCACCAACAGGCAGATTTAGCGCAGCATGAAGAGTCTCCTGGCCACTGGGAACCCCTGAAGACATCATGGGCTCTCAAGGGGTCTTGTCATCAAAAGTGTGAATGCAGTGGCTAGATGTCCCCTGCCAGAGATCTTTTCTTTCTTTTTGAGATGGAGTTTCGCTCTTGTTGCCCAGGCTGGAGTGCAGTGGAGTGATCTCGGCTCACTGCAACCTCTGCCTCCCGGGTTCAAGTGATTCTCCTGCCTCAGCCTCCTGCGTAGCTGGGATTACAGGCATGTGCCACCACGCCTGGCTAATTCTGTATTTTTAGTAGAGAAGGGGTTTCTCCATGTTGGTCAGGCTGGTCTCAAACTCCCAATCTCAGGTGATCTGCCCTCCTCGGCTTCCCAAAGTGCTGGGATTACAGGCGAGAGCCACTGTGCCCGGCCAGAGATGTTTTCTTGGAGCAATTTCCTCATCTCGAAAGGGCCCTCCAAAGAGTGCCGTCCTCCCAGCATTTCTGAGCTCTGCCCTAGCTCCTGGGAACTCTTCCCGGCATTTCCCCCATGACCTCCTCTAAGCCTCCCCCACCTCCTCATGCTTGGGTCAGACCTGGGGGCTGAGGGCCTGAATGTCGTGCTCGTAGGCACAGTGTCGGCGCTGCAGGGCCTCGGCAGCGTTGAGGTCGCGGCCAGTCCCATCCGGAAGCTGCTGCTGCTTGTGCTGCACCCGCGCCAGGGCTTGGCGTGCTCCGTGCAGGAAGCGCTGCAGCTCGTATGCCGCGGCCAGCACCTGACCCCGTGTGTCCAGCAGCTCAAGCAGGTCAGCCCAGGCCTCGTTGAGACTGTCCTTCCACTCGGCCACGGTGGCCCGTGCGGCATGGCCCCCAGCAATGAGCCCATTGGCCAGTGCATTGGCGCTATCTACGCGCTCCTGACCGATGGTGCTTGTGTCCCGGGAGAACTCTCGGAATTTGTCTCGGAGCATCTGGTAGAGGAAGCAGATGGACAGACCATACCGTGATGTTGGGGGATGTGGTCCCTGCCTGATGGAGCGAGTCTTCCACTCCAAACTCAGAACCCACCTCTCCCCTCTGGCCACGGGGGCCGGGACAGGTTTCTTCCCCGTGGTTAAGGAGCAGGTGCAGCCGCTTCCCACTGACCCTGTATTTGACAGACTCCCTCCACCCCCAGCAAAGGTGTTTTGAGGTGCTTGGGACCCTTAGGCCTCAGACAAGGATGCCCTAACTATGGTCCAT
Source organism: Hylobates moloch (assembly GCF_009828535.3). Taxonomy (NCBI): domain Eukaryota; kingdom Metazoa; phylum Chordata; class Mammalia; order Primates; family Hylobatidae; genus Hylobates; species Hylobates moloch. The sequence goes on from NW_026652280.1 coordinate 85,848,377, forward strand.
ATTTCTGTACGACTGAGGGTCCAAGCCCCCAAATTGTGGAGGGGATCACACTCCGTTTTGTTGAATTCTGTTGAAAAGTGTGAGTGATAATTTCCTATTTGCCCTTGTCTCAGCTCAGCTTCATGTCCCCTTTCTGCACAATTCTTCAAATTGTGTGTGTGTGTGTATATTTAGAGACGATGGAGTCTTGCTTTGGAGTGCACTGGCACAATCACTGCAGTGTCGACCTCCCAGGCTCAAGAGATCCTCCCACCTCAGCCTCCTGAGTAGTTAGGCCTACAGGCATGCACTGCCATGCCCGGCTAATAAAAATAAATTTTTTGTAGAGATGGGGGTCTCACTATGTTGCCCAGGCTGGTCTTGAACTCCTGGACTCAAGCAATCCTCCCATCTCAGCCTCCCAAGATGCTAGGATTACAGGTGTAAGCCTATGTCTGGCCTCTTCAAATCATATACCTCAAAACCAGTGCCTGCTCAGCCTGGTCTTGCCCCTTGGCCCCCCAGTGCTCTGCCTGGGACAAGGTCCTAGTCTCCCTGTGGGTCCTCCACTCTTCCCACGGCTGATCTGAGCTGGGTGCCCTCCCTACACTCACAGTCACATGCTCGTAGTCTTGGCCCAGCTCGTGGGAGGCCGCCACCACCTCGCGCTCCTGGATCCACTGCTCCAGGTCATCCAGCTCGCGGCGGAGCTGGCACAGCCGGAGGTGCTCCTGCAGGCGCTCCCGCCGCTCTCCCGCCAGCTCCTTCAGGCCGGCATACAGCTTGTCCACCTGGGCTTGGCGGATAGATAGCCGAGTGCTGCAGAAAGAGTGGGGGAGGCACTGTGGGACTTAGGGGTGTAGCTCTGACCTCCGGCCTGTTCTGTGGAGCCCTGTCCCTCTGAGTCTCCCAACAGCTCGCCCACCCTGCGTTCTAGCTGTCTAGAAGGCTCCGTGCACGCAGCACTGAAGGCTCCACATTCCCTGCACCTTCCTGTTCCTGCACCCACCTCCTCCCCCAGGCTGGGCCGGGCTGCCGCTGCACCCACCTCTCTGGGTGCTCGTGGTCAATCATGTCCTGGCTGCCGGCCGCCAGCTGGTGGATGGTCTGCGCGTAGTCGGCCAGGGCTTGCTCCAGCACCTGGTGCTTCTTCACCTCTGCCTGGGCACTCAGCTCATCCTGGGGGAAGGGACGGTGGAAGGGGACAGTGGCATCAAGCAGCAGGTCGGAGGAGGGCAGAACTGGCCACATACACTGGGCTCTGTCCTGGCCCTCACCTTGGCCTTCTCCTGGCCCATCATGTGTAATTCCTGCTCGCCCATCCAGGCCTCCGCCTCGGCGGCATCACGGTAGAACTGCTGGGCTCGCAGGGCCTCCTCCAGTCGCTTCCCTCGAAGTTCCAGCTCGTGGCCCAGGCGTTTCCACATTTCCTGCAGCTCAGCCAGCTCTGGGCCTGCTGCTGCTGCACCTAGAGCACGCTGCCGCTCCCTCAGGTCTGCGATCCGGGGCTCATGGCCCTGAATCTCCTTCTGCAGGGTCTGCCCACAGCCACAGAAGAGAAAATGCTGAAAGGCCTGCCCCAGCCCCACGTGCTCCCGGAGACCACCCTTCACCCCTGTGCCTCTCTCCTTCCTGGGTCCTCTGCTCCCTCTCCTAGCCTGGGGGTGCGAAGGTAACACCCGTCAGCCCCCCAGCCCCCACTATCTCCCACTGAGTGGACCCACCCTCCCGAGGTGAGGAAAGACAGCCACTGAAGTCCAGGGTTACACTCAGCATCGAGGGGGGCCTGGTCTTAAGAAAAAACACACGTTCAAGTCTGGGGAGGCTCCTGGGAACTTCTCTCTTGCCTTCAGCCTCTGCCTCACCTGGTTTTTCTTCATGAGAAGCTGGACACTGGGCAGGTCCTTGCCATGCTCCATGGAGCTGGCCATGGGCAGCCGCTCTGTCACCCACAACTGGAAGAGGAAGAGGGGGTCAGTGGAGGCCCAGAGGGCAAGGCAAGCACCAGGGACTGATTAGTGGGAGTGGGGACACCTGGGGCTACCGCTGTGTGTGTAGGGAACGGTCATCTCTGGTTCTGGGGGGCATCTCCAAGTCTCCCTATAGGGGAGACGGTCAATGTCAAAGAGAAGAGGGAACAGAGCCCTGCTGGCATCTTCCTGGCATCCAGGAGGGAGGCTGGAGAGCCACGTGGCTGGGGGCAGCTTGCTGTCCTTGGCCCCAGTGACTCACAATCTCATCTTCCACGTCCCGGTGGAACTGGTGCTGCTCGCGAGAAGCCTGCAGGTGCCGGCAGCGTTCCCGCATGGGCTGGCACAAGGCCCTGAACTTCTCCTCCACGGCCCTCGAGGTTCTCTCCACCTCCCCTGCACCCTGGTCCTCCTGGGCCAGCGCTTTGGCCTGGGCCTGGATTGCCTCCACCTCCTTCTCTCTCACAGCCATCTCCCATTCCAGCATCTGCAAACCGCCAGGAGGAACGACATGTTAGCTCTGCATTTCCGCCTTCACGCCCAGCAGAGACACCAGTCTCTATCCAGCCCACTGTGGCTGCTTATCACTGCAGCTCACCTAGGGAGAGCATCCCCTCATGGGCTGGATCAGTGGATCTCGAACTTTATATGCACAAGAATCCAAGGGCAGGGGTTGAAAAAATCCCTATTGGGTACTGTGCTCACTACACGGGTGATGGGTTCAATTATACCCCAAACTTCAGCATCACACAATATAACTTTATAACAAACCTGCACCCACACCCGCGAATCTAAAAGATTGAAATTAAAAAATCCAGGGTAGTGTGATAACTGTGCCCGTTATCAATTCATTGTCTCTCCATTCCCAATCCATCGTGGCCCTGCTTTGAGACACTGGAACTGGCCCCTGGAAACATTCCTCCTTTGCCAGCGGGCATAATCTAGGCCTTGTCAGCAGAGGGCGCTGGAGGGACACCACAATGCCTAGCAGATGAGGGGCATTCCAGGGTTCCAAGGTGCTTTTCTTCCTCCTACAGCAAAACTGTCCACAGTGCACAAGAGACCCTGTGGCTCTTACTCTCTGGCAAGTTTTGCTGCACTCCAGTGGCTACTTCCTGCTGGCCAGTCTTGGCTTGCTGGCTTCAGACATGCTCTGGCCTGTGATACTCCAGCAAATTTCCAGGCCATTCAGTGGGCCTCTGCCCTCTCCAAGGAGGTCTGAGACTCAGCCATCTTGCTCCTTCCTGGGGGACTCCTCAACCCCAGAGGTGTCAGCTGCTCCCTATGCTTCCCATTCTGCATTCTTTAGAGCGAGTCCAGCCCACTGCCTAGCCTTATAAAGTTTTTATTGGACCACAGCCGCACCCCTTTTTAAAAATTTTTTTGAGACAAGTCTCGCTCTGCCACCCAGGCTGGAGTGCAGTGGCACGATCACAGCCCACTGCAGCCTCGACTTTCCAGGCTCAAACAATCTTCTCACCTCAGCCTCCTGAGTAGCTGGGGCTACAGGCACATACCACCACCACGCCCAGCTAATTTTTGTATTTTTTTGTAGAGATGGGGTTTTGCCATGTTGCCCAGGCTGGTCTCAAATTCCTGGACTCAAGTGATCTGCCCACCTCGGCCTCCCAAAGTGTTGGGATTACAAGTGTGAGCCACCACACCTGGCCATACCCCTTATTTTACATATAATCCGCAGCTGCTTTTACCTTTCAAGGGTAGAGTTGAAGGGCTGTGACATAGACCTTATGACCCACGAAGCCCCAAATATTTACTATCTGGCGCTTTACTGAAAAAAGTTTTCTGACTCCTGCTGTAGAGTTCTCTTTACCACCTTTTACTAATTTATACTTCTTTTTTTTTGAGACAGAGTCTTGCTCTGTTGCCCAGGCTGGAGTGCAATGGCATGATCACGGCTCACTGCAACCTCTGCCTCCTGGGTTCAAGCCATTCTCCTGCCTCAGCCCTCAGTCTCCCAAGTGGCTGGGATAACAGGTATGCACCACCATGCCTGGCTAATTTTTGTATTTTTAGTAGAGACGGGGTTTCACCATATTGGCCAGGCTGGTCTTGAACTCCTGACCTCAAGTGACCTGCCTGCCTTGGCCTCCCAAAGTGCTGAGATTGCAGGCGTGAGCCACCATGCCTGGCCTAATTAATATTTCTTTTTACTGAAGTTCTCATCTTCAAATTATTAGGGGGTCTGTCTCCTAACTCTAACCCTGACTGTGACATATCCCTAGAGATTCTGATACTGGCTGCCCAGAGAAATGATTCTGGGAAATGCTAGTGAAGGTGTTATCTGCCAGGCTTTAGCTGGCCTCCCAAATCTTGAAAGCTGCAGACCCCCTCCTTTCTTCTGCTGTTCACCATCCCCATCAAAGGCCCAGAGCACACCTGCTGCTTCTTGAGCAGGATGTTGACGCTGGTGAGGTCCTTGCCGTAGTCATCCGAGTGCAGCTGGGCCTGCAGGCTCTCCAGCCAGCTCTCCAAGGCACAGCAGCTCTGGGCAAACAGCTCAGCTCGGTTGGCATCAAAGAGGCTGCGGGCCTTGGCTTGGGTGGTGGTCTCCAGCTCGTCCCAGCGCCTGTGCAGGTCCCCCAGCTTCTCCGACACCAGGGCTTTCAGCTCTGGCTTCTCAAGGGTGAGCTCTCGCCCTTCCTGGAAGGCAGGACAGAGAATGTCAAAGTGCCCAAATTAGCCTGAACTTTAGAGGCTGAGAGCAGACCAGCGGCCTTATGGGCAGTAGAGACCTGAAGTGTGGGCAATAATTTCAAGTCCTTGTGTGTTCTTATCGACACACTCTTCGCAGAGGTTTAAAATCCCTTCTAAACTGCTGTTCCCTCACTGCTGATGAACCCCACTCCTCCTTCAAGACCCAGCTCAAACAGCATTTCAACAAGAAAGCCCTTGCATCCTCTTTAGTTTGGGTTCCTTGGTGCCTGTGGTTTCTAGTGCTACACTGCACATTGACTTGACTTATTTGCCATCATTTTTTATTTCCCAACTCATTACTCTTCACTTCAGTGATAGCAAGTGAGTCCCACCTGTTTTCCCCACTGCCAGCTTTTCGGCTTGAGGATTTCTGTGTCTGGGGTGGTGAGGGAAGTGTGCTCTCTTGAACTGTGTGGAAGGCAAATTGGAAGAGCCAGAGAGTTAACGAGCCCAGAAGCAGCCCTCAACCAGTGACACACAGGGAGCTGATAGATAAATACACAGCATCCTTGTGCCTTGGCTGTGAGACAGCTGTGTTCTGTGTTCCATCTACACCCCCGCAGAATGCCTCATAAGGGTTGGGCTCCTGCTGCCCATGGGGGTAACTGGCATGACTTCTGTCCCTTCTCATGGCTCCACCCCGCTACTGATGCTTCCCGGGGTCACCTCCCTAGAATCATTGTTTCAGGGTCTGCTTCTAGGGGAACACAAACCCAGACACTGCCTTCAGGCCATTTTGCAGGTGGCTGTGGCTGTCAGGATGGATGGAGAGCATCAAAGGCTAGCACTGCCTGGGTAGCTTCACAACCTTGAGCACAATCGACACTTGGAAGCACACGCATGTGGTGGTCAGGGCTTTCCGGGGCTTCTCTCCCACCTCTTCTTCTATGGGGCCCTGCACACATTCTGTGCTGCTGCTGGACTCACTCACCCCCTTGCTCCCAAACAGGCACTGCCTGCCACTGGTTTTCTGTTTGGTATTCTCTACCTGGAAACATCTCTTCCTCAATATCTCCACTTGTCCAAATTCTACTCATCCTCCATGGACTACCCTGGATGTTGCTGCTTCTAGAATTTCCATATCTCCTCTCTCCTTATTCCCCAGGCTTCAGTGGGGCCACTCTCACGGCATTCATCAGATTCTGCTCTGGATTCAATTTAGCTACCTGCATATATGCCTCATATCCTGGCTACAGTGTTGTTCCTGCAGGGTGGAGCCTACCATGGGATCCCTTTCAGACCCCACGCAGGGCCTAATACAATGCTTTGGATATAGTAGCATCAAGTAAATGTTTGCTGAACAAATGGAAACACTTGAAAGCACACTGGTCTCCTTTTGTCCCAACCATCATGCCCTTGAGGGAAGGAAAGTGTCTTTTCGTAGACCTTGCAGTGCCTCGCAGACTGTTGAGCACATAACCATGTTCTGTAGGGATACTTGCTGAGCAGATATAAAGCTTTATCTGTCCTTGACTCTTGAGGAAGAGCTAGGTGGGAGACCAAGAACCAAGGACAGCAAGACTTGAAAATAAGGATTGGCAGACTACATACAGCCCATGAGGTAATCTGGCCCACTGCCTGTTTTTACAAATAAAGTTTTATTGGGAAACAACCATGTTCATTCATTCACCTGTTCTCTGCAGCTGCTTTTGCACTACAACGACAGAGATGAGTAGTTGTAGCAGAAACTGTTTGGACTGCAAAGCCTCAGATATTGACCATCCAGCCCAAGCCCTTTCCAGACAAGGTTTGCAGAGCCTGCGGAAGAGCATCATCCTGCTCTGAACTCAGGAACAGTCATGGTGTCAAATCCAAGCTGCAGTTTGGCTACCTACTAATTTGTACTTTATCAAGGTTCTAGACTCACTGTCCCACTCTTTGCCTCCAACAAAGACGTTTATTTCCCAGGCCATAACTTTCCACCGTGGAGCTGTGGCACCAGAACCCCACAATCTCTAACCATGACAAAAACCACGTCCTGGAGCCAGGCCTCCCCTGCACCGTAGGGGACTCTGCCCAGAGGCAGCCCCCACAGCACTGCTCACCTTGTCCACCTTGTCCAGCCAGTCTTTGTTGGCAGCCAGCTCAGCCATGAACGCCTGGTGCTTCTGCCACTTGGTATGCAGGTTGCGGGCCTCGTCATAGGACACGTCCTGGGCTGTCAGCATCTTCTCATCAATCCAGAGCTTCAGCTGGACCAAACATAAAACAGGGACAAAGGAGAGGGGACATTTCCAAGGGAGGGGAGAGGGGGGCATAAAAGCAGGGCCACAGTGAGCCAGGAGAAGTGGGCGCCTTGGGAAGAAGCTATGAAGGGGCTCACAGTCTCCGGTGACCTTGTGCTGGACTTATTCTAGGCTCAAGGTGAGAAAAGGATGGCTAAGGAATATCCCAGGGCCCCAGGGAGCCTCACCTCATGACAATCTTGCAGGAAATGCTGCTGCTCCCGGTTGTCCCGAAGACGGCCCAGAAACTGCTGCGCTGCGTCTTGATTCTTCTTGTGCCTGGAACGACACCCTCTTGTGAAACTCTGGAATTTGCTGTGAAAGGGTTGTGACCCTTTGGCTAACCTAGGGGCCTCCATTTCTTCTAGGGGAATAACGCCTTCTGGGAGCACAATGAGGCTACCCAGGAATCCTGACTTCCTTTTGGCCCTGGTTGGGGGGCGGAACCTCCCAGCCCTCTCCAACCACTTGGTTCTTCCCCTCTACTTCTCTGTCAGCTCCTGCCCCATCTGTGGGTTTCCTGTGCCACATTTATCTTTGAGGCCACCCTGTTTCTCCGATTCACCCCGGGACCCCTAATTCATGGACTGTCCTCATCAGACCTCCTCTCGATGGAGTCTGCCTTTTCCCGAATCTTGTCGGCGTGGATGTTGCCTTCAGATACCAGCTGGCGCCCAGCCTCCAGGAGCCCACGGATCCGTTCCCCATTGGCGTCCATGGTGCTCATGAAGTCCTCCAGTTTTTTAATGGCAGCATCAGCAGCCTGGAGTGTCCCTGGCATCTCCGTGTGAGACAGAACATATTCCTGTGTGGGAGGGGTGACATTCAGCTCATTTTCCCCAGCACAATTCACCCCCTTAGGAGGGACCCACCCAGGGGCAAATCTGAGAGGTAGGGGCCAACCCACGGACAGGGAGGGTAGCCCAGAGAGCTCTGAAGACAGGGAGCCTGCTAGCCAGCGTGGGAGTCTCAGAAAGTCACAGGGAAGCTGGGTGGGAAGGACCTTCCATTCCCCAGCCCAAATCCTGTTTTTTTTTTTTTTTGAGACAGAGTCTTGCTCTGTCGCCCAGGCTGGAGTGCAATGGTACAATCTCGGCTCACTGCAAGCTCCGCCTCCCGGGTTCACGCCATTCTCCTGCCTCAGCCTCTCCGAGTAGCTGGGACTACAGGCGCCCACCACCACGCCCAGCTAATTTTTTGTATTTTTAGTAGAGACGGGGTTTCACCGTGGTCTTGATCCCCTGACCTCGTGATCCGCCCGCCTCGGCCTCCCAAAGTGCTGGGATTACAAGCGTGAGCCACCGCGCCCGGCCCAAATCCTGTTCTATCTCACTGCTAGCTAGCTCCTGATTCCATTTAACAGTTACATGACAAACTGGGTTTTCTATTTCTTCTAAAGTCAGTTTTAGTAAATTATATTCACATTTTTTTCATTCCCACTTTTCTTTCTTTTTTCTTTTTTTGAGACAGGGTCTCATTCTGTGGCCCAGGTTGGAGTGCAGTGGCACGATCACAGCTCACTACAGCCTCAAACTCCTGGCTCAAGTGATCCATCAGCCTCAGCCTCCCCAGTAGCTGGGACTACAGGCATGTACCACCATGCCTAGCTAATTTTTTTTTTTTTTTGTAGAGATGGGGGTCTCACCATGTTGCCCCAGGCTGGTCTCAAACTCCTGAGCTCAAGTTATTCTCCTGCCTCGGCCTCCCAAAATACTGAGATTACAAGTGTGAGCCATCCTATCTGGCTCCCATTTTTCTTTTTAAAAAATTCTTCTATTTTCTTTAAAAAATTTTTTTGTAGAGACAAGGTCTTGCCATGTTGCCCAGGTTGGTATGGATATTCTCAGCCTCAAGTGATCCTCCTAGCCTCCCAAAGTGCTGGGATTTCAGGCGTGAACCACTGCGCTGCCCCATTTTGCTAGTATGTCCTTCCTGCCCATCCTGCCCATCCTGCTCCTTTACATTTCCCCGGGTCCCTACTTTGCTCTTCCTCCTGGTTGGGACTTTGCCCTGGACTTTCACCTGGCTGCTGAGCACGCCCTCAGCCTGACGAGCATCCCGCAGGAATCCCTGGAAGCCGTGGGCCTGGGCCAGGCGACCTTGCCGGCTCTCCCACATTCGGCCCAGCTCCTCCCAGCCAGTTCCCAGGGCCTCCAGTCGCTGTCGTAGGAAGAGGCACTGGGGGTCAGCCTGGTCCCGGGTCACCTCCTCGCCCAGGGCTCGCAGCCGGCTGTACTCGCTCTGGGCCCGCTCCACCTCTCCCCGCAGGGCTGCGTGTTGGGCCAGGAGGGCCTCTGCCTCAGGCAGGGTGGCCGGCCCTTCTTCAGAGGCCACAGCAGTCTGAGTGCGGCCTAGCCAGGCCTGGAAGTCATCCAAGCTGCGCAGGAAGTCCTGCAGCCGTCGTGCCTCCCCCAGCGATTCTTCTCGACGCCGCATGGTGGCCCTGAGGTCCTCCCAGCCGGTCTGCACCTCTCTCAGCCGGGCGTTGATGGCCGCTGCCTGAGCGGGATGGCCGGCAGCCAGGGCATTTGCCTCTCGAGTCAGTTCACCCACCCGGGCAGCGATGGCCTCCAGGTCCCGCTCCGTGCCGGCCAGCTTGCGCTGCAGGGCCAGCACCCCAGCCAGATCGTTGCCTAGGCCCTGGGTGGACTCGATGACTTTGGTCTTCTCTCTCATCCAGGCCTGGGTCTCCGTGCACTCTAAGTGGTAGTTCTGGATGCTCAGGGCTGAGGTGAGAGCTGCCTTCTTGCCGTCTGCCAGGGACCGAAACTGCTGCCACCTGAGAGCAGGGGGAAGGTTCAGCTTCCTGCCCTGGCCAGGCCTGTTTGGAAGCTTCTTCCCTGCTTCTCTCTCCCTTGGCATCTCCCCTTGACTCCTCCCTTTCTGGCCAGCAGCCGCTTCAGACTACCTTGACCCCCTCTCTCGTCTCTTTCATCCTTTTTCCTTCCCTAACATATTCCAGACTGGTTTGCTTCCTCCTTTGTAGCCACCCTTCCAGGCCCTACAAAACCTGCCTCACTGCCATCCCCATTGCTTCATTTTTCTGTCAGTTTCCCAGTCCTGCCCTCCCAAACCCACCTGTGGTTGAGCTGCTCCTGGGTGTTGACAATGCGGTCCTTGCCTGGGGGGTTGGCCTTCAGTAACTGCTCGGCAATGTCATTCACCGCAGTGATTTGTGCTGCAAGGGTGTTCATTTCAGGCTCCAGGGTCTCGAACCTGAGAGGGTGGAAGAGCCAGGCGTGAACAGTGGGAGGCAGCGATGTGCCCACTCCACCTAAGTCCACCTCTCTTAGACACCCAGGAGGGTGTCTCCTTCACCAGGAGGCTTATCTGCAGGAGTCTCTGTGCCTGTCAGCCTATGAGGTTCATAGTATCTGTGGGTCAAGGGAGGAACCCCCAACTCCCCCAAAACAAGCAGAATAACTGTCATCACTAGAAATGCTCAAAAGATGGTGAAAGGTAAAGGTCAGGAACAGACACACAAGTCAAACTAGACCCTGGCATGGGGCCAACCCTTTATCAGATCCGCTCACCCTCCTGGGACTTCACCCTTAGCTGCCTATCTGGGTCTCATCCCACTAATATGTGTTAGAAAATGAAGTAATAACCAAAAATATTTGTCTGGGTGATGAAAATGTGAAGGATAACTTCTTCCAGGGACATTTTATGTTTTGTTTTTGTTTTTGAGATGGAGTCTCGCTCTGTCACCCAGGCTGGAGCGTAGTGGTGCAATCTCGACTCACTGCAACCTCTGCCTCCTGGGTTCAAGCAATTCTCTGCCTCAGCTTCCCGAGTAGCTGGGATTACAGGCGCCCGCCACCAAGCCTAGCTAATTTTTGTATTTTTAGTAGAGATGAGTGTTTCACTATCTTGGCCAGGCTGGTCTTGAACTCCTGACCTCATGATCCACCCGCCTTGGCCTCCCAAAGTGCTGGGATTACAGGCGTAAGCCACCTCGCCTGGCCAACATTTTATGTTCTAATAGGGCAGGGTCTGCAAATGTTTTCTGTAAAGGGCTTGATGGTAAATATTATAGGCTTTGTGAGCCATGCAGCTGCTGCGGCAACTATTCAGCCCTGCTGCTGTAGCCTGAAAGCAGCCATGGGCAATATGCAAAAGGGCGAGTGTAGCTCTGTTCCAATAAAACTTTATTTACAAAAACAGGCAGCAGCTGGATTTGGCCCAAGGGTTGCACTTTGTTAACCTCTACATTAGGATACCTTGAAAACTAAAAAACATCTTTAATTACATTTTTATTTTTATTTATTTTTTTGAGATAGGGTCTTACTCTGTCACCCAGGTTGGAGTGCAGTGGCACGATCTCAGCTCACTGCAGCCTCGACCTCTGGGCTCAAGCAATCCTCCTGCTTCAGCCTCCCCAGTAGCTGGGACTACAGGTGCCTGCCACCATGCCTGGCTAATTAAAAAAAAATTTTGTAGAGGTGGAGTCTCACTATGTTGCCCAGGCTGGTTATGAACTCTTAGACTCAAGTGATCCTCCTGCCTTGGCCTCCCAAAGTGCTGGGATTACAGGTGTGAGCCACCAGGCCTGACCTAATTACATTTTTTTAAACACCAGGAAATTTGATTACACATTGATCATAGATCATATCAAGAAATTCCTAATTTTGCTCTATGTGATAATGGTATTGTGGTTCTATAAAAAAAATTTAAGATTATTGAATAAATGGTTTGAAGATTTATTCTGTAAATAAAGCTATTTTAGTGTCTCTGTCTAAAAGGTTTATAACTTCAAAGCCTCAGCTATTTTAAGTCCACACAGACACTTTAAAAATAATATATTGTAGGTTAGAATGCTTCCTCGTCTTTTTTTTTTTTTTTTTTTTTTTTTGAGACAGAGTCTCGCTCTGTTGCCCAGGCTGGAGTGCAGTGGCGTGATCTTGGCTCACTGCAAGCTCCGCCTCCCGGGTTCATGCCTTCTCCTGCCTCAGCCTCCAGAGTAACTGGGACTACAGGCGCCTGCCACCGTGCCTGGCTAATTTTTTGTATTTTTAGTAGAGATGGGGTTTCACCATGTTGGCCAGGATGGTCTCAATCTCCTGACCTCATGATCCACCAGCCTTGGCCTCCCAAAGTGCTGGGATTACAGGTGTGAGTCACCGCACCCTGCCGCTTCCTCGTATTTCTTAAAGGGCACACCCTGAAGAATGTAGGAGGGACGTGCTAATCGGGGATTTGCTTTTTAAAAGGGCAGAGAATCAAATAGAGCAAGATATTGGCAATGACTGAATCTGGGTGACGGGTGTAGAGGGGTTTGTGGTGAAATGTCTCTACTTGTGAGTATGGTTAACATTTTTTGTTAAAACTAGAAATGGACAACCATTAAGACTCAAAGGGGTGAGGCAGGCAGTTCATGGAGGGACTCACCACCCACATCCTGCCCCCCCACCCCACCACCTCCCCGCCTCCCAAGGCCGGTCCCACTGGGAGCCTGAGGGGCCTACCTCTGCTGCACGACCTCCAGGTCCTCCAGGCGCTCAGGCAGGGCCAGCCCGTTGAGCCACTGCTCCTTCTCCTCCACCCAGAGCCCGCAGGCCCCAGCCTCGCTGAGCATGGTGTAGAGCGCCAGGGCTGCCTCCAGGGCCCGTGCTCGCTCGCCTGCCCGGGCCTGCAGCTCCTCATAGTGCCGCTCCAGGGTGGGCACCCGGCCTCGCACCTCAGGCGTGCAGCTCAGTGCGGGGGGCAGGGCTGCTGCCTGTTCCCTCAAGGCGTCCAGGGTTGGCCGGTGGCTTCGGATCTCCTCCTCCAGGGCCCGATGCTGCCTGGCTAGAGCCTGCGTGGAGAACTCGTCATGCCCCAGCTCAGGGCTGGACACCAGGCGCAGTGCGTCAACCAACCAGGCCTCCATGTCGTTTGCATCAGCCTGGAACTGGTAGAGGCTAGCAGCTTGGGCCAGCCGCTGGGCACGCTCCTCGGCCAGGGCCTCTAGCCGCTCCCACTGGGCTTGGAGCTCAGCTGCACGAGCAGAGGCCTGGCTTGCCCCAGGGTGACCCTCGGCCACCAACTGCTGGCCCTGCTCCAGGGTGAGCTTCAGGGGCCCCAGCCGGCCGCTCATCTCGCCCCGCAGGGCCGTGTGCTTGTTGAGCAGGCGGAGGGCACCGGTCAGGTCCCGGCCCGTGTCAGCTGAGGCCAGGAGGTGCTGCTGCTCCCGCACCCAGGCCTCAGCTTCGCCCACCTCCCAGAGGAAACGCCAGAGCCGCCGTGACTCCTCCAGCCGGGCCCGCCGCGCCGCTGCCAACTCGCACAGTGCCTCATAGCTCTGCTCTAGCTTGGCCACCCGCTCCGACACCAGCTGCGGGTCGCAAGGTCTATACTCTGAGAAAGTCACAGGAGAGGGTCAGAGCCTTAACCCAGCCCTCCGGCTGCTCCCTGCCACCACACTCTCTTGGACTTCCCTCCCTGGCTTTAGCTCAGTCACCATCGTTTGGCCACCATCTTTCCCGTCCCCAGGTTTCCCAACCCTTCCACCTCGGCTCTTGATGTGCTCCTTCCCAGCCCCTCCCTCTCCAGTGCCTTCGCTGACTTTTCACCTTTCCCTGGGTTGCAGAAGCGCAGGGCAGAGGCGCTGACGGCCCGCACCCTCTCGGCCTGCACGGCGATGTCTGCCTCCACCAGCTCATGCAACTGCAGCAGGTCCTCCACTCCCGCTAGGTGCTTGCCCAGGTCCTGAGACTGCAGCCGGCCCTGCCAAGCACACATGGAGTGCGGATGCCCGCCTGAGCACGCACGCGCTAACCTGGCTGCGTTTTCCTTCCAACTTCTCCACGGCTCCAGGTGTTGCACCCAGGTGAGAACCTGCTTGTTCACACACACTGAGATACTCCAGTTCTGCCCTGGCACCCCGACCTCCTTATCCTGAACTCCCCTGCTGTGGAACAATGTTCTAACTAACTCCTGCTCTTGGAAGCTTTGCTGTGACTAATCTTCTCAGCCTCAGAATCATCGACACCCTCCTGTCACCACCGCTCCACCCCAGCACCCAGCAGCCTTCCTTCCACATCTCTCCCCAATCCACCCTCCTGGCCGCTGCCTGCCTGGAAGATGGCAGCAATCTCTAACAGGTCTCGCTGTCATGCTGCCTGCCCACAGGCATTCTTCAGAGTAGCCAAAGTGACTTTTTTCCAAACGTAAGGTACAATCAAGTCTCTCCCCCCCTCAAAACCTTCTAATAACTTTATTTATTTATTTATTTTGAGATGGAGTCTCGCTCCTGTAGTGCAGGCTGGAGTGCAGTAGCACAATCTCGGCTCACTGCAACCTCCACCTCCTGGGTCCAAGCGATTCTCTTTCCTCAGCCTCCTGAGTAGCTGGGATTACAGGCGTGTACCACCACGCGCGGCTAATTTTTGTATTTTTAGTAGAGATGGGGTTTCACCATGTTGGCCAGGCTGGTCTCGGACTCCTGACCTCAGGTGATCCACCCACCTCGGCCTCCCAAAGTCTTAGGATTACAGGCGTGAGCCACCTTGCCTAGCTGCATTTTTCTTTTTTTTGACTGAGTCTTGCTCTATCACCTAGGCTGGAGTGCAGTGGTGCGATCTCGGCTCACTACAACCTCCGCCTCCTGGGTTCAAGCGATTCTGCTGTCTCAGCCTCTTGAGTAGCTGGGACTACAGGCGCATGCCACCGCACCTGGTTAATTTCTGTATTTTTATAGAGATGGGGTTTCACCATGTTGGCCAGGCTGGTCTTGAACTCCTGACCTCAAGTGATCTGCCCGCCTTGGCCTCCCAAAGAGCTGGGATTACAGGCGTGAGCCACTGCGCCTGGCCCTTTCAAATCACTTTAAAGGATCCATGTTACTTTGAATAAAATCCAAACTCCCTAACCAGGCCTGTAAGGCCCTGGTGGGCTGGCTGTGCCCTCCCAAATCTGTCCACGGCCCCCACGCCTCATGCTCACAGCCCACCAGCCTTCCTTCTGATCCTGAACACACCATGCTGATTCAGGCTGAGGGCCTGTGCCGGCTGTTCCTTCTGCCCGGAACGTTCTCTCCTGAGAGCTCTCTGTGCTGGCTCTTGGCACTATTCTGGTCTCGGCTTAAATGGCATTTTCTCAGAGGCCTTGTCTGACCAGCCCCTCACACCACCCTGTTCCAGTTTCATCAGTGGTTTTATGGCCCCTGCTCTTTTGTTTATGGAAAGTTCCGTGGGTTTTGTCATCAGCCTCCTCCATCTGGAACACGAACCCCATGCGGACAGGGCCCTGTTTACTTTGTTCCCTGCAACTGGGGACAGGGCCCTGTGCTGGTTCACGCTCCACAGATATCGACCGAGCAGACGGGCGAACGCACCCGCTGTGGGGCCCCCTCGACTCTTGATCATCCGTACCCCACCCAGCATGCCTCACTGGTACCTTCATCTCTTCCATCCAGTCCATGAGGTAGAGCAGATCCTGGAACACCTTCTGCAGCTCCAGGTTGAGGAGGAGCCGCTCCCGTCGGGCGGCCACCATCTGCCGCAAGAAGTCCCAGAGCCGTGCCACGTTGTGCTGCCGAGCGGCGATGCGCTTGATGTCATGGTAGCGCTCGGCGGCCAGCTCTGCAGCCACGGCGTCCACCGCCTGCACCCGGCCACTGTAGGCCACGATGTCCGTCTCAATGGCTTCGTGCTTCCGTACTGCTGCCTCGACAGCTGCCAGCTCCAGCCCAAAGTTGTCCTGTGTCACGGGCAGGGAGAAGAGGTGCGGGGACCAAGGGACAGTGCCTCTGCCTGCTCCTCTATCCTGCAGGGCACTTGGGCTGCAAGATCCCAGATCCATGCGGTGGCTCTAAGTTCCCTCCCTATCCCACCCCCATCCTGTGTCACCAACCCTCTCTCCTGTCCCAGCCTCTGGCCCCTGGCTCCCGGACCTCTAGGCCTTTTTACCCAGGTGACGGATTTTGTGGTTCATTGTCTCTCCACCCCACAGGGCTTCTTATCCACCCCTGTCTCTCTCCCAGTTCTGACCAGCCTAAGCATCCTAGGAGCCTCAAGTCCTACCTGGGACACGAGGCGCTGGTTCTCACTGAGCCATGTCTCCCGCATAGCAGCCTTGCGGTCGAAGCGGGCGGCCAGCTGCTCCAGCTTCTCCTGGCGGATGAGCTCGGTGCGCAGGGCCAGCTCACGCTCGTGCTCCGCCTTCTCCAGCCGCTCCCAAGCCTGTGGGGTGGGGACAGGGTTAGTGGAAGGGACAGGGCAGGGAGGGCTCAGTGGGGCTGGAGGCACATGGTAAGTCCCACGGAAGCTTGGTCTGGTGGATCCGTGGAATGCAGTGGGTGAGATGGCTGGGCGTGGAAATAGGAAAAAGGGCAGCGCTGGGAGTCTGTGAAGCCATGTAGAAGCTTCTGGAAAAGGACTGGAGGGAGCAGAAACAGTGGAAACCATCTGATTCCTTTGTATTGGCAGGACTGTGTGCAAACCTTATTTTTACTTTTAGTAATCTTACAATATTGTGAAAAAAATAAAAGAAGGGATAGTAAGTTGGGGACAAGTTTAATAAGCTGAGGGACTTGGGGCATAATTTCCTTACGTGACCTTGTATGGAGAGTCAGACAAAGGGACAGGGAGCCTTGTGCCTGAGAGGATGGGACAATCACATCTGGCACAGCGTGGGCAGCTGGGTAGAGTGCTCGAGTTTCCAGATGGGGCAGCAGATAGTAGAACTTGGTGAAGGTTGAGATGGCCCTGGGTTTGGGGATGTGTGCAAGGTGTCTGGGCTAGGGGCTGCCCTGAGGGTGGGTAGCCTGTGGGCAGCCACGGACCTTGTTGATGTCCGAGATGAGCCGGCCCTCGCGGGGTGTGTAGACCTTCTGGTTGTTGGCCCGAAGCTTGCTCTGGATGGTGAAGAGCAGCACTTCCAAGTTCCCTTTCTCGGTAAACCTGAGGCAGGAGGCCGGGTTGGGGTCAGAATTAAAGCCCACAAGGGTCACAAGGACTCTTTACTCTTCCAAATGGGTGTCCTGTGTTGCTTTTCTTCTTACAAAAGCAATATAAACTCTTTATGTGGAAGCCAGAAAATACGGGCTAACCAAAAGAACATCATTTTATTTTATTTTGAGACAGAGTCTTGCTTTGTCACCCAGGCTGGAGTGCAGTGGTCCGATCTGGGCTCACTGCAACCTCTGCCTCCTGGGTTCAAGCCAATCTCTTGCCTGAGCCTCCCAAGTAGCTGGGATTACAGGCGTGCACCACCACACCTGGCTAATTTATGTATTTTTAGTAGAGACGGGGTTTCACCATGCTGGCCAGGCTGGTCTCAAACTCCTGACCTCAAGTGATCCACCTGCCTCAGCCTCCCAAAGTGCTGGGATTACAGGCGTGAGCCATGGTGCCCAGCCGAAATAATTCTTTTATAACCTATTTCCCCGCTTATTTTTCATGAACATCTTTCCATGTCAATAAATGCATTTCTTTAATATTATTTTCAGTGGCTGCCCATGACTTATTTTTCTTTTCTGGTGGTTGTGTTGATGAACATCCTTGAAGCTACATCTTTGTTTAATGTCCAGAAGACGACTTCCTAGGTTAAAGGGTACACCTTAAATCATTCCCTGGAATGTATAGAAACAATCGTCTTCTGGACTAATATTAGTTTCAGAGCTGATATATATTAACTCCAAAAGAACTCCATGACAACATAAACACAGACGTTTTGGCAGGTACTGAACAGAATTGCCTAACAGCAGTCACATACTTGGAACAGTTAATTGCTAAAATATTGAAATGATAAGAACCTCTGCAATTCTCACGTTACCAGCCACACCCACATTGCCAGTTGTGACCTGCCTGTCAGGTCCAGTCCCCTCTATCCTATGCTGGGATTGGGTTGCCATGACATCTGATCAGTAATCTTATCTGATGGATCGCACTGACTCAACACATCATAGCAATCATTTCCACAGCATGTTTGTTTGTTTGTTTTTTGAGATGGAGTCTTGCTCTGTCACCCAGGCTGGAGTGCAGTGGCATGATCTCGGCTCACTGCAACCTCTGCCTCCCGGGTTCAGGTGGTTCTCCTGCCTCAGCCTCCCGAGTAGCTGTGATGACAGGCGTGTGCCACCAAGCCCAGCTAATTTTTTTGTATTTTTAGTAGAGACAGGGTTTCACCATGTTGGCCAGGCTGGTCTCAAACTCCCGACCTTAGTAGAGATGGGGTTTCACCATGTTGGCCAGACCGGTCTCGGTGATCTGCCCACCTTGGCCTCCCAAAGTGCTGGGATTACAGGCGTGAGCCACCATGCCCGGCCCACAGCATGATTTTTAAAAACAGCTAATCATTAAAAAAATTTATTTTGTATCAGCTATGTTGTTTGGATGCTTCTGGTGCGGGAAATCTCCACTGCATTTACGTACTGCCAAATTTCCCTCCCTGAAGGCTGTGCTAATTTAGGCTTCCTCTCGTGGGAGCATAGCTCAGATAAGGGTGGGGCCCCAGGGACACCTACTTGGGCGGCTTCTCCACGGTGCGGTAGGAGTTGAAGGACTGCAGCTGGTTCTGGACCCCGCTCAGGGAGTTGGCCAACTGCCGGTCATTGAGGGTCACAATTGTTTGCTCGATCCACTGCAACAGCTCCGAGGCCAGGGACTCGTACTTCTCCACCAGGCGCTCTGCCTCCATGGCATGGTCCAGCACCTGGGAGGCAGAAGACAGGGACATGACAGTCCCAGCCACAGGGTCCCTGGCCCAGTCCTGCAGCTCCACCCTGCCCTTGCACTGGGGGAGTAAGACCCCTCAGCCGGGCCTCCTCTGGCCTTTATGCCTACTGCCCATGGACAGTACCTTGCCAATTCTCTTGCCTTCCACAGCCAGGGCCTTCATCTTGGAGAAGTAATGGTAGTAAGTAGCCACATAGGTAATGATTGACTTCTCATCTGGCTGGTCCACATTCACATCTGCAAGAGAGGACCATTTGGGTCAGGCCTCCCAGAAGTTCATCCATAACTTGCATCACTTACCCCAAACCCTGGGCCTGCCCAGTCCTCCAAGGCTGACATCTCTCCATCTCCTTTTAGAGCAAAATGACAACTCAGCCATTCAAATGAAAAGGGCACCAAAAAAGCTCATCTTTTTTTCCCCTTCTCCTGGAAACAAGAAGTGCCCTCCAAGGAGAGCACAAACTCCAGAAGCACAAGGAGGCTTTTACCCAGAGTTCCCTGTGGAGACCAAAATTAGTTGTTTGGGGAAGAAAAGCAAGAAAAGAAACAGCATTGCTATGTGGGGATGGATCATGGACTTTTAGGCTGGAATAATGTCTAAGAAGTCAATGGATTGAGGGGCAGCAGGATGGAAGGCATGAACTAAGCCTCCTGAACCTAGGATGCTCAGAGTGATGGGCCCTGTGATCCCTGCAGCTCAGTGGGGACAGAGGCCAGCTCTCAGCACCATCTCCAGGTGTGATCACACCATTTCTAACCTCAATCCTAAAGCTCAGCTGTGGGCCCAAGGAAGGGAGTGTCTTTCAAGCCGAATTGGCTTCCAGCGCCCAACTGAGGCTGACCATAACTTGAAATCTGTGGGTTCTCTTAAATAGGCCAGATTTTATCCTAAAGGTAAGACTATGAGACCAGAAGCCTCTTGCCTATTTCTGGAAACACATGGGCAGGCAGGAGCCACTGAAGTCATCTCGGAAAGTTACAGAATGCTTAGCTTTATTTCCAGGTTCTGAATTACAGCCATGCTGCCCAGAGGCTCTCCAAGGAGCACTGCATGAAGCCTACGTCTGTTGCTAGCTTGCTGACACTTGTCATTCTGCAGTAAAAGGGCCCAGGTGATATGGCTACAGGTAGAATGGAAAACAGGGAGAAAATGGTCAAGACCAGTGAACATCCACCCACTGAACTTAAGGAGCATCTCCAGCAGGGGAGTCACTGGGCCTTTCTCTCCTCCCTGTTCTGGTTGCACCAAGATTGGTCTCCGCTTTCCCAGAGGCAGCGGAGGAAACAGGCTCTGGAGCCAGGCTGCCTGAATGCCAGTCTCAGCTCCATCTGCCAGAGGACCTGGGCAAGTTGCTTACCCATTATAGGCCCCCATCTTCTCTTCCATAAACTGAGGATAACAACAGTACTGATTTCAAAGGGGTGTTGTGAAGATTAAAGCACGTCAAGCGCAGAACCAGGTACCAAATAAGAGCCCAATCGCAGTCGGGTGCGGGGGCTCACACCTGTTATCTCAGTACATTGGGAGGCCGAGGTGGGCGGATCACGAGGTCAGGAGTTAGAGACCAGCCTGACCAACATGGTGAAACCCCGTCTCTACTAAAAATACAAAAATTAGCCGGGCGTGGTAGGATGCGCCTGTAATCCCAGCTACTCAGGAGACTGAGGCAGGAGAATTGCTTGAACCCAGGAGGCGGAGGTTGCAGTGAGCCGAGATTGCGCCATTGCACTCCGGTCTGGGCAACAGAGCGAGACTCTGTCTCAAAAAAAAAAAAAAAAAAAAAAAAAGAGCCCAGTCGCTGTTACTGATCTCATTGATCTCATCGGCATTATGACCAGAACCACAGGAACCAATCAGCAAGGTCGGCTGACCACAGGTCAGTTCTGGGTGAGAGCAGAAGGTCATGCAGCTTAATTTTTTTTCTTAAAAATTTGTTTTAAAAAAATAGAGACAGGTCTCGCTGTTGCCCAGGCTGGAGTACAGTGGCTATTGACAGTGGCTACTGATCAGTGTGGGAGTTTTGACCTGTTCCATTCTGACCTGGGCCGGTTCAGTCCTCCTTAGGTAACCTGGTGGTCCCCTGCTCCCAGGAGGTCACCAGTGCTGAACTTAGTGTGGATACCCAATCAGCATAACCCACTGCAGCCTAGAACTCCTGGGCTCAAGTGATCCTCTCGCCTCAGCCTCCCTAGCAGCTAGGACTATAGGCAGGTACCACTGTGGCCAGCAACATGTAGCTTAATTTAGAATCCTAGAATTTTAGAAGAGTCCTTAGAGACCACTTCTCTCTTTTAAGACATGAGGAAACTGAGCCACAGAGAGACCAGCCACTGGCTATATGTCACGGAGCTCCTCTGTGCTCTGTCTGGCACACAACCCACAGCCCAGGGCTCTTTCTGTCACTGGGCTGCTTTTCTTCCTACCTACAGTCTTTTGTTAAAAAAAAAAACTGAGAAATAATTGTCATACCATAAAATTCACCCTTTTAATGTATATAATTCAGTGGTTTTCAGTGTAAAGATATATATTTTTTGGGGCGGGGGCGAGGTAGTCATGGGGTCTCACTATGTTGCCCAGGATGGTACCAAACTCCTGGGCTCAAGTGATCCTCCTGCCTTGGCCTCCCAAAGTGCTGGGTGTGAGCAACCACGCGTTTTTCAGTATATTTACAAGGTTGTGTAACCATCACCACTTTCTAATTCCAGAACATTCTCTTCCCCCACCAAAGAAGCCCCTGTATCGGTTGGTGGTTACTCCATGTCTTCCCCCTCCGCAGCCCCTGGCAACCACTGGTCCACCTCCTGTCTCTACCCTACCACCTCTTTTTCACATAGCTCTGGCCCCACCTTCGGGATCCAGCAGCTTGGTAAGTCCCAGTTCCTTTTCAGCCAGATTGAATGCATTCTGCAGATTATAGTGTGCATTACACTTCTTCAGAGACTCAAAATCCAGCAGGTCTGGCCTGGGTGGGGAGGAAAGACAGAAGGGATCAGAAACATGTGAGATCTTAAAGAGGAAGAGGAAACCCACACCAATCTTTATCCCTAAGTCACCGACCCAATTTTGTCCAGAAGTAGGCATCCCAAACCCACACTGCTGCTCACAGCCCCTCCCCATACTGCCTCCCCTGCTTCCCATCACAAGTGCTCTGTGCAGCCCTGCACCCGCATGTTCTGGTTCTGCTCCGAGCGCTATTCCTTCCTTCTGACTGCTGTGCAGCTCGTCTCTTCTCTGTCTCCACATGTGCACCCCAGGTCATTAGCCAACCCAGCTGCTCTGCTGCGTGCTAACCCCATCTTCTCACCGGTGTTTATGCACAATGGCGTTGAAGGCTAGTCCATCTCTCCAGCTGGTGGTGAAGTTGTGTACATTGACGTTGGGATAACTATAAACAGAGATTCAGAAATTGGTGACTAGGGCTGAGCCCTGGTCAATGACTCCAGGACAGTCACCAGCTCATGGTTCCTGGAGCCCAGCACAGCCTGGGGGTCACTGACCCTCCAGTGCCACACGCCCAGGGTGTCCTCACCCTGCAGTCTTCATCTGGCACCACAGAAGCAGGGCATCCTTGGCTGACTTCTTCTCCTTGTTGTCTTCTGTCTCCACACTGATGTCTTGGATCTAGGAAGGAAGCAAGCAGGGCCCTCACTCCCTGGACAGGAACTCCTGGTGTTATCAGAGATGCTCAGATAAATGGCAGGAAACCGCTCTTTAGACTGTGGTAAAGGGGTGGACAGGCATAGCCTGAGGTCCTTTCAACCTAGGCCAGGGACCACAAAACACTGGGAGCAAGGGATTTGAGGCAGCAGATTAGGGTAGGATGCTGAAGAATCGGTGTGTCTCTGAGTGGAAGGTGCTGGTCCCTCCAGGTGGGGAACTGCAGGCAGAAGAGTGAACATTTTCTGAGAGCTGACTCTCCAAGGTCTCTAAAAGTTGGCTCTCCAAGGTGAAGCCGACAGAACCCGGGAAGGAAGGGGGTGATCAGGAACGCTGTGATGGCATGAGGACACTGGGGCGTGGGAAGGAGGAGGGTGACGTTCCACTGGGGGAGACAGGCAGAGTTTATGGCAGGGGATTGGTGCCAGTGACCAGACCCTCTAGAAGTTCCCAAATCCCTTGAGGTGAAGGACCAGTTGGTAAAACTTCTAGTCCCTTGTGGATCAACCTGTGGTCCTGGTCCTATTGCACATGACCAATACACAGACCAGCACACAAGGAACTTGCCACAGGGGTTTGACATTCACCCAAGCTGGTTTCTACCCTGCTGAAGGAGGGGAGTCCACTGATCCGGTGCTTGGATAGCACCGCAATGGCAGCTGCTACATAAGGTTCTAAATCATCCATCTTTGTGTTTGTTGTGTCATGGGCCAGCAGGAATGGTTTGCAGTGAAGAACCAGGGCAGGAACCACTCTGTGTGACAGTGTGCTGGGGTACCTGGAATCGAAGGATGATGGTCCAGACCAGCCCAAGGGTCAGTCGGTGGTTTCCGTCCACAATGTCATGGGAGCCCATGTTTTCCAAGTGCACTTTCTGCTCCTTGAGGAACTGCAGTGCCTTGTCTACATTCTCCAGGCAGTGGATCCGCATGCGGCCCTTTGTGGGCTTTGGCTGTGGAGGGACGGGGGCAAAATGGCACGGGACTGTGGGCTTCCACCTTCTTCCCCAGCCTTCGCAGGGCCCGGCTTTGCACACCTTCCCCATGACCTACCTCAGGAACACGGGCACAGCCCCAGGGCTGGAGCCAAAGCTGAGGTTACAGATGAGGCTTGGGCAGATTAAGATTCCCAAGGGAATTAACTGCACCCAGAGTAGGTGGGAAAAGAAATGTTTTCAATGGGGCCACTGTTCCTGTCTCCACGAAGCAATGCTCCTATGTAATCTAAGTGGCAAAGGTGCTGGAAACGAAACCATCCTCTGAGCAGAGGGAGCCACTGCTTCCTGCCCTGTGCCATCACTCTCTCTGAGGGCTGTTCTTCCAGCTGGTCCCCTTGGACACTTTTCTGAGCTCCCCGCTTCCCTTCATGACCACAGCTCACCAGTATCTCTCCCGAGAGCACCTCGAGTAGCCTCAGCAGGTTGCGTCCGTCCCGGAGGTCGCTGTACAGGTCCCCCACCCGGCACGTGACCCGGGCCAGGTGCGAGTTTACCCACTTGGTGAAGGTTTTCTTTTGCACGGCTTCTCGTTCATCTGTGGTGGCAACAGGGGGTTATTTCTGTCCCTCGAGTTCAGTATGCCTGCTTCTAAACACCAGTTGGCAGGGGTGGGGGATAGAGGAGCCTGAGAGATGGGAAGTGGGGTCCTCTAAGGAGGAGGAAGGGAAGGAAGATGACCAGGAGGAAAGCCCGTAACTTGGAATGAGCTCATAAGCAAGGTAAAGAAGAAAGATGAAAGAAAGAAAATAGGCTTTGAGAAGAAAGGATGAAGACCTCAGAAACCATGGGACATGCAGGGAGGGGCTGGGATGGGGCAGTCATGTAAGCGGTGGAATGCTGGTCAAGTGACTTCATTCATCAGAGCCCCAATGTCTCATCTGTAAAATGGGAACATCACTTTCTACTTCAACAGGTCATCGTGTTGATTAAATGAGATAAGATATATAAAACAACTAGCTGGTGCCTGGCACAAAATGGCTCCTTGGTGAGCTGCTGTTATAAAGTGGTGTGATCTGACCTGAAGGAGAGCAACAGCTGCCCGGGCCAGGGGGAGGTATGGCTGTTCTCTTTTGGTTGCGGACAAAGGAGAGGGTGTGGGCTAAAATTATAGCAGCGGCTCTTCCAAGCGCTTATTAGGACTTGATGGTATAGAGGCTGCAGGCCTCCTGAGTCAGCTTACTGTCCTTGGATAAATTAAAGAAAAGGCAGGCTCCTCTGCTTCTGGGGGTTGGGGACGGTACATTCAGCTGGCTGCAAGGGGATCCAGTTCCAGGACATAAACACCCCATTGCTCAGAAGAACAAGATGTTGAGAGTTGGGAACTGGGAAAACAGTGAGGCCAGGAAACATGGGGGAAAAAAAGCCAGGCAGAGTTAGGTACCAATCTCAAAAAAAGTTAGGCAATGCCCTGCTGCCCAGCCCACAGGGGAGGGGAGTTACCGAAGAGGCGAAGTAAGTACTAGGTTCCGTAGGAAAATAAAAATTAAGAACATTCTAAGTGACAAAGTGAAAGCATCAGAAACTGCTCTGGTGATAAGGATTTCTGCCACTTCCCCACAGAGAGCCCTGTGCAAGGACCCAACCCAAGTGGCTGGGGTCTGAAGAGTCACTTTTGCTTCCACCTCAGCACCAGCATCTCAGAAACCGGAAAGACTCATCCTTTAATCTCACATTCCTAAGCACCTCACCCATAAGACACAGCAACACATCCACGTCACTCCCTGTCTCTTATCTCCAGCCACTATACCAGCACCAAACCTGGAGTCCTAATAACAACATGGGATGGCCCCATGCTCCCCAGCACCCGTGAAACCAAGGGTGCCTTCGGGCCTCCCGGCAGGTCTACAGGCCCCATCTGAGTGAGCCAGGAGGAGCCTGGGTCACAGGCCATTGCTGGATCCAGGGGCACTTCCCTACTGCTGGGCACCCTCGGGTGAGGCCATTTTGGCACACAGGCAGAAGACACAGAATTAGTGGCAACTAGGAGGAAAATGGGCAAAGCCAAGCACCAGAAACCAAGTGTCACGTCACAAGACGCCCACAGCATCCCTAGATCCTTACACACACATACAACAGTGATTCCCAGAAACACACCTAAGCGCTTGTGCCAGAGTGAACACACACCTGCACAGACATCTACCTGGGCCTGTTTGCACAGATCCTCTCCTTTGAGACACTCCCTTTGCTTCACACACGCTGCCCCCTTGCACACATTCAGACGCACGCTCAGAAGCCTGGAAAACACAATCTCCAGGTCCCTGGGCCTGGGTCACCCCTCCACCTCCCCTAACTGTCCTGGCGAGCGCTCCACCGCCAGATCTGGATCCACCTCAGAGGCACTGCTGGTGCCTCCCCGGGTGCTGGCGCCCCCACGCCCTCCATGGCTGGTTGCCTTTGCTCCATGCAGCACCCCGAGGCCCAGCAGTCACACCCACCCATGCCATCATACACGGTCCCTGCCAGCGGGTCCAAGCCTTTCCCCATTCCGTTGACATCTGTGTATTTTCCGGCCTCTTGTAATTATCCCCTCTAAGCTGCATCACGTTGTCTCCCAACACAAACACTGGAGTCACACCGTGTCCCATGCCAGGTCCTCAGCTCTGGCCACTCTCCCCACACCCAGGTCCCTCTCGCCCAGGCGCAGTTGTCCCCACAGGGAGCCCCCGGGCCTCACCTTGCAGCTGTTTGAAGCGTCCTTCCAGCACGCTGGCATATTGAACAGGGTTGATGAAGGCAGCTGGTGAGAGCAGGAGGCCCCCGGGGTTGTGGGCCCCTTCCACAGCCTCATAGTAAAACTCGCAGGCCTCGTGCAGGCCGTTCCCGTGCACCCTGCTCACTCCGTTCCCATTCATGCTGCCAGCTGCTAGCTACAGAGCCCAGGGCCCAGAGTCCATGCTCGCCGCCGGCAGGGGGCCAGTTTCCGTTCCCCAGTGGAACCTCAGGCTGGAGTCCAGGGTTGGGGGATTCAAGAATGGTGGGAATTTCAAAGAGTGGCAAAAAGAGTTACGGGGTGTCCTGAGCTCCTGAGACAGAGAGTAGGGGCACGCCTGGCTGCGGTGAGAGGAGACAGGCGGCTCCAGACAAACAGGTTGGACGGTGTTGGGGAGGGGAGAGAGGCGGAGCATGGCCGGCGGGGGCAGGGCCAGGCCCTGCGGGGTGGCGGGGTGGCGGAGGAGGGCACTGCCAACGCCTTTGAGACCCGCCCATCAGGCCCCAAGTTACCTAACAATGCACAGGACCCACGAGAGGGGCCCCCAGTGCAAACTCCTGTTTCCCAGAGGTTTGCAGGAACAGTGAGGGCGACCCCTCTCTGGGTGACTCTGGGAGGTCCTTCTCCAGGATGTGTGGGCTTTGAGCCCCAGCTCAGAAACAGACAAAGAGAAATCTGGAAATGAGGAAATCCTCGAAGAGGAAAAGCCAGGCACCGTGCGAGGCATTTTTCTTCATTCCCTCATCTGTGAAACGGGCGCTGTTACCATCCTTTCCACTTGCTTATCACCACCTCCAGTGCCAGCCCCTTCCCTGCCCTCTGGCCCACCAGGGCTATCCTCCACCAGGCCATCCCTGCCCCCAGACACCCCGCTGCTGGGCACATCTACCAGGCGCCCTTCCTCTGGGCTTCAGCGTTTGTCACGTGCAGCCTACACTTGCCCTTCCCCATCTTCACTCATTCAGTGTTTATTTGACACCTGCTGGCTGGAGACACAGTGCTAGGCAAAGCCCATGCAGAGCTGCCTCTTCAGGAGAGCCCAGTTTAGTGATGGAGATAAACACCCAATGAGAGCACGAGGTCGCACGGATGTGTGCACAGACATGGTGACAGTGCTGGGTGGCCCGAGTTATGTGCAGCCAGACATGGTGACAGTCCTGGGTGGTATGTGTCCTAAGTACACAGGCATGGTGGCAGTCCTGGGAGGCATGTGTCCTATGTACACAGGCATGGTGACAGTCCTGGGAGGCACTTGTCATGTGTGCAAACGTGGTGGGTGGCACATGTTGTACACACATAGACATCATGACCATTCTAGAGGCTACATGAATCCAAAACCAGACTGCCAGGAACATTTTCCTCAAACATGACATTCTCCATAACCCACACCTTCTGTCTTCTCTGATGTATAGACGCACTGGTAGGAGTATTTCACAGCCAGCCTGAAGACCCAACCAGAAGAACAGAGAGGCCCAGGAGAAAATGAGAAGGGGTCCTGGGAAGCTATGGCTGCCACAAGGGGGTCCTCAGACTGGTGCTGAGCTGGCTCAAAAGAATCACTTGGGGAGCTTTTGAAAAATCCTGAGTTCTAGACCAAGATTCTAACTTATTGTGTCTAGGGAGGGGCTTGGAAACCTGTATTTGTAAAAAACATCCCTGGGTGATCCTGTAAAACATGTGGCCAGGTTTGGGAACCTCCCCCTTGGAGTCTCTCTTCTTCTAGGGGCCAACCCCACCCCCACTGGGAGCACCACCTCTGGGTGAGAGTAGCTGGGGCCTCTCAGACTGGGTTGGGTTGGGCTGGGCTGGATGGCCGGCAGGTCAATGGCAATGACAAGGGTGGGATGGAGGAGGAAGCCAGACGGGATGGGTGGCCTTGGGGTGTGTGGGTGAGTCAGCCCCATGCCAGCCACTGGTGGTGTCAGGTGGCAGCCGAACTCTTGTTGCCATGACAACTCCTCCCCCGGAAGACAGGGAGGCTGTTGGACGAGTTTCCACTCAGAGCGGAGAGCCCAGGCCCTGGGCTGTAGGGAAGGATAGGGGCCAAGGCAGGCAGAGAGCACACCCGGGAGAATGGGCGGCTGCAGAAACCAGCAGCAGCGGGTGGAGGGAACCTGCTTCAGGGAACAGGCAGATGAGATAATGGGAGTAACAGGCGGCAGGTGGAAGGAACAGGTGGGGAGGGAGCAGAGGGGAATAATAGAATGGGAACAGGTGTGGGAAATGACAGTGGAAATCAAAGAAGACACAACAAGGGCATGACAGGTAAGGGAGAGGTGGGCGGAGACAGGAGTGGCAAGAGCGAGAGTGCCGAAGGATAAAGGGACATGACCCGGGGGCCAGAGGGGGAAGCTGTTTTAGTCAGCTCAGCCAGTCCAGGGGCCAGTGAAGCGTCTCTATGCTTGGGGGAGGAGCTGGGGAAAGTTCTGAATGGCCTGGAGCCTATTCTTGAAGCTGGATGTGGAGACCAGGGAATTGATAGGGTGCTCTGGGTCTCCCACTTAGAAAGAAAAGTCAGTCTTCCCGTAAAGTTAAAGGGCTCTTCGTGACAACTGACACAGCCTCCTCCAGCATCCCCCCACCTTGACCCTCCCCTGACCTCACCTGCCAGAGCCTTAATGCGAGACCTCTCAAAAAGGCGGGCCGAGCTGCTGTCATTGTCCCAGTCCGAGTCAGGAAGGTCCCAGCGGTTGTTGATGTCACTGTACTGGCCCTGGATCTCCAAGCTGTCAAAGTCTGTGGGTGACAAAGTGCTGCTCATGGTGGTAGGCGGCTTCCTGCTCCTGCAAGGAGAATGTGGCCAGTGAGGGACGTCCAGGGACCACCAAGCCCTCCACTCACCACCAGCCCCTTCTGTCTTCTTCCCCTACCTGTGGCTCCGCTCTCCTTGTGGCCAGAGGCTGCAGTTGGCTGCTCAGTGGAAATCAGCCCCCAGGGGGAGAGGGGAAGCCACCCGGGAAGCCTGGGGACAGGAATGCATCAGAAGCACAGAAAGTGAAGCAGGAAGGCAGCAGCAGCTCAGAGCGATGCGGTGGTCAGGAAAGGCTCTAATGGCTTCGGGCCAGAGAGGGACGGGTTTGGGGGGTGAGGAAAGGGGTGATGGGCTTCAGTGCTTCAGACAGCAGTGTGCAGGCCAGGGTAATGCAGGCAGCACATATGGGGCCCCATGGGCAATAATGACTAGAAAGTGGCATTCTTTCCTTCTACAAACTGTTTTGAGCCCATGATCAACCCAAGATGGCCTCCTATACCCTGTAGGGAAGTTGAGAGAAAAAGACCCAGATTCGTTGGGCGCAGTGGCTCACGCCTGTAATCACAACACTTTGGGAGGCCGAGGTGGGTGGATCACCTGAGGTCAGAAGTTCAGGACCAGCCTGACCAACATGGTGAAACCCTGTCTCTACTAAAAATACAAAAAATTGGCTGGGCATAGTGGCAGGCGCCTGTAATCCCAGCTACTCGGGAGGCTGAGGCAGGATTATTGCTTGAACCTGGGCGCGCCTTAGAGCGAGACTTGTAGAAAAAAAAAAAAAAAAAGACCTAGATTCTGCTCCTGAGCTAAGAAAAAGCTATGATACACCAGGAAGATTGATACGCTGTTTGGCAAGTGCCCAGGAGTTCAAAGGAGGACACAGTATGGTTCTCTCCACTTTGTTTCCTTTGGTTTGCCACAGAGAATGTTAGTAAGTACTCAATAAATGTCAGCTGTGACATGTCCCTGCCATTGACATGCATCACCTCACCATAACCCCCTGTGGGGTGAGGGCCCACTGTTGTCTCCATTTCATAGATGAGGAAGCTGCACAAAAGATATTAAGTTGGCCGGGTGCGGTGTCTCATGCCTATAATCCCAGCACTTTAGGAGTCCGAGACGGGTGGATCACAAGGTCAGGAAATCAAGACCATCCCTGGCTAACATGGTGAAACCCCGTCTCTACTAAAAAATACAAAAAATTAGCTGGGTGTGGTGGTGGGCGCCTGCAGTCCCAGCTACTCGGGAGGCTGAGGCAGGAGAATGGTGTGAACCTGGAAGGCAGAGCTTGCAATGAGCCGAGATCGCGCCACTGCACTCCAGCCTGGGCGACAGAGCAAGACTCCATCTCAGAAAAAGGCGGGTGGATCACCTGAGGTCAGGAGTTTGAGACCAGCCTGGCCAACATGGTAAAACTCCATCGCTACTGAAAATACAAAATTAGCTGGGCGTGGTAGCACACACCTGTAGTCCTAGCTACTAGGGAGGCTGAGACAGGAGAATCACTTGAAACCAGGAGGCGGAGGCTGCAGTGAGCTGAGATTTCGCCACTGCACTCCAGCTTGGGCAAGACAGAGTGAGATTCCGCCTCAAAAAAAAAAAAAAAAAAAAAGACATTAAGTTACTGGTTCAAGGTCACGCAGCTGGAAGAAACAGTGCTGGGTTTTGACAAGTTCTTTCTGACTCTGGGGGACACGCTCTTAATCGCAGCCTCTTGAACACAGAACATACACAGGTTCCTCAACCGTCCGGGATGAGCAGCTGTGGCTCCTGCCTAGGGCCCAGGCTGGGGAAATGTGGACCATGTCTGCTCACCAGCACTACTTACGGCTCTAACTTATGCAAACACACTCTGTCCTCAAAACTAACAAATGAGGTTCAGAATATCTGCTGGGGATAAAAAAAAAAAAAAAAAAAACCTCTACCATCCACAGTTCTTGTGTAATTCAGCATTCAGCAGCATTCAAGAGAGGGGGAGGGGACTGGGTCTGTAACTTTAACAAAACCCCCAATTTTGCATTTCTCCTGAGCCCTACTTCCTAGGACCAGGGCTATGGTCTTGGTAGTCTCGGGTTCTGGAAGGAAGGAGGTCTGGAGAAGAGAGAAGTGCTGGGTTGTGAGACTCATGGGCACACAAAGGCAGAACCTAGCTTCCATCATTAACTGATTCCATGAAGCTGAACCTGACCTACTTGAAGGCCAGGGTTGTCTGCCCCTCCCCGTTCTCCTAAAGAGAAAATGTGTACAAGGATTTTTCTTGGGAGGAGCATTAATGAGATGCAAGAGAGCTAAGGTCTAAGGCTTGTAGATTTGGGCTTTAATTCCCTGTAGAAGGAAAGGGAGCTTAATTTCTACTAGGCCTAGGACTCTTCTCATTCAAAAATCCACCATTTCCCCCCACAGATTCTCTAGATTTGTTCTGTAAATATTTGTATAAAAATATATTCTAGGGCAGAGTTGAATCACCCTGAGCAAAGAGTGCTGTGGGCAAGGCATAACCTGAACTAGCGTCACCTAATACTCTCAGCTTCTAGACAGGAAAGAAGTCCACACCTCAGGACCAAGTGTAATTCCATTTCTCTCGGCCCCTCAGATTAGTGCTTCCTAACCAGCAGCCACACTTAAGCTCAGCTCTGGGATGGACATCTCCAGCACTCAAACTCTCCCTGCACAGACCTGCCCACAAAAACGCCTACACCCAAGTCTCACCCTGCCCCCACTTCGGTTTCCATGACCCCTCACTAGGAGTCACAAACTTACCAAGGCTAGCCCCCAGGAGTGTTTTGCTGGGCCAATAAGCTATTTTTAAATGACTGACTTTTTGGCTGGGTACGGAGGCTCATGCCTGTAATCCCAGCACTTTGGGAGGCCAAGGCGGGCGGATCACCTGAGGTCAGGAGTTCGACACCAGCCTGGCCAACAAGGCAAAACCCCATCTCTACTAAAAATACAAAATATCAGCTGGGTGTGGTGGCAGGTGCCTGTAGTTCCAGCTACTCGGGAGGCTGAGGCTGTCAAATCGCTTGAACCTGGGAGGCGGAGGTTGCAGTGAGCCGACATTGCGCCATTGCACTCCAGCCTGGATGACAGAGTGAAATTTGTCTCAAAAAAAAGACTGATTTGGATTCCTTTAGATGGGTCTACAGGCCCAGCCACTTCACATATCTACGTTACCTGCCTGGCCCCAACTGTTGAGGTTTGCAAACCTTGCCTCATATCTTTGTACTCTACAAAGAGCAGAAACTCAAAGAAGCTAACCATCTGACCCTGTCTCCAAACTACAGTATCTCTGAGGCCCCTGTAAGCTGCACAGAACCCAAACATGGACTGCTTTGGCTTATTTTTGGGGATCCAACTTGGTCCTCCCAAGGGGAGGGGCAGACAACCCTGGCCTTCAAGCAGGTCAGGTTCAGCTTCGTGGAACCAGTTAATGATGGAAGCCAGGTTCTGCCTTTGTGTATCCATGGGCACACACCTCCCTACCTACCCGAGTCTCACCACCCATCACTTCTCTTTTCTCCATACCTCCTTCCTTTCCAGAACCAGAGACTGCCAAGACCACAGCCCTGGTCCTAGGAAGTAGGGCTCAGGAGAAATGCAGAATTGGGGGTTTTGTTAAAGTTACAAAGGGGCCCAGTTGGGAGCCAGACCCTCCAGGGAAGTCCAACTGTTAGAATGTCTCTGTGGATTCCTACCATTACCAGGAGGAAGTATGGAGCTAGAACTTCCTCTTCCCCCAAATAAAACCTCAGCCACTTCAATGCTCCTCTTCCCAAACTGAATTTGAAGCATGCATGCTGTATGTCCTGAGTTTCCAGAAATGCTGTGATATGGATAAGGAACCAAGCTAGCATTGGTGTCCTTAGATCATAGACCCCCACAGGGCCACCATGTTGCAACACCACAGCCTTCCATGTGAATGGTGCTCTCTGGCATTGTTCAGCATGTGGCTCTGAGACTCTGCTACCTTTGTGTCTCTAGGTCTTGGTTTCCAAGCATTCTGGCTCTGCAGCTCCTTGGCCTTTTGGACAATATGCTGTGTTCTCAGCTTGTGTCCCCGGCTGCCATCTCTACATTCCCACTGATTTCTATTTGCTTTTCTCCTACACATATCCAGTGCTGGTTTCTTGCCACTGAGTAGATCATTCCTCACCTATGACCAGGGTCTCCATGCTGACACTTCCTCAGTCAGCCAGCAGCCCCCTGGCTTCATGACCCCCTGTCTCTCTTGAAGCCAGAGAATCCTCAATTGTCCTCTCTTCCACGGATTCCTGAAGTCTGGCAATAGGGTGGTGCAGTAGCTAATCCAGATTACAGTCTCATCATACCTTATTCTTAGCAATTGACCTCAAGGCCAGGCCCAAGTAGCTTACACTGTTAGTGCTAGAAGAATGCCAACCCCCGCCGGCTGCAGGCTTGGGGTCCTGCTGGAATCTACTCCAGGCGCTGCTGACTAGACTCACCGTGCCGATCCTCCAGGGCAGTTTTCCTCTCTTTCAGCTGACATGTTAAGCTAGAAATCCTATACCCTGGGCTACAGGTTGCCTTGTACCCTAATTCTTCCTCTCACCACATCCTGCTCCTGATGAATTCTTTCCCTCCCTCAGAGTTGATCATTCTCTCCTCTGTGCTTCCAGGGCACTTCGGCATGCAGCTAGTATTGTGCTTATCACATTGCATTACGGTTAGTTGTTTATGTGTCTCTCTGCCCGCTCCACATTTAACTCATTGAGGACAAGGGCTGTCTTACTCGTTTTGATGTTTTTCCAGACTCAGTACAATTGATATTCAATAAAGAGATATTGAATGACTTGACTATAATTCATTTTTTTGGCCATCGAATTAATGTCTTTCTTAGGACTAGAGAGAAGCTCAAGGAAAGAATGAACACGGGATTGAAGAAGACCTGCTCCTGGGCTGGAATACTTTCAGGGTTGAGCTCAACAGCTCAGGACTGGGGATTCTCAAACTTCCATGAATCACAACAACCTGGAGGACTGTTAAATCACAGGTCACTCCCCCCATCCCCCAGTTTCTGATTCAGTACTTCTGGGATGGTACCTGGGAATGTGCATTTCTAACCTGTTCCCAGGTGACACTGAAGCTACTGGTCTGGGGACCACACTTTGAGGGCCACCCTTGTCCAAAGATGAGAAGCAGCTGGAATTGGTTAGAGGAGCCATGAGTGCTGAGAAGACACAAAGTTTCAGGGGTGAGTGTGACCCAGGGTTGGCTTCTAGGTCTGCTGAGGCCCTACCCCACACTAAACTCAAATATCACTTCCCCTCAGGAGCTCAGGCGATGAGAGAGGAAGATGAAGATGGAGTAGGTACCAGAGGTAATGAAAGAAACAGTGCTGACGCCCTCCCGCAGATATGCGGGAGGAGAACGGCAGAGCTAGAGAAGTCATGGGAAGGCAGAGTTGAACAAATGACAGTGAGATGAATAATAGATTAGAAGAAATGGGGACTTTGGCAAAGTTCAAATCTTATTTGCTTCTAAGTATAAATGGGTGGACTGGCAGAGAGATAAAACGAAAAAGAAGTCACAAATCAGCTCAAGGCCCCCAGGAAGGCAAGAGACAGATGGGCCCAGGGCAGAAGGAAGGAACAGCAAAACCCCAACCCACCTCTCAGACTGTGTTCCTGATCAATTCCTTCGGAGGAAGTTAGGAACTGGGCTGAAGAGGGGGGCTGAAATTTTATTTTCTCTTCTAGAATCCTCCAGTTATGGCAGATTTATTCAAATATTCAGATTCTTCACTCCCTTGCTACCTCCCTTCCCCAACCCGGGGTCACATCAATTTCTCTAAGGGAAGAATGTATACTCCATCCTATCTTCTCCTCGGCCAATCCTTTGCCTTTCTGAATAAGCCAAGAGGTTGCCCCACACCTCAAGCTAAGACACATATTTGGAACTCACTCTGCCCTCTTCACCTTCAAGGAAAACTGGTTTGTGGCTACCTCTGCCCATGCCTGAAACCCCCGGGCTCTCCAGCGTTCGAACTGTGGCTGCTCCGAGACGGGGAGGGCAGACGACATGTAGCAGGTTAAGACCGGGGCAAACCCGCACCTCACACAAGCATGCAATGTCCTAGGGTCAATGGGGTAAAGTTCCAAGCGAGTGGAAGGTAAATCACCACTCTGGCCCCGGAGCTGGAACACCCCCGCGAGCAGGCCTTGCTGGGTAGTTCCGTGCGGGGCGGACCGCACAGCCCTATCGGCGTCCCGGCCACAGAAACGCCGCACGCGGCCGCTTCCCCGCAGCCCGAAGCGTCTGCGTTCTCCCCGGGCCAGTTCCAGCCACCACAGCCAACCGCGTGCCCCTCTCCCACACACTGTGGGGGAACAGAAGGGAGCGCGTGGAGCCAGCTGCCAAAGAGGCGAGGAGGAGCCCACGCGGCTCCCGGGAGGAGGGAGCCGGGCTCCCGCAGTCCGCCGGGCAGAGGCGGCCGAGCGCGCCCCCAGCACCTGGCCCGGCGCCGGCCCGTCCGCCCCGCAGCCCCGGCGACGCGAGGGGCCGGCGCTGTCAGACCCGCTCCCAGCCTCGCCGCGAACGTGTCCGTCAGCCCTAACTGTTCCAGACTCTTCTCCCAGCTCTAGAGAGGCCCGAGTGCCCCCCGGCCTTGGCCCCCACCGCCCTCACCCCGGTACCTGTGTGGCTGGCACGGGACCCTCTCCGTCCCGTCCCCGCCTGCTCCCGCTCCGGCTCACCCCGGCCGCCGGGACCCGACCCTGACCCCGACCCCGACCCCGCCGACCGCACGCGGCCGCACAAAGCGCGCCGCCCCGCGGGCCGGGACAAAGCGGGCGGGGCGCCGGCACCTACCTCGGCGCAGAGCGGCGGCCGGGCGGGGCGCACCGGTAGTTGCCGCGCCCGCAGCCCGGCCGCGACGGGCGGTTGCAGGCAGCGGCCGGGCGCACGGCGGGCGGCGGGCGGGCGCTGTCACGGGGCGCAGGCGGCGCGGGGGGCGCGCGCGTGGCGGCGGCGCGCGGGCGCGAGCGGCGGGACTGCGGCGCCGCGGAAGGAGGACAATAGCCTCCCCCTGCCGCAGGCCGCCGGCTCCCGCGGGAGGCCCGGGACCATCTGGAGCCGGCGGCCCCGCAGGGCTCGGGGCGGGGCCCGAGTCGCCCCTTCCCCGCCCAGCGCCATGGCAACCGAGGCCCCTCTCGGTGCTCCCCGCCCGGGGTCGTTGACCTGCCCCGGGGCGAACGCGGCGGCACCTCCGAGGCCGGCTGCCGACCCCCAGCAACCGTGCAGGTTCGCCCCAAAACCCCGCCTTCCCGTCCTCGCTGGCCCCCGGGTCCCCCACAACAGCTTACAGGTCTTGATCTCCCGGGTTCGGACACCTCACCTTTGTACCTATTCTGCTTTTCCTCCAAAATCCGTATCCCCGGGACACGCGATCCTTCCTCTAATGACACTGCCGACGAGGTTTCCCGAGATCCAGCCTCCGTTCCGCTTTCCTCTCCGGGCACCTCCAGTCCGTCTCCGCTAAGCATTCCTCTCACCCGTCCCCTCGCTCTCGCGTCCTCCTTCAGGCAGCTGGGCCGGCTCTCCCTCCCAGAACATCTCCATGGCACAGTGAAGATTCGCCTTCTACAGATCAGATGCTCGGAACAGGCATCTCAGCCCTTCTCAGCTCCTCTCATTTATCAACCAGGAGAATTCCGGCCTAGTCACCGTCTTGAGGGGGGTGGGGGTGGGGGCAGACATTTCTAGGCCTGACACGGCTGGGTTTCTCCTTGGTTTTTTAGCGTCTGAGTGGTCTAAGGTCTAAGGTCCTTAACCAAGATGAACTGCTGCCTGCTTAGGAGAGGAAGGAATTATGCCCAAATCATGACAAACTCACAGAGTGCCAGGTGGGTGCTAAAAGCGCATCATCTCATGTGACACTCCCACCCCCACTCCAGCTCTGAGAAGTAGGTGCTGTTCTTCCAGATTAGAAAACTCAGCTCAGAGATGAACCAGTGGTAACAGAGTAAGCTTTGTACAGAGCCGTTAGGTTATGTACTGCCCCTGAAGATGTGGGCCCGTTTCTATCCAGGGAATGCCTGAAATGGCCAAGTAAGGGCACTCGAAGAATGAGCTTTGAGTGAATTATTGGATTTAAGGTTTTATAATAGATTTATGGATAATTTAGGATTTTGCTCCTTTCTGAAAAGGTATCCATACTGAAACAAATACGTGCAATTGAAGTACTTTCCAGATATGGTTTTGACAACCCTAACTAGTGGTGTCATCTACCTCCCCTTGGTTTTCCTAGTCTATAAAATGGGTTGGGAGGAGGGTTGGGGAGTTCCACTGAAAGATTACTTTGAAGTTCTCTCCTAGCTCTGATATCTGTGCTTCTACCACGAAACTGGAACTGGCTTTCTGGTGTGTACCTCACAGTTAGCTGCATTTGAGGCTATTTATTATTAATATTATTTTGAGACGGAGTCTTGCTCTGTCACCCAGGCTGGAGTGCAGTGGCGTGATCTCGGCTCACTGCAACCTCCTCCTCCCAGGTTCAAGCAATTTTCCTGCCTCAGCCTCCCGAGTAGCTGGGATTACAGGTGCATGCCACCATGCCCGACTAATTTTTGTATCTTTAGTAGAGTCAGAGTTTCACCATGTTGGCCAGGCTGTTCTTGAACTCCTGACCTCAGGTGATCTGCCTGCCTCAGCCTCCCAAAGTGCTGGGATTACAGATGTGAGCTGCCATGCCGGGCCTGATGCTATTTATTATTATTATTTTTAATAGCCACTCTTTCAGGCAATGGTATTAAAGAAACAAGGGGATAAACTGCAACTCTTCCCAGAGGTAGGAGTATGTGTTGGTTGGTTTGGGGGAAGGAGGCACCAACCTGTGCATGACGGTCATCAGGGACACTTGGTCAGGGACATTAAAGCCAATGGGATGAGAATCAGCTGCCCATGGCCAGGCTCAGTGGCTCACCCTTGTAATCCCAGCACTTTGGGAGGCCGAGGCAGGTGGATCACGAGGTCAGGAGTTCGAGACCAGCCTGGCCAACATGGTGAAACCCCTTCTCTACTAAAAATACAGAAATTAGCCAGGCGTGGTGGTGGGCATGTAATCCCAGCTACTCAGGAGGCTGAGGCAGGAGAATCTCTTGAACCCGGGAGGCAGAGGTTGCAGTGAGCTGAGACTGTGCCACTGCACTCCAGCCTGGGCAACAAGAACGAGACTCCATCTCAAAAAAAAAAAAAGTAGAATCAGCTGCCCTGCCGAAGGAACTGGAACCACCAAGCTGCTGCTGCTGTACTGGTTATGGGAACTGAGGGTCTCAATGACAGCCTATAATATTGTGACCCAATTAGAAGTCAAGGGTATTAAGTCTTATGATTAGCAAAATAATATCTTTTGTAGAATTATTTCCTATTTTCAGCATTTCATAATCCTTCAAGAAGCCTCGTAAGATAAACATTCTCATTCTTATTCTGTTGATGAACAGACTGATGTTCAGACACCTAAGTGAATGTACAAGTTCACAGAATTAGTTCATCATAGAAACTCCAGGTCTTCTGAATCCTAATATGTTCTTTCCTCTCTGCTAGATAGGGAGTATAGCAGAATGGTTAAAAGCATTGATTTTGGAGTCAGACTCCTTGGGTTTAAAACGTAGTTCTGCCACCCACTCACTATGTGACCTTGGGCAAGTTACCTCCCTAGGATTCAGTTTCCTTATATGTAAAATGGCACCATAATGTGGGGAACATCAAATGAATTATTGCAGGTAAAGTAAGAGAACAGTGCCCACCACATAGTAAGCACTTAATCAGTATCAGCTGTTATGACTTTACCGTATTATTTCCCATACTGTTTCCTGATTTGGAGAGGAAGCACGTTGAATAAAGAGAACACTGAGATCGCCTATCTCAGCTCTGTGACTGGGTTGCTTTGGAAACTTGTTATTTTGCTCTGCAGTGAACCAGTACAGTCAATGATGAAGAAAACATCTGGTTCCTTCTTATTTGAGTTGCAAAAGCGAATGGAATGATGTCCACCAAGTTTGTTGAGCTTCTCAGTGAATCCACATTTGCTGCTTACGTTACCAAGATTCATGGAAAGGTCTTGGCTCTGCCCACCAAACATACATACATAGCTGAATTATCAGTTCTTGTTTCAATACCAGGGAAGAGGTGTCCCTCCTTCCACCTAAGATGGATTCTTATGGCTCCTATGCTAAGTCTCATCCCCTTCCGCAGCCTCATGGCCCTCACTCCTCTCTCTCTGCTGGCTCCTTCCCATCAGCATTTAAACATGCTCAAGCATTTGCCAGCTTAAAAAATAATCAAGAAGCCCTGATCTCCCTCCATGCATTCCCCTTGCTCTTTATGTTCACAGTCTTCCTGAGTCCTTTGCATTCATTGGCTTCACTTCCTCGCCCCTGTTCAATCAAATATTTATGCAAAAACTATATGGCTAATTATATGCCAGGCACTGTGCTGGGATCTGGGGATATAATGATGAGTAAAATGGATACTGTCTGTTTTCTCTTGGAAGAGCCTGTGGTGGGATTGACAGATGTTAATAAAATAATCCATCAGATATATAACCACAAAGTATAATGAGTGTTGTGAATGAAAAGCTCAGGATGTTAAGAGAGAACTGAACAGAGTCATAACCTCAGATCACCTGAGTTGAGATCTGAAATATGAGAAGCATTAACTAGACAGAGTGGGGAATAATAATAGCTGTTACTAACATTAACGTGGAACTGTATTTCTAATACTTTACACATAACATTTCATTTAATCCTTTATAACAACTCTGAGAGGTAAGTATTAACGCCATTTCACAGATGAGGAAATGGAGACATTCAGAGATTAAGTACCTTACTCAGGGTCATCAAACCAGGCAAGGGTAGAGCTGGGATTTTAACCCAATCTGACCCTTGAACCCATGTTCTTAGCCACAGAGTGTATGGCTAACTGGCTTGATGTTGCAGGACACATGGTGTACATAGGAAATGGAGAAAAGAGGCTGGGTGCAGTGGCTCACGCCTTTGTAATCCCAGCACTTTGGGAGGCCGAAGTAGGCGGATAACAAGGTCAGGAGATCGAGACCATCCTGGCTAACAGAGTGAAACCCCGTTTCTACTAAAAGTACAAAAAAATTAGCTGGGCGTGGTGGCACGCGCCTGTAATCCCAGCTACTCGGGAGGCTGAGGCAGGAGAATTGCTTGAACCCAGGAGGCAGAGGTTGCAGTGAGCTGAGATCATGCCACTGCACTCCAGCCTGGGCGACAGAGCGAGACTCTGTCTCTCAAAAAAAAAAAAAAAAAAAAAAATGGAGAAAAGAGGCCGGGCGCGGTGGCTCATGCCTGTAATCCCAGCACTTTGGGAGGCTGAGGCGGGTGGATCACCTGAGGTCAGGAGTTCGAGA
Source organism: Hylobates moloch (assembly GCF_009828535.3). Lineage (NCBI taxonomy): Eukaryota > Metazoa > Chordata > Mammalia > Primates > Hylobatidae > Hylobates > Hylobates moloch. Next base: position 85,888,432 of record NW_026652280.1, read on the forward strand.
CTAGCCTGGCCAACATGGTGAAACCTCATCTCTACTAAAAATACAAGAATTAGCTGGGCGTGGTGGCAAGTGCCTGTAGTCCCAGCTACTCGGGAGGCTGAGGCAGGAGAATCACTTGAGCCCAGGAGACGGAGGCTACAGTGAGCTGAGATTGTGCCACTGCACTCCAGCCTGGGGGACACAGCAAGACTCTTTTTCAAAAAACAAACCAACCAAAAACAAAACAATACAAAAGAAATGGAGAAAAGACCAGGGTGCAGGGAAAACAGGTGAAGAGGAAATGTGTAGAGAATTGCGACTGGGGAGATAGGCAAGGGCTAGATCATGCAGAGCTTTTTATGTCATTTTTAAAGAATTTTGATTTTCACCTTTAGAGCCCTGAGAGACTATTGAGAGGTTGAAATAAGGAAGTGATAGGATCAACTTTGTATTTTAAAAAGGTTACTGTAGCTGCTATGGGGGGAATAGGTTACTCTAGCTGCTATGGAGGGGTGCAAAGACTGATGTGAGAAACCAGTTAGGAGGCTACCACTGTGGGTAGGGTGACAGAGAAGATGGTAGCTTGAACTCAGTTGCTGGCAGTGGAGATGGAGTGCACAGGTTGAAAGAATTGACCAGATGTGGTGATGGGATAGATATAGGGGTGGTGGTGAGGAAAAAGGGTTAGTGGAGGATGGGTTGTGCAACTGGAATAATGGAGCTACTATTTGCTGAGATGAGGAATACTCCAGGAAAACCAGGTTTGGGTGGAGAGATGGTTGGTTTTGGAACCTGGGTTTGAGGTATCTTTGAATCTATCAAGTGGAGATATTGAGTAGTCAGTTGTATATGGGCGTGGACTTTAAAGGGGAGGTCTGGATTTAAGATATCCATTTGGAATACATCAGTGTAGAAATAGATGGTAATTGAAGGGGATCGATGAGCGTTGATACAATTGACTTAATCCAATGCAATAGAACTTCCACTCTAAAGCTGCTTTCAACAAAGTTGTCAATAATCCTATTGCAAAATCCAGCTGTTAGTTTCCAATTGCTGTCTTACTTCTCCTCTTGGCAGCAATGGACTCTAACTATGCCCTGCTTCTTGAAATTTTCTTCTTTTGGTATGGGGTTGCCATTCTCTTGGTTTTCCTTCAACCCCTGTGGTCCCTTCTCTGTTTCTTTTGTGAGTTCCTTTTCTGCTTGTCGCTTAATTTTGTTGTCGATGGTGGTGTTTTGTATAGGCCTTTTCTTATTCTCTGCACTCTTCCTGGGCCATCTTATCTACTGTGCGGCTACAGTAGTCTCTTTAATACATCAGACAGATCATTCATCTTCTGAAAACCCTTCAGTGGCTCCCCACTGCCCTTGGGACAAAGTCCAAAGTTCTTAACAAAGTTTGCACACCCTGCTTACCTCTCCAGCCTGGTCTCTCACCACTCTGCACTTGGCACAATATGTCCTCACCGTAAGGAACCTCTTGGAGTTTCCCCAATGTTTATGGGATTTTGAGCATGCTCTTCCTTCTGGTTGGAATCACTCTTCCTCTTCCATTCACCCAATGTTTACTCATCCATCAGGTATCAATTTAGATGTTACTTCCTCTGGAAAGCCTTCCTTGAGCTCCAAGTCTGAGACAGGGGCATTCTGAGAGCACTCCATACTGGACTGTCACTGCCCATTGGTTGTGTTCTCTCTTACAGCATGAGCACCATGGGGGAAGAGAACACAATTATTTCACAGTTGTATCCCCAGCAGAGCAAACACATAGATATCTGTGCAGTAAACTAATGAATGGAAGAAAAGACCTTGGGAGAGAAGATGAATCCTTATTGTAAGTAGATGAAATGAAATGTTTTCATATCAAATGATGTGTTTCCCATTTCTTTTATCCCTAATCTATTTCCATCACTTAAGCAGCAGCAGCAGCAGCAGCAGCAGCAACGGCAACAGCAAGTTCTTTGTAGATGCACTGCCCTCTGCGTAGGGATAATACAGAGAGATCAAAGTTAAATTCTTCGCTTTGGAACCCTTAACTAGACCCTTTAAAATCTATAGCACAGAGCTGGGCGCAGTGGCTCACGCCTGTAATCCCAGTATTTTGGGAGGCTGAGGCAGGTGGATCACCTGAGATCAGGAGTGGGAGACCAGCCTGGCCAACATGGTGAAACCCTGTCTCTACTAAAAATACAAAAATTAGCCAGGCGTGGTGGCGCATGCCTGTAGTTCCAGCTACTTGGGAGGCTGAGGCAGGAGAATTGCTTGAACCAGGGAGACAGAAGTTGCAGTGAGCCGAGATCACGCCAATACACTCTATCCTGGGTGACAGAGCAAGACTTCGTCTCAAAAAAAAGAAAAAAAAAAATCAGGAGAAGGGGGCTGGGAGGAGCTCCTGAGAGACTGAGAGACTGAGTTTAAAACTTGCAACGATTGACGGCTGGGCATGGTGGCTTACGCCTGTAGCCCTAGCACTTTGGGAGGCTGAGGCAGGAGAATTGCTTAAGGCCAGGAGTTCAAGACCAGCTTGTGCAATAATAGTGAGACCCCCATCTTTACAAAAACTTTAAAAATTATCTGGGCATGGTGGTGTATGCCCGTGGTCCCAGATACTTGGGTGGTAGAGGTGGGAGAATTGCTTGAGTCTGGGAGGTCGAGGCTGCAGTGAGCCATGACCATGCCACTGCTCTCCAGTCTGAGCAACAGAGTGAGACCCTGTCTCAAACAAACAAATAAAAACAAAAAACCAAACTTGCAACGATTGCATTATTATTTTTTTAATCATCCAGCCCAAAATGTCAGATTGCGTTATCTTGATTGGTGAAGTTAATTCTTTTTTAGCTATCAGTAGAAATGAGAGCTGACCAACTAAGTTGAGTAATAAAGAAAATGACGTATTTCCTCACCTGAGTCTATGACTTGAAATTGTAAACAAGCATGCTGCACAAGTAAAGGTCAGAAAGGTGGCTTGCTAGGGGAGCTTGATACCTTCTGAGGACTGACCTGATTTCCTGTGATTACTTAGGCCATGATGTCAGCTTGGTCTTGGCCAGCTTGGGGCATGGTTTGCAAAGGATAATCAAGTATTTGAAAGCAAAAGTCTGCAAATGAGCCAAGATAAAGTGTCACATCAGATGGGGAATTCTAATAGGTGGGGGTAGGTGGAGGTGGGGTACAGAGCACTGAAGACAGTCATGCCTCGAGCTCCCTTACACAGTGTAGAAAAGTGTGGGTTCTCAGAGCCCCAGGGGATGTTCTAAGCTGAGCAATGCTGTGAGTGCATGCTGCTGTGGATGAAATCGGAGAAAGTAGAACCGATTTGAGAACATGGAAATATTACATCCATTTATCTTTGTCCAGTTGGGACTCAAACCAGCACTTATTTGTGGACGATTCCTCTCAAACTATTTTTAACTTGCAAACCTAAATGCCATTAAAAACTGGGCCCATATGAATGATTCAGACTCATCTGGGAGCAGTCTGGGACCAACCATGATTCTCAATACCTTTGACTTTACCAGCCAATAACGAACCACTTTTTCTCCCAAGAAGCTCATGCCACTAACCCCTGTGAATACACAGACCTTTGAGAAAGTGTCTTAATTTGTTCAGCAGGAATAAGAAAAACAAGAAAAGAAAAAGTGTCTGATTACACTCATCTGCTTAAAATAAATTTTGATGGCATCTGTTTAATACTAATAACTGAGGGGAAGGCTTTGGGGTTCCTCAATTGAATTGCACTGGAAACTGAGTTGTACTAGAAAACCCAGGACACCCAGAGAAGAATAGGTTTTGTGTACATCTTTGAAGCTATAGACATTTGAGGTCAGTTTTCTGTATCTCAGCCTAATTTACTTGTGCTGTGGCACACAGCTAGTGGCTAGTCATGTCAATTATGGCTTCTGAAACTTCCAGGGTGTGAAGATATCAGACCGTGTTTGAATTCTGGTCCATATTTTTCTAATTGTGTGAACTTGGACAAGGTATTTAACTTTTCTAAGCATGAGCTTCCTCATCTGTAAATCAGGGATAATTTTACAGAAGGAAGTTGTGATGAGAAATTAAATAGTGCTTGTCAGGTGCATGACACCTGGTACCAGATAAGGGCTTAATAAGTGTTAGCTATTACTGTTATCATTATTTTACTTGTTTTGTATGTAGGCAAACCTTGTTTTAGGTAAAGCATAATGTACGAAAATCTAGATTTTCATGAAATGTTAAAGGGGGAGATTATTTGCATTACAAAAGGATTCTTCAATTTATGAAAGAACTGATAACAGGGTTTCTTTTAAACAGTCAACTTCTCAGTATGTCTAAAATGATTTGATTCATACAAAACTTGGCTTATACAATGTTTTAGGAACACAGCTAGCATACAAAGCACAGGATATCTATAATACAATCATTCAAGCCAGGTCTGAGCCACTGTGACAAGTTAACAATTACACTCCTGGGTATTCTCCACGCCCCTTTATAAAGGGATTAGATGGATTCTCTGTGGGTTCAACGGGCAGATCTGGGACCAATGGGTGGAAGACATGGGGCAGAGAGAGGGAGTAGACTTTAGCTTGATATAATGAAAAACTCTCTACGAAACCATTGCTGCCCAAAGCTGGAATGGGTTGCCTCTGAGGCGGCAAATTTCCCAACATGAGATATTCAAGTAAAAGCTAGATACCAACTTGTTATGACTGTTAGAATGATTACTGCATGAAATAGGGAGGTGAAGTAGGTCAGTGTTTCCCAACCCTAAACACACCAAATATACTATGCAAACTGGACCAACGCTCTACCTTGGATACCAGAAAGAGGTTGAGGAAGCAGGTAGAGAGAGGCTAATCAGGAGAAGAGGTGGGGATAAAGGAAATGAGTTGAAAAAAATATCGCTTCTCTGGCTGGGAAATACTAGATTAAATGAACTTTAAGATTTCTTCTAATGTAGGCCGGGTATGGTGGCTCACGCCTGGAATCCCAGCACTTTGGGAGGCTGAAGCAGGTGGATCACCTGAGGTCAGGAGCTCGAGACCAGCCTGGCCAACATGGTGAAACCCCATCTCTATGAAAAATACAAAAATTAGCCGGGTGTGGTGGCACATACCTGTAATCCCAGCTACTCAGGAGGCTGAGGCAGGAGAATCACTTGTACCCGGGAGGCAGAGGTTGCAGTGAGCTGAGATCGCGCCACTGCACTCCAGCCTGGGCAACAAGAGCAAAACTCGGTCTCAAAAAGAAAAAAAAAGATTTCTTCTAATTTAAATATTCGAAAACTCTGTTTCATAGACATTATTTTAACTATATTTCTGGGAGAATTTTCCTATTTTAGGTATGGAAAACTAAAACATAACACCTAAAGAAAGAGGTAAAAATGGGAAAAGAATTTTGATCCTATAGTCTCTTTCCAATTGGTGAGAATGAAAGTTGAGGAAACAGAAGTCAGAAGTGGCCTTAAAAATTAGCCGGGCGTGGTTGCGGGCGCCTGTAGTCCCAGCTACTCGGAGAGGCTGAGGCAGGAGAATGGCGTGAACCTGGGAGGCGGAGCTTGCAGTGAGCCGAGATTGTGCCACTGCACTCCAGCCTGGGCAACAGAGCGAGACTCCGTCTCAACAAAAAAAAAAAAAAAAAAAGAAGTGGCCTTAATGCCAGAACAGATGAAAATCAAATTGACTTTATTATTTTTAAATTATTATTATTACTATTTTTGAGATGGAGTCTCTCTCTGTCGCCAGGCTGGAGTGCAGTGGCGTGATCTCAGCTCACTATAACCTGCGCCTCTCGGGTTCAAGCAATTCTCCTGCCTCAGCCTTCTGATTAGCTGGGACTACAGGTGCGCACCACCACGCCTGGTTAATTTTTGTATTTTTAGTAGAGATGTGGTTTCACCATGTTGGCCAGGATGGTCTCGATCTCCTGACCTCATGGCCTGCCTGCCTCGGCCTCCCAAAGTGCTGGGATTACAGGCGTGAGCCACTGCGCTTGGCCATTATTATTATTTTTTAAGACAGTGTCTCACTCTGTTGCCCAGGCTGGAGTGCAGCAGCCCGATCTCAGCTCACTGCAACCTCTGCTTCCCAGATTCAAGCAATCCTCCCACCTCAGCCTCATGAGTAGCTGGGACTACAGGCGCTCACCACTGTGCCTGCCTAATTTATTTTTTGTAGAGGCAGGGTTTGCCATGTTGGCCAGGCTGGTCTTGGGCTCCTGAGCTCAAGCGATCTGCCCGCTTTGGCCTCCCCAAGTGCTGGGGTTACAGGTGTGAGCCAACGTGCCGGGCCTAAGTTTTAATTTTTTTAAGATGGGGTCTCATTGTGTTGTCCAGGCTGGTCTCCAACTCCTAGGCTCAAGTAATCCTCCTGCTTAGGCCTCCTCAAGTGCTGGGATTACAGGCATGAGCCACTGTGCACAGCCAAGTCAACTTTTAGAGGTCAGTGAAAAATCAGCTCAACTAAGGTTCCAGATAACTAGCTTTAAAGACTATACACCTGTATCCCTGGCAAAGTGCTTCAGAGTACTGTAATCACACACAGTCAGGATGTCTCAATTCTTTTCCCATTTTACCTCTCTTTAGGTGTTATGTTTTAGTTTTCCATAGCTAAAATAGGAAAATTCTCCCAGGAGTATAGTTAAAATAATGTCTATGAAACAATCTGAAAGTTTTAGAATATGTGGAGTCAATGTCCTCTTTAATGGGGCTGCTGGAAGAATTTTTGTCTCAATTAGCCTACTTGTCTTTCAAATACAGTTGATCATCTGGTCTTTGGATCAATAGGTTTACTTGGCCATATGTGACCAGATTACACTGCTGTTTGCATTCCCAAGGCTTCTAAGCCACAAAGAATACTTCTCTTCCAGTGGACATCAGCTGGCAGGACAAATCTAGCCCTACTTAGAGATAAGGTAAAAAGCCAATTATAGCCTGGGCGTGGTGGCTCACGCCTGTAATCCCAGCACTTTAGGAGGCTGAGACAGGCAGATCACATGAGGTCAGGTGTTCGAGACCAGCCTGGCCAACATGGTGAAAACCTTTCTCTGCTAAAAATACAAAAATTAGCCAGGTATGGTGATGCACGCCTGTAATCCCAGCTGCTCATGAGGCTGAGGCAGGAGAATCGCTTGAACCCAGGAGATGGAGGTTGCAGTGAGCCAAGATCATGCCACTGCACTCCAGCCCAGGCAACAAGAACAAAACTCCTTCTAAAAAAAAAAAAAGCCAGTTACACAGGGCAGAACCACTTTGTGATGTAGATTTTATTGGCTACCTAGGCAGAGGAAAAATTGGACAATAATAGGAAAGGAATGAAATCTCCTGGGCTGGCCTGGCACCTGCTGCTGGTGGATGAGAAATCAGACTTTGTGCAAAGGGTGACTTGGCCAGGAAGAACAGGAAGTTAGTCAGTATCATAGTCAGTTATTCTAAGGAGAGGAAGAAAACAGGGAATGGGTGTGAAGAAGGAAATACTCTAGTTATACAAACGTTAGTACTGTCCCAGGAAAAGAATCTCTCTTTTCCCCTAAGTCTTAGGAAGAACAGATGCTGTAGTCCAAGAATTGCACAAAAGTCAGCACCATTATGGCCTCTAGTTGCCCCCATTAGCCCAATAATATTCCTCTACTAGAACATCCCTGTCTGACCCCTGATAAGAAAGCAGAGGGAGGTGAGTGGTGAAGCTGCCCCAGATTCTGTGCTCCAGGTGGAGAAGGCCTCAAGAAGGTGAAGGGATGAGCTAATCTGAGCCTCACGGCCCCATTTCCAAGGATGTGATTAGTGGAGAGTCACCTGGGACCTGCTCCATTTCAGGAAACCCGGTTATGGGAACTGGTAGGGGACAGACTTTGCTCAGGACCCGAGAGAAGCAGTTAACCCTTTCCTACTGTCTGGATGGGAAACAGCTTAATAGTTGCTTGGTTCTTTCTCAGGGGAGGGAGTCTTCAAAGGGACTTCCTTTTGCATCAGCTTGGAAAGGCGGACCTCAAGGATATTTTCTACTTAAGTTCCTAGGGTCAGCCTCTTCAGGGCATTTGAAAGCTCTAGGGGAGCCTAAGAAACAAGGTGGGGCCTTAAGAAGTGTCTAGGAGACAGAGAGGGCACATTCAAAAGGAAAGAAAGCTCAACAGTCCCTAAAATGTCATTATTCATCTGGTAGCATTCCCTGGGATGTTCTGGTTCCACTCAAACCCTTGAGTTTGGGTCAGAATCAGTCTTGGGCTCTTCTTATAGGGGGGCGGGGAGTGTGTCTCAGACAGAGGGTTTCTTTTTGGAATAAACAGGATATCCAAAGTAGACATGTGATATGGTTTGGCTGTGTCCCCACCCAAATCTCATCTTGAATTGTAGCTCCCATAATCCCCATGTGTCGTGGGAGGGACCAGGTGGAGATAATTCAATCATGGGGGCAGTTTCCCCCATCCTGTTCTTCTGATAGTGAATTAGTTCTCAAGAGAGCTGATGGTTTTATAAGGGGCTTCCCCCTTCACTGGGCACTCATTCTTCCCCTTCCTGCTGCCATGTGAAGAAGTATCTGTTTACTTCCCCTTCTGCCATGATTCTAAGTTTCCTGAGGCCTCCCTAGCCATGATGAACTATGAGTCAATTAAACCTCTTTCCTTTATAAATTACCCAGTGTTGGGTATGTCTTTATTGGCAGCGTGAGAATGAACTAATACAACATGAAACAGTAATCTAAATTCTGAGGTGGGTGCAGAAATGGAAGCAGAAACAATATGTCACCCAGTCTAAGGACTGGAAATAACTGGCTCCCTACAGACACTGCCAATAAATGAGACCTGGAAGGCCAGGGCTGAAAATATCGAGAGCCATACTCAAAGCCTCCTTGGTTGGCCTAGTTAACTAAGGTGACCTTAACCAAGGGCAGTCATTTAGTTTCCTTGGGCTTCAGATTTCTTCATCTTAATAGATAACTGGTAATTTCCAAAGTCCCTTCTGGCTCTAACATTCTAGTATTCTGAGGATGGGGTCTGAGCAAAAAACCGTTTTTAAAATTTTAATTTTTTTTTGAGACAGGGTCTTGCTCTGTCACTAGGCTGGAGTGCAGTGGCATAATCATAGCTCACTGTAACCTCCAACTCGAGGGGCTCGAGATCCTCCCACCTCAACCTCCCAAGTAGTTAGGACTATAGGCATGCATCACTGTACCTGGCTAATTTTTAAATTTTTTTGTAGAGACAGGCTCTCACTATAATGCCCAGGCTGGTCTCAAACTCCTGGCCTGAAACAATCCTCCTGCCTTGGCCTCCCAAAGTGCTGGAATTACAAGCATGAGCCACCATGCCTGATTTATTCATACAACTTCTTCTTGGATTCTCATTTTTATCATTTCTAAAACAAAGATAACATCTCTCTTACAAGATTACAAGATTGGGAGAACTGCTTAAGATGAATAAGAAAAAGTGAAGAGCACTTAGCACAGAGTGGATTCTCACCATGTATCAAGCCTATATTGCGTGCTGCCTGAATACATGGGTTTACGCTACGGAAGTCCTGATGGCAAACCCTCATATCAAAGGCTTCCCTCCTTGCTTCTCCCTATGTCTAGTGGGGAGGACAGCTGTGTCCCTGGCTACCTTTGAGAGGCCTCCACTTCCTCTAGGGTGGTATTGGGTGCTCCATTACACCTTTATCCCTGAAGTTGATTCCAAGGACAAGGGCTGAAAGCTAGAGGCTCATTTCCAAGGACAAGGGCTGGAAGCTAGGAAACCAACTCATCTTCATTCTCAATGCCATTCTCAAGGTGGAGCATTTTCTGCTGGGCCAACACTCACAATGATAATTTTTTTTTTTTTTTTTTTAGACAGAGTCTCGCTCTGTCAGCCGGGCTGGAGTGCAGTGGGGTGATGTCAGCTCACTGCAACCTCCACCTCCCGGGTTCAAGCAATTCTCCTGCCTCAGACTCCCAGGTGGCTGGGACTACAGGCACATGCCACCACGCCTGGCTAATTTTTGTATTTTTAGTAGAGGTGGGGTTTCACCATGTTGGCTGGGCTGGTCTCGAACTCCTGACCTCAAATGATCCACCCACCTGGGCCTCCCAGTGTTGCGATTACAGGCATGAGCCACTGCGCCCAGCCACGATGGGAAATATTTTAAAGAACCATCCTCAATACCTTGGTTTCTCACCCATAAAGTAGTGACGTTAACAATTTTCTTACAAGATAGTTGAGAGGATGACATCATTTATGTAAAGAGCTAGTGGTGTCCGACAACAAGCAGTCATTCAATCATGTTACTGGTCCCTTCCCCTTGGCAACTCCTCTTCTGAAAAAGGACAAGAGACTGGGGGTGGGGATGGGGAGCTCTGCGTGGGGTGGGGGGAATGAAAGGAAGACTCCAGTGATTCCTCAAATGCCAGCTGTTTATCAAGTTTGATGGTTATGATGGATTTTCCAGAAATAAAAGCTGCCTTGCTCCAATAGGTCTACCTGTGAGCAACTGAGATGGGGAGGAATGGGGAGAAGCGCTGAGCATAGACACGAGAAGGGTATGATTCAGGTCTCGATAGACAATGTTCTTTGGAGTAGCACCAAGGCTGTGTACTGGGCAGGCACTCTGCCAGCTCGCCAGTCTGTTCTGTCCAATCCTGGCGTCTTGGAGCTGGGGTGGAAGAATTTTCCCTGAAGGAAAGCAGCCAACACCCTGTCCCATCCTTCTCCTTGGGCAACTCTTTGCCAGGCAGGAATCTCTCATCAGGGTTTTCTTTTGGCTGTCAGATCACCAGCAGTTATGGGCTTAAGCCCCTGTCACCATGCCCCTCCCGGAACCTGGCAGAGAGCAGCAGCTGGGACTCTGCAGGACCACCTTCTTCCAGCCAGGAATGCACTTGGAAAACCCCAGAGCCTCTCCTGTCAGCCAGAGCCCAGAAAAGCCAGCTTCTGGTCTTGGCACATTCAGTGCAGAGTCAAATGTGGAAAGGGGGCTGGATAGGGCGGGGTCGACTCCCGGGTCCCACCTTTGCGGGGGAAGCTGGTCCCCCTGGATTAGGCTGGGAGATGCTTGGGGCTGGTTGGCAGGGAAAAGACGGGGAGTCGTTTTTTCTTTTTTTGAGACAGAGTTTCGCTCTTTTTGCCCAGGCTGGAGTGCAATGACGCGATCTCGGCTCACTGCAACCTCCGCCTCCCAGGTTCAAGCAATTATCCTGCCTCAGCCTCCCGAGTAGCTGGGATTACAGGTGCCCGCCACCACGCCCGGCTGATTTTTGTATTTTCAGTAGAGACGGGGTTTCACCATGTTGGCCAGGCTGGTCTCGAACTCCTGACCTAAGGTGATCCACTCGCCTCGGCCTCCAAAAGTGCTGCGATGACAGGCGTGAGCCACTGCGCTCAGCCCAGGGCGTCGTTTTTAATTTCAGATTAATAATTTTTTAGTATATGTCCCAAAAATTGCCGAGATCTGTGTATGGTTATAAAAAAAATTCACTGTTTATATGAAATTCAATTTTAACTGGCCGTCTTTTTCTTTGCTAAGTCTGGGACCCGGGGCTTGGCCTGGGGTAGCCCCCGCAGCAGGCAAGGCTGTTGGAGGGGTCACGAACCCGCTTGGAAGCCCCGCGCCGTCACCGTCGCCCCTCCCGGCCGAGGGAAGGGTACTGGAAAGCGCTAAGGGCGGCCAAATCCGGATTAGGGCCAAGGGCCGCATCTCGCCGCCACCGTGGGAAACTGTCTTCGAGAGGAGGGAGGAGTCGTGGCCTGGCCTCATTCCCGCTCGCCTCCAGCCTTGGCCGCGAGGCGGGCTCTTCCCCGCCCCGAACCTCCCACCTGCGGGCCCACTGGCACCCGCGGCCGTCAGAGGCTCTACGTGGCTCCCGACGGCGGCTCGCGGTCTCGGGGCCGTGCAACGTCGAGTGCGCAGGCGCGGCGGGCAGGTGGGCGGGGCGTGCGCGCCCTCAGCTCGGGAAGGGATGGGCTCGCGCTGCCGGCCGTGGGCGTGGACTCGGGCGTGGGGACTGGCGGAGTTCCAAGCCCGGGCTGAGGAGGGGGCGGCAGCCGCGGGCGGGTACCCTTCGACTGAGCCTTGCCGCTATTCCCTGCGCGGCATGGAGGGGACGGCTGTGGCCGTGTTCGAGGTGATGCTGGGAAGGGAGAAAAAGCGGAGGACACTTTCTGAGGAGACGGGCTTTGTGAGGAGACCGCGAAGTTTGGGCAGAGGGGTCGGGCGTCGCTAAGGTGGAGGAAGGTTCGGGAATCGAGGCCTGTCTCTTACGGGGAAGCGAGGAAGTAGGAGCAGATGAGGGCTCTCGCTCGCGGTGTACTCTGTGGGGGAACGACGCCTTCTCTCCAGCCGACGGCTCAGAAAGCTGCGGCGTTTGCCGAGCACCGGCGGACACCCAGGGGCAGAGCCTGACGCAGCCTCGGAGGCGCCCGCCGGAGCGCAGCGCCTTCCATGTACCGGGTGCCGGGAGGGGACGCGGAAAGAGGGAAAGGAAAGGGGCAAGCCCTGGCGTTGCGCGGGTGGGGGGAATCGGGGCGTCAGGACAGAGGCAAGGAGGGACCCAGTGCAGACTGGGAGCGAGGGAGAGTTTTTTTAGGCCCCGGTGCAGGTGCAGGTTTCTGGGTTAGGAGCAGCTGGACGTGAAAGGGCGAGGTTCAGAGGCCACACCTGTGCTCGGGGAGCTGCTCTGGAAGACGGCACTGAGCACCTGGCGCCGGCCACGCCCCGTGTGCTCATTTCATTACCCACTTTCACGGCCGGTGCCCAATGGGACGCTGAGCTGCTGTTTGTGAGGGGTAGTGGGCAGGTGACAGAAGCACAGGCTCTGAGGGCACCTGAGAGAGTGCCCCCGGGCGTCCTGCCTGTTTGTTGTCATCAAAGAAGGCGGCGGGATTCCATTTTACAAATAACAGAACCCAGGCTAGAACCCAGGGCGCTGACTCATAGCCCAGTGTTCTTTTCCCAACTGCGCTGTCATACCGACATGAGAATATCTTTAGGGTTTGTTTGTTTGTTTTTTGAGACGGAGTCTCGCTCTTTCGCCCAGGCTGGAGTGCAGTGGCGTGATCCCGGCTCACCGCCATCTCCGCCTCCCGGGTTCAAGGGATTCTCCTGTCTCAGCCTCCCGAGTAGCTGGGATTACAGGCGCACGCCGCCACACCCGGCTTATTTTTGTATTTGTAGTAGAGACAGGTTTTCACCATGTTGGCCAGGCTGGTCTTGAACTTCTGACCTCAAGTGATGTGCCCGCCTCCCAAAGTGCTGGGACCGGCGTGAGCTACCGTGCCCGGCCCGATATGGGAATATCGTTAACAGAGGACGTGTGAAGGAAGATTTAGACTCTACACGTACCTGGAAACCATTCTTGTTAACTGGTACAAATGAGGATCTTAGTTCCCAGATCTCCCTGCCTTTAAAAAGGGGGTAATAATTTTCCTTGTGTTGCCTCCCTGTAAAAGTGAGAATCTATTTGCATGAATAATAATGGAAGTTGGCCGGGCGCGGTGGGTAGCCTGTATTCCCAGCACTTTGGGAGGCCGAGGCAGGCAGATCACTTGAGATCAGGAGTTCAAGACCAGCCTGGCCAACATGAGGAAACTCTGTCTCTGCAAAAAATACAAAAATTAGCGGTGGCTCACGCCTGTAATCCCAGCACTTTGGGAGGCCGAGTCAGGCGGATCACCTGAGGTCGGGAGTTCGAGACCAGCCTGATCAAAATGGAGAAACTCCGTAACTACTAAACATACAAAATTAGCCAGGCGTGGTGGCACATGCCTGTAATCCCAGCTACTTGTGGGACTGAGGCAGGAGAATCGCTGGAACGCAGGGGGCGGAGGTTGCAGTGAGCTGAGATCGCACCATTGCACTCCAGCCTGGGCTACAAGAGCAAAACTCCATCTCAAAAAAAAAAAAAAAAAAAATTAGCAGGGTGTGGTGGCAGGCGGCTGCACTTCCAGCCACCTGAGAGGCTGAGGTGGGAGGATCACCTGAGCCCGGGAGGTTGAGGCTGCAGTGAACCATAATAATGTCATCACTGCACTCCAGCCTGGGAGTCAGAGTGAGACTCTGTCCCCTCTCTCCCCCCAAAAATAAATGAAATATATTTTATTTTCAGTTTGTCTCTAATAAATGTGTATTTTTTTCTTTTTGAAACGAAGCGTTGCTCTGTCGCCCAGGCTGGAGTGCAGTGACGCAATCTCGGCGCACTGCAGCCTCCACCTCCCAAGTTCAAGCAATTCTCCTGCCTCAGCCTCCTGAGTAGCTGGGACTACAGGCGCACACCACCACACCCGGCTAATTTTTGTATTTTTAGTAGAGATGGGGTTTCACCATATTGACCAGGCTGATCTTGAACTCCTGACCTCAGGTGATCCACCACCTCAACCTCCCAAAGTGCTGGGATTACAGGCATGAGCTACCACACCCGGTCGATTAAATGTTTTACCCAGACATCTTGGAGTCCTGTTCAACTTCAAATATTGTGTGTAGTCTTTACTGCAGTAGAACTTAGAAATAATAGCTAATGTCTGTTAAGCATTTGCTATTTGCCAAGTACTGTGTTAAGCATTTTGCACATATTTTTAATTAATTTTTTTTTTTTTTTTAGTAGAGATGGGGCCTCAGTATGTTGTCCAGGGCTCGAGCGATTCTCCCACCTCGGCCTCCCAAAGTGCTGGGATTACAGGCATGAGCCACTGCGCTCAGCCTTGCACATATTATTTGTTTACTTTCAGCAGCAGCCCTATGTGGTAGTTTTATCCCCATTTTAATAGATGAGGAATCTGTGGTTTGGAGAGATTAAGTAATTTGCCCAAGGTCACATGCTAGAATTTGGCATATCAGGGATTCAAATCCAGTGTGGAGTGCAGTGGCCTGATCAGGGCTCACTTCAGCCTCAATCTTCTGGGCTCAAGAGATCCTCCTGCCTCAGCCTCCCCAGTGGCTGAGACTACAGGCACACGCCACCACACTGGGCTAATTTTTGTTGTTGTTAGTAGAGATAAGGTCTCGGTATGTTGTCCAGGCTGATCTCAAACTGCTGAGCTCAAGTGATCCTCCCACCTTGGCCTCCCAAAGTGCTGGGATTACAGGCATAAGCTACTGTGCAGGGCAGCATTAGCACTCTTAAATAGTATTCTGACCCTCAAAAGTGTTGATTTAATGAAAGATCAAGATGATTCATAACCAGATGCCACTCTTATTCATAGTCTTCATGTTGGCTTTTGTTTGGGGCAGGAAAAAAGAAACAAAAACAAATTCCCACTTAATTTTTCCCTAATTATTATTTCCAGATGAATTTATCTTCTGAATAAGGGAATTTATTGTCTCAATTTCCTGTCTTACTGGGCATTGTGTTGAATTTCACTGACTCCTTTCTTATGTCACTCTCCTAGCTATTTATTTTGTTTAGACACAGTACTCTGAACAAACCTAAATCTGACATTTTAGAAGCAAGAATACAATTTTTTTGGGGAAATTAGAGTTACTAATTTAACTGGGTCATAGAGATATATTATTACTGTGATTTCTAAAGAAGATTATGTTTTCTTTGAATTGTGCTCTTTTCAGATTTTGAGATTTTTAATAATTCACTGGAAGTGTGACATAGATGTATCAAAGGGAGCATTGCTAGAAGGGCAGCTAGTGATTTCCATAGAAGGATTAAATTCTAAGCACCAGGCAAATGCTCTTCATTGTGTAACAACTAGTAAGTAGAGAAAGAAAAAATATTTTCTATCTGTTTTGTCATGGTTTATGTTGTAGCTTATTTAAAAATTTCAATTAGTCATAATCTTTTATCATGTTATTCCAGGATTGTTCCATAATTATAAAATGAATGATTATGTAATAAGTATCTGGTGGTAGATTTACAAATGTATCATACAGGAAAGGTGAGTAGTTGAATGACTCTTACCATAGATTATTTATTTTACTGGTTTAAGTTAAAATTGCTCAGAAACAATCTTATTTTTCTCTTGATTTTAACCTACTTTGCCACAGCAAAATTATATCACATTGAGCTTTACCTACTTTTTTTTCCCCCAAGTCTAAATTTTGGCAGTTGCAAAAAAGCAAAAAAAAAAGGAAAAATGATGAATGGTGCATACTTCAATAATCATGACCTGTGATTAGTTTGAAAATATCTCTTCCATTTGGCTTTCATGCTTTTATCATTTTTGCCTATTGTCTTGAGGGAAACCTGATGCATTGAGTGGCTCTGAAGTATGAATTTTCTTAAACTTGAAGTGTTAGCTTTTTTGGTGTGTGTGTGTGTGGGTGTGGGTGGGTGTGTGTGTAGGTTTATTGAAGGGTACTTTGGAATGAAGTTGCCCCTTCAGGCTTAGAGAAGTCACTTGGGCACCAAGTTGAGATTGGATAGTAAACTAGGCTTTACAAGACATTTGCTTACCTGAACAGGAATGACCTGTCTTGTCTTTGTATATTAATATTAAACATCTTCAAGAGCAGTATGACAGGTTGGTTTGCTCTTACTCTGCATGAACTCCATTCTGACTGGCAGGGTTCCCACCACTCTTGAGAGAAATGCTTGGCTACGTGTCTAGGGTGATGGTTGGTCTGTGTATGGTTGTAATAGTCTAATCCAATAAACTGTGGCCAGGGTAGCAAGATTGATTTAATTCAAAGCAAAGGACTTCAGCAACAGTAGTTTTTGGCAAGAAACTCGATTCCGCATTTTGAGCCTGATGAACTTCTTTAGCCCACCTAGAATAGGGGGCATTTCTCTTCTCTTTATTGTCTCTGAGCTTTACGTAATTATGGTTATAATTATTTATTTATTTATTTAGAGATGGAGTTTCACTCTGTTGCCCAGGCTGGAGCGGCGCAATCTGGGCTCACTGCAACCTCCGCCTCCTGGGTTCAAGCAATTCTGCCTCAGCCTCCTGAGTAGCTGAGATTACAGGCGGCTGCCACCGTGCCTGGCTAATTTTTTTTTTTATTTTTAATAGAGATGGGGGTTTCACCATGTTGGCCGGGCTGGTCTCGAACTCCTGACCTCAAGTGATCCACCTGCCTCTGCCTCCCAAAGGGCTGGGATTACAAACAAGAGTTACTGCACCCAGCCTATGTTTATATTTTTTTTTGGGTAGGAAACATGGTGATACATGCTTGATAAAAAACATTACAGAAACATATATTGTGGAGAGTGAGACTTTCTACATATCTCACCCCTTTGAGATGATTATTAACATTGAGAATATATTCTAGATTTTCCTTTTTCCCCCTACTTGCCAAGGATAATCTATCTTCTAGATTTTTCTATGCATGTGTTCATAGTTACTAATATCCATTTTTTAGAACTAGAACTATACTATACATACGACTGTGCTATGTACCAGTACTTTGTGGGCAGCATTTCATGTTAGCATAAGAGATCTATTTCATTTTTTTTGTAAAAAAATGTACACTTATTTAGTTTTAGTTTTTGTCAGTTATACACACATATGATTTTGGCCACGTGTAGTGGCTCATGCCTGTAACACCAGCACTTTGGGAGTCTGAGGTGGGCAGATCACATGAGGTCAGGGGTTCGAGATCAGCTGTCCAACATGGGGAAACCCTGTCTCTACTAAAAATATAAAAGTTAGCGGGTTGTGGTGGCACACACCTGTAATCCCAGCTACTCGGGAGGCTGAGGCATCAGAATCACTTGAACCTGGGAGGGCAGAGGTTGCAGTGAGCCAAGATTGTGCCACTGCACTCCAGCCTGGGTGACAGAGTGAGACTCCATCTCAAAACAAAAAACCCAACAGTACCCTGCGTGCTTCCCCCATCTCTCCCTTCCCATCTTTCTCCCTCCTAGATGCTAATACTTTTAACTCTGCTAATTGATTATTTAATATTTATCTTTGATCTAGGTAACATGTTTGTGTTGTTATATCTTTTTTTTTCCCCCCAAATAGGGTTTCACTCTGTCACCCAGGCTGGAGTGCAGTGGCACAATCATAGCTCACTGTAACCTTAAATGCCTGGGCTCAAATAATCCTAACTCAGCCTCCTGAGTAGCTAGGACTATAGGCATGTGCTACCATGCCTGGTTGTTTTATTTTTGTATTTTTGTAGAGACAGGGTCTCTTGCTGTGTTGCCCAGGTTGGTCTGAAACCCCTGGGCTCAAGCAGTCCTCTCACTTTGGCCTCCCAAAGTGCTGGTATTGCGGGTGTTAGCCACCACGCCTGGCCAAGATGTTATTTATTAATTAATTTAGAGACAGGGTCTTACTCTGTCACCCAGGCTGGACTGCAGTGGTGCAATCACTGCTCACTGCAGCCTTGACCCCCTGAGCTCAGGTGATCCTCCCACCTCAGCCTCCTGAGTAGCTGGGACTACAGGCATGTGCTACCATGCCTAATGTTTGTTTTGTTTTGTTTTTGTTTTTTGAGACAGAGTCTCGCTCTGTCGCCAGGTTGGAGTGCAGTGGCGCCAGAATCTCGGCTGACTGCAACCTCTGCCTCCCAGATTCAAGCGATTCTCCTTTCTCAGCCTCCCAAGTAGCTAGGAGTACAGGTGTGCACCACCACGCCCAGCTAATTTTTGTATTTTTAGTAGAGACCAGGTTTCACTATGTTGGCCAGGATGGTCTCGATCTCTTGACCTCGTGATCCACCCACCTCAGCCTCCCAAAGTGCTGGGATTACAGGCGTGAGCCACCGTGCCTGGCTGACTAATTTTTTTTTTTTTTTTTTTTTTTTTTTTAATAGAGATGAGGTCTCCCTATGTTGCCCAGGCTGGTCTTGAAGTCCTGGACTCAAGCGATCCACCTGCCTCAGCCTCCCAAACTGCTCGAATTATAAGCATGAGCCATTGTGCTCAGCTCTAAATTGTTGTGTCTTGATTTTCCTTTTTATAGGCATTTATTGATTTTCCACCATAGAGGATGATAGCTCTCTTTAATATCTTCACCTCTACCATGTGTCTTTCTTTTAATATAGTTATAATTTTCCAACCATGTAGATCAATATTTACTCGTTATGACCATAAAATGCAGTTTAGCCATATAGAAAACTATGATTACTTTTCTTTATAATTTCCCTTCAGTTAATACTTATTTTATTTTCTGTTTTTATCATCTAGTCAACTCCCAAACTTCCAGCATTTGTCTAAATCTACTCAGTATATTCCAGTACATCAGATAATATATCAATTTCATCCTCCTGAGAAACTCTTTTCCAGTGTATCCTGACCTGCTCTAATTTTGACTTGATGCTTTCTGTATCTGGTGCACAGCTGTTATCTTGGAATCTTTCCTTCATCATTATTCAGAGAGTTTCTGTAGTTTTTCTCTTGCATTGGATTTTGTGCTTCCTGAATCCTTCTCTCTCTCTCTCTCTTTTTTTTTTTTCTTGGCTTACCCCTTGCTTTGATGGATCTCAGGCTCCAGTAGATTCCTTGGAAAGAGTGTTTGGAAGGTAAATTTCTCGAGACCTTACATCTCTGAAAACATCTCCACGTATACCTAATTGATAGTTTGGCCATATAGGATTCTAAGCCAGAATTCATTTTTCCTTCAGAATTTTGATGACATTGCAGCATTATTTTCTAACTTCAGGTGTTGCTATTGAAAAATCTAAAAATCTTTCTGATTACTCGGTATGTGACCTGTTTTTTTCTTTTTTCTTCCCCTCTGTGTAAGCTTTTATTTTTATTTTTTGGAGACGGAGTCTCACTCTGTCACCCAGGGTGGAGTGTAGTGGCGTGATCTCGGCTCACCGCAACCTCTGCCTCCCGGGTTCAAGCGATTCTCCTGCCTCAGCCTCCCGAGTAGCTGAGATTACAGGCGTTACACCAACATGCCTGGCTAATTTTTGTATTTTTAGTAAAGATAGGGTTTCACCATGTTGGCCCAGCTGGTCTCGAACTCCTGACCTCAAGCAATCCACCCACCTCGGCCTCCCAAAATGCTGCGATTACAAGCATGAGCCACTGTTCCCGGCCTCTCTGTAAGCTTTTAGAATCTTCTCTTTATCCTTGTATTAATTACAGTAAATAAGGGTAGGTGCTATAACAAACCCTAAAATCTCAGTGGCTTGGCCAGGCACGGTGGCTCACGCCTATAATCCTAGCACTTTGGGAGGCTGAGGCCAGCGGATTGCCTGAGCTCAGGAGTTTGAGACCAGCCTGCGCGACACGGTGAAACCCCATCTCTACTAAAATACAAAAAATTAGCCAGGCGTGGCGGCATGCGCCTGTAGTCCTAGCTACTCTGGAGGCTGAGGCAGGAGAATTGCTTGAACCCAGGAGGCGGAGGTTGCAGTGAGCCAAGATCACGCCACTGCATTCCAGCCTGGGCGACAGAGTGAGACAACGTCTGCAAAAAAAAAAAAAAGGCCGGGCGTGGTGGCTCAGGCCTGTGATCCCAGCACTTTGGGAGGCCGAGGCGGGTGGATCACGAGGTCAGGAGATCGAGACCACGGTGAAACCCCGTCTCTACTAAAAATACAAAAAATTAGCCAGGCGCGGTGGCGGGCGCCTGTAGTCCCAGCTACTTCGGAGGCTGAGGCAGGAGAATGGCGTGAACCCAGGAGGCGGAGCTTGCAGTGAGCCGAGATCGCGCCACTGCACTCCAGCCTGGGCGACAGAGCGAGACTCCATCTCAAAAAAACCAAACAAAAAAACAAACAAAAAAACAAAAAACAAACAAACAAAAAAAAAAACAAAAAAAACAAAAAACAGTGGCTTAACACAGAAAATGTTTAGTTTTCTTGTATTTCACAGTCAGATGAATGTGTGTGTATGCAGGCAAGCAGGCAAGTATTTTGTTTTATGCTATCTCTGTCTTGTGGGTGTACCCTTCTCTAAGTCCTCTAAGTTCTCTCCATTCAGCTAAGGATGGGGAAAGAGAGCAGAGCTTATAAATGGAAGACTTTTATGGGGTAGGCTCGGGAATTACGTATATTATTGCTGCTCACGTTCTGTTGGCCAGGACTTAAGACTTTTTTTTTTTTTTTTTTTTGAGACAGAATCTCACTCTGTCGCCCAGGCTGGAGTGCAGTGGCGTGATCTCTGCTCACTGCAAGCTCCGCCCCTTGGGTTCACGCCATTCTCCTGCCTCAGCTGCCCGAGTAGCTGGGACTATAGGCGCCTGCCACCACGCCCGGCTAATGTTTTTATTTTTAGTAGAGACGGGGTTTCACCGTGTTAGCCAGGATGGCCTCAATCTCCTGACCTCGTGATCTACCCGCCTTGGCCTCCCAAAGTGCTGGGATTACAGGCGTGAGCCACCGCGCCCGGTCATGTTTTTGTTTTTTAAGACAGAGTCTCACTGTGTTGCCTAGGCTGGAATGCACTGGCATGATCTCGGCTCACTGCAACCTCGGCCTCCCAGGTTCAAGCAATTCTCCTGCCTCAGCCTCCTCAGTAGCTGGGATTACAGATGTCTGCCACCACACCCAGCTAATTTTTGTATTTTTAGTAGAGACAGAGTTTCACCATGTTGGCTAGGCTGGTCTCGAACTCCTGACCTCAGGTGATACGCCCAGCTCAGCCTCCCAAAGTGCTGGGATTATAGGCATGAGCCACCGCGCCTCGCCAACCAGGACTTAGTCTTATTGCCACAGCCCTGCAGTTGCAAGGAAGACTGAAAAAGGTAGTCAAATTATGTGTTCAAGAAGAAGGAGAATGGGGTATTTGTTTGCGAGCACCAGCAGTCTCTGCTGTGGTTTCCATTGTCACAATGATGTGCCTGGGTGTGGGTGTGTTTTCAAACATTGTGCTCAGCACTCAGGAAGACTTTTAAACCTGGAAACCCTTGTCCTTTGGTTCTGGGAGATTTTCCCTTGCATTCTCTTTTTTTTTTCCCCCCTTTCTGGAACTTCTATTATTTAGATATTAGACTTCCTAGACTGGTTCTTTTTCCTTTTTAAAATCATTTCTCGTAATTTTTATCTCTTCTACATTGTAGGCATTATCTTTTTGAGTATATAAAGATTTTTTTAAAGTTTTCTTTTCTCCACCTCGTTCTTGTTTCCCTTGTATTGCTTTTCTTAGTCTGGTGTCTGTTTTCATGTTAGAAGCTTTCTTCAAATATCTTAAAATTATTGGTTGCTCATTTTTAAGAGTTAGAGACTATAAAGCTGATTTGAAATTGTTAGCATCACTGAAAGGTGATCTAATTGGGCTTTTAACTGGGGAACTTTCTCTTCTCTTCAATATCAATATCTTTAGTCTTTGCTCTTGGAATGGCCAGATCTTTCAGTCTCTTACCAAGTGGGTAAAAGCCAGACTTGATTCTGGGAATGAGAGAGAAAAGGGGGTGTTGGGTATCTCAGCATTCAGGGGTTCTGTTCACTAACTCCACTTGTTTTTAGTACAATTTTGATTCTCATCCCGAAGATTGACACCTTGACCATTTTCAAGTATCTTCTCCCCAATCCACGCCAAAGTTAGGGGGGAGCCAATCCCTTGAATGCTGAGTGGAGGAGGGAATCTAAAGATTTATTTAAATTCATTTTTAACTGACTCTCCTTAATTTATCTTCTACCTCACCCATACATTCAGAGGTTCCTGATACTGCCATGCCTGAGTCTTTTGCAATTTTATTGTAAAAATCATGTTGTTTCTTGGCCTTCCCTGTCCCCTTATACTTAGATTACTCAGGTCTCCTAAATCCTTTCCTACTAGTTGTTCTGCTTTGTAGTTTCTAGATTTTTTTTTTTTTTTGTGATAGAGTCTCACTCTGTCGCCCAGCTGGAGGTGCAGTGGTGCGATATCAGCTCACTTCAACCTCCGCCTCCTGGGTTCAAGAGGTTCTCCTGCCTCAGCCTCCTGAGAAGATGGGCGTACAGGTGTGTGCCACCATGCCCGGCTAATTTTTGTATTTTTAGTAGAGACGGGGTTTCACTATGTTGGCCAGGCTGGTGTCGAACTCCTAACCTCAGGTGATCCACCTGCCTCGGTCTCCCAAAGTGCTGGGATTACAGGCATGAGCCACTGCGCCTAGCCTGTAGTGTCTAGATTTTTATTACAATCATGTTTGTCTCTTGTTTTCCATCCTTGTGGGTTTGTGCCCTTATAAATCTCTTTCCTATTATTTTATTGAGGTTTCAGGAGGGAATGAAAATAAACGTGTGTGTTCAATCGGCCATCTTTACCTGGAAGTGTGCAGTGGTATCTTTTAAGTTTGGTTTGAAATCTCTGCTCTGTAGGGCTGCTGTAACAAAGTACCACAAACTGGATGGCTTGAAACAAAATATATTTATTTTCTCACAGTTCTGGAGGCTAGAAATCCAAAATCAAGGTCTTGGTATGGTTGGTTCCCTCTGGAGACTCAGAAATCTGTTCCATGCCTCTCTCCTAGCTTCTGGTGATTGCTGACAATCCTTGGTATTTCTTAGATTGTAGATGTATCACTCCCTGCCTTCACATGGCATTCTCCTCTGTATTTCTCTCTTTCTTCACATGGCCTTCTCCTCTGTATTTCTCTCTTTCTTCACATGGCCTTCTTATAAGTACACCAGTCACTGGACTCAGGACCACCCTAATCCAGTATGACCTTGTCTTAACTTGATTGCATCTATTTCCAAATAAGGTCATATGCACTGGGGCTAGTACTTAAAACTATCTTTTGGGGGACATAGTTCGACCCACAACAAACTAGCAAATTTGATATCTGAGATGATTCATCTATCAGAAGCCAAGAGATGACTAGTTTTTTCCATCAGTAATTATTGAAGGCTTTAACAAATACGATTTTCAGGATGTTTCCCAAAATGTATGCCACAGAATATTTATATGAGTTATAAGAAAGGAGTTATGTATTCATTTAAATTTGGGAAATGTTAAAATAAGTTTTTAAACTGTAGGTCTGTTCAGGACCTCTCATATGCCAGTGTGGACTATGAAACATACTGTTTGGGAAATGCTACATACAGTTAACCCCCTTCTCCCTCCTTTTTTTTTCTCAAGATGTAGTCTCGCTCTGTTATCCAGGCCGGAGTGCAGTGGCGCAGTCTCAGCTCACTGCAACCTCCACCTCCCAGGTTCAAGCGATTCTCGTGCCTCAGTCCCCGCGAGTAGCTGGGATTACAGGTGCCCACCACCATGCCTGGCTAATTATGGGTGAGGAGTGCTTCCACCTGCTCCACATCGTATCCAGCCCTCAATTTTCAGTTATACTTCCAATGCTTTTATATAAAAACGATAAAATTCTATCCTCCAGATGCAACAATGAGAGTAGAGACTTATCTGTAAAATATATTAAAGCAAGCATTCCCCCAAATCCCCTTTATAGAACAGAAGATTATCTTTTTAAAACAATGTAAACAAAATTTTTTTCTGAGATGGGGTCTTGCTCTGTGTTGCCAAGGCTGGAGTGCAGTGGTGCCATCACGGCTCACTACAATCTCTGTTTCCTGGGCTCAGCTGATCCTCCCACTTCAGCCTCCTGAATAGCTGGACTACAGGTGTGTGCCACCATGACCTGCTAATTTTTGTATTTTTTTGTGGAGATGGGTTTTGTGATATTACCCAGGCTGGTCTTGAATTCCTGAGCTCAAAAGATCTACCCACCTCAGCCTCCCAAAGTGGTGGGATTACAGGTGTGAACCACCATGCCTGGCCATAAGATGGTCTTTATAAAGGGGGGGGGGCGGTGGGGGGTGGGGGCAGGTGCAGGCACTGTGGCTCATGCCTGTAATCCCAGCACTTTGGGAGGCTGAGGTGGGTGGATTGCTTGAGGTCAGGAGTTCGAGACCAGCCCGCCCAACATAGTGAAACTTCGTCTCTACTAAAAATACAAAAATTAGTCAGGCGCGGTGGCGGTTGTCTATAATCCCAGCCACCCAGGAGGCTGAGGCAGGAGATCGCATGAACCTGGGACGCGGAGGTTGCAGTGAGCCAAGATTGCGCCACTTCACACCAGCCTGGGCGACAGACTCTGTCTCAATGAAAAATAATAATGAAAAAGACTATCTTTTGTTAAATGTTCTGTGCTGCTTGGGCTTAGGCCTTTGGAAGTGTGTATCATTTATCCAGAATCACTTAAAATCTGGAAATCTAGAGCATTACTACCCAATAAAACTTTTTGTGATGATGGAAATGTTCTCTATCTCCTGTTTAGCAGACTAGCCATTCACCACATGTGGCTATGGAGTGCTTGAAATGTGGCTAATGTGACTGAGGAACTAAAATTTTTTTTTTTTTTGAGACAGAGTTTCGCTCTTGTTGCCCAGGCTAAAGTGCAATGGTGCGATCTCGGCTCACTGCAACCTCTGCCTCCTGGGTTCAGGTGATTCTCCTGCCTCAGTCTCCCAAGTAGCTGGGATTACAGGCGCCCGCCACCACGCTCAGCTAATTTTTGTTATTTTTAGTAGAGACGAGATTTCACCATGTTGGCCAGGCTGGTCTCGAACTCCTGACCTCAGGTGATCCACCTACCTCAGCCTCTCAAAGTGCTGGGATTACAGGCGTGAGCTACCATACCTGGCTGGAACTAAATTTCTAATTTAATTTAGCTGAATGTAAATAGCCACATGTAGTTTCTGGCTACTGTACCGAACAGCACAGTTTACAGAATGATGTTGCCTCTCACTCTAGTTCTGTGATTCTCAACCTTATTTCCCTGTCTGAAAGATGCACATTTTCTGAGGGATAGATATATTTCTATTGGCTCCTATGGCAATGATTCTTAGATTCTGAACTATGAGGTCACGTTTCTCTGGGGAAGGGCATATTCAATTTGAAAATAAAAAGCCTCTAGGTAGTTCTGATCTTTTTGTCCCCTCCTTGGTGCCTGCTTCCTTATTCACTGTCCACCCCTGAAGAATTATTGCTCTAAAATTTCTAATATTTATAGTTAGAACTCTAGGTAAAATAATTCTTACCTGGTAGCCTAGTATTTTCTTTTTCTTTCTTTTTTTTTTTTTTTGAGACGGAGTCTCGCTCTGTCGCCCAGGCTGGAGTGCAGTGGCGCCATCTCGGCTCACTGCAAGCTCCGCCTCCCGGGTTCACGCCATTTTCCTGCCTCAGCCTCTTGACTAGCTGGGACTGCAGGCGCCCGCCACCACGCCGGGATAATTTTTTGTATTTTTTTTAGTAGAGACGGGGTTTCACCGTGTTAGCCAGGATGGTCTGGAGCTCCTGACCTTGTGATCCGCCCACCTCGGCCTCCCAAAGTGCTGGGATTACAGGCGTGAGGCACCGCGCCCGGCCGATATTTTCTATTTAAGGGTAAAATTGGTCAAAAGAAGAGCCAAAGTTTTAATTGAATCTTATATTAGGATATGAGTTATTGACACGATAGATTCTGATTACTAGCTGCAATTTGCAGTCTTCACATAATCTTTTTCCGTCAAGTAGAGTATCATCCAAAGAGGCAGTCCTGGTGTTGATTGTGGGTGGATGTTGAATATAGGTGAAAAGACTTGCTATTTGGTTATCTCTAAGAAGGTATTTTTCCCCAAAACAGTCATTGTACCATTATAGTATTTCTTTGATGTTTCCATTTTTACCAAACATTAGTAGTGGTCACTTTTTAAATGTTCTGTGTCCATAAGCAGTTTTTTAGACTCTCATTTGATTCTTTCAATAGAATGCATTTACTTATTTGTGATATTTCTTTGTGTTCTGTTTCTTACAGTTGCTTCTGCAGGAAGCCTTTTTGGTGGCATGGTCCTTAAGAAGTTCCTAAAAGGTAAAGAATTACCTAACTTCCATGAGACTGAATATCTTCCCGACAATTAATTTAATATTTTCTGACACAAATTTATAATGAAAGAAAGAGTTGACAGATTTATAAATAAAAATACAGGACACCCACTTAAATTTGAATTTCAGATAAATAATAATTTTTTTAACATAAGTATGTCTCATGCAGTACTTTATGCTACATTTTATCTGGCTTCTGATGAAAAGATGATCTATTAATATAAAACTGTATAGAATTGACAAAATACCTAGATCACTGTAGCTTTTCTGTATACTCTATACAACTTTAGGCAAAATTTTCCCAGATGTAAAATAAAAATTTTAGTAGGTATTTGTTTCTATCTACTTCAAATAAATAATGTGTGGAGAATGCTTTTACTGTGAATGATTGGCTAGCAGTAATAATGTTTTCCACATTGTATGCCAAAGTTGGTACGGTTTAGGAGTTTTTGCTGACCTTAGTTTTAAGAATTAATTAATTAATTTATTTATTTATTTATTTATTATTGAGACAGAGTCTCACCCTGTCACCCAGGCTGGAGTGCAGTGGTGCGATCTTGGCTCACTGCAACCTCTGCCTCCTGGGTTCAAACAATTCTCCTGCCTCAGCCTTCCGAGTAGCTGGGACTACAGGTGCATGCTGCCACACCCAGCTAATTTTTTGTATCTTAGTAGAGATGGGGTTTCACCGTGTTGCCCATGCTGGTCTCGAACTCCTGAGCTCTGGCAATCTGCCTGCCTCAGCCTCCCAAAATGCTGGATTACAGGTGTGAGCTACCATGCCTGGCAGAATTTCTTTTTATTTTTTTTGGGCTTAAGAATACTCTACAAGCCAAAGGCCATAACATTTATTTTAAGGAGGCCAAAATGACCTTAGAACTCTTATGCTTTCATTTTTATTTCTTATGGTTGTTTGCTACATAAGTATTATCCATTGGCCTATTTTTTCCTAATGAATTGTTAATTTACAAATTTTACAAAATAACTTTTTAAAATAAACTTTCCCAGACTAAATCTGGAGTATTAATAGATTTTTAAAAGCTTACATCTGTCCTTGCTTTAAGAAAATATACTGTGGCCAGGCCCAGTGGCTCATGCCTGTAATCCCAGCACTTTGGGAGGCCAAGGCAGGTGGATCACCTAGGTCAGGAGTTCAAGACTGGTCAACATGGTGAAACCCCATCTCTACTAAAAATACAAAAATTAGCCAGGCGTGGTGGTGCGTGCCTATGTATAGTCCTAGCTACTTGGCGGGGCTCAGGCAGGAGAATCCCTTAAACCCAGGAGGCAGAGGCTGCAGTGAGCCAAGATCATACCACTGCACTCCAGCCTGGGTGGACAGAGCGAGAGACTCTGTCTCAAAAAAAAAAAAAAAAAAAATACTGTGTATTAAAATGGCAACAACTGGCCAGGCACAGTGGCTCATGCCTGTAATCCCAGCACTTTAGGAGGCCAAGGCAGGCGGATTGCTTGATCCAGTAGAACTTTTTGGAGTTCAAGACCAGCCTAGCAGCATCACGAGACCCCATCTTTACAAAAAAAAAAAAAAATTAGCCAGGCATGGTGGTGCACACCTGTAGTCCCAGCTACTTAGGAAACTGAGGTGGGAAGATTGCTTGAGCCTGGGAGGTAAAGGCTGTAGTAAGCCGTGATCACACACCACTGCACTCCAGCCTGGGTGACAGCAAGACTTGGTCACAAACAAACAAACAAATGGGAACAACCAAAAAGCTACATTGGAAAGGTATAATGTTATAAAATAAATGTTTATGAAATGTATTACCATTTTTTAATGACAAATTTTCTTCGTGCTTTGTAAAATGCAAATCAATTAAAATTTAAATTTACACCCAAATTTATAGCAATTCAATTATTACTTAAAGCACCTTTTTTTTTTTTTTTTTTTTGGAGGAGATAAACCCATTTTATTGTCTATCATGTTATACAAAAATCTAGAAACTAATAGATTTGTATAGAAAACAATGATAGGCCGGGTGCGGTGGCTCACACCTGTAATCCCAGCTCTTTAGGAGGCTGAAGTAGCCGGATCACGAGATCAGGAGATTGAGACCATCCTGGCTAACACGGTGAAACCCTGTCTCCACTAAAAATACAAAAAATTAGCCAGGCATGGTGGCGGGAGCCTGTAGTCCCAGCTACTCTGGAGGCTGAGGCAGGAGAATGGCGTGAACCCGGGAGGCGGAGCTTGCAGTGAGCCGAGATTGCGCCACCGCACTCCAGCCTGGGCGACAGAGCGAGAGACTCCATCTCAAAAAAAAAAAAGAAAAAAGAAAAAAAATGATAATAAATGAGGGTGCAAAATATAGAATTTAAATTTGGTATTTTTTCCCCATGATATTAGGATGATAATCGTTTCAAAGCACATGTCTAGCTTCATAGTAGGATTTGTTCACTGGCCAAAGCCTGCCATAAAACTATGGCTTTCAGTGTCTGTCTGCTCTACTGGCTCTTGACAAAACTTTTGAGGTCTTCAAGAAAAGTAATGTACGCCTGGTGCTCCGGGGCTGTGCTGAGCTCCACCAACTCATCTGCAAAAATGTTGTCCACCCCTCGGTCCGCAAGGAAATCCATTAGGTGGTCATATAAGGCCCAGTCCAGGGAATCTGTGTTGAGTGTGTAATTAGTATCCTTCCATTCAGACTCGCTAGTGGACTGAAAGCTAACTTCCCTGATAGAGAAGATGTCACTCAGCCTCCTCTTCTTGTCCAGCTTCATCCTCTGGATAATGACAGTCCAGCACAAAGGCCTTCTTGCCATCATTCTTTATAACTTCAACCACGAAATGGGGAGTTGATGTCAATTCAGGTTCTTCAACCTTCTGCCCTTGCGAGGGTTCCTCCTCACCATCAAATGTTGGTGGGATGCTGTTGTTAATGTTGAAAGTGACAGTAATTTTTTTCCCCCGGCAACTTTCCGCATTAATTTAGCTTCTGTCCCATGCAGTTCCAGCTCCCAAACTCCAGACATCTTAGGAAGGGTTTTATGCTTCTGGATTTTCCTTTCCTCCTTAATTTCATCACTCAAGAAATCAATAAAAGCTTTGTCTCCTTCGCATGCCACACCCACAGCCGCAGGTGCAGGGCCCGCGAGGCCGCAGGGGGCCCGGCCGCCGAACCCGCGCGCAAACTGAGCAGCCGGAAGGGCCAGGCACTCAGCGGGGGCGCCGGCTGCAGGAGCTGCCGGAAAGGCGGGGCGGGCCCCGGCGGTGTGGAGGCCGGCGACGCAGAAGCCCAGCATTTGGGGCACTCAGCACAGCAGTGGCAGCATGGCGGAGAGGACTGCGAACATGTGCGGATGCAAAGGACAACCCAGGCCTAGGTACCCAGAGTACCCTTTTTTTTTTTTTTTTCCTTTGAGACGGAGTCTCGCTCTATCGCCCAGGCTGGAGAGCAGTGGCGAGATCTTGGCTCACTGCAACCTTCCGCCTCCTGGGTTCAAGCGATTCTCCTGCCTCAACCTCCTCAGTAGCTGGGATTACAGGTGCGCACCACCACGCCCAGCTAATTTTTGCATTTTTAGTAGAGACGGGGTTTCACCATGTTGGTCAGGCTGGCCTCGAACTCCTGATCTCGTGATCTGCCTGCCTCGGCCTCCCAAAGTGCTGGGATTACAGGCGTGAGCCACTGCGCCTGGCCAGTACCTTTCTTTATCTTGGTCATATCAAAGAAAACAAACTATTTTTACAACTCAGTTACAAGATGAATACTCTAAAGACACAAATATATAGGAAACAATTCTACCTTTTGAAACTTCTTTTCTGAAGTAATTTTTAGTTGAAGAATGGAGACAGGCCGGGTGAAGTGTGTCACACCTATAATGCCAGCATTTTGGGAGGACAAGATGGAAGGATCGTCTGAGCCCAGTAGTTAGAGACTAGCCTGGGCAATATATTGAGACCCTCATCTCTACAAATAAAAAAAATTAGCCAGGCATGGTGGGGCATAAATCAGGAGGCTGAGGCAGAATTGCTTGTGCCCAGGCATTTGAGGCTGCAGTGAGTTATGATCATGCCACTGTGCTTCAGCCTGGGTGACAGAGTAAGACTGTTTTTAAAATAAAAAAGAATGAGGACTTAAAAATGCTTGTTGCTAAATGAAGTGATCAGATGTATTCCCCTTTTCCTTTGTAAATTGTCTTGGCCCTCTGAATCTACCTCCTAACTGTATCCTTGAATATTTTACAGACTTCTGCTTTTGCTCTGTGACCCAAATTTTGTTTAGGTTCTACTTGGTGTGAACACATTAATATTTTTTGTTTTGTTTTATTTTGAGCACATTTAAAAACTAATTGTGGAGGAAAAGTAATAAAACAAAAAAATGAGATTTTAAACATTATTATTTTGTAGAGATGAGGTCTCACTATGTTGCCCAGGCTGATCCTGAACTCCTGGGCTCAAGCAGTCCTCCCATCTCGGCCTCCCAAAATGCTGGGATTACAGGCATGAGCCACTGCACCTGTCCTATTATTATTTTTGAGACAGGGCCTTGCTCTGTCACCCATACTGGGGTGCAGTGGTGTGATCATGGCTCACTGCAGCCCCATGCTCCTGGGCTTGAGCCATCCTCCAGCCTCAGCCTCTTGAGTAGCTAGGGTCACATGTGCACACCTCCATGCCCAGTTACTTTTTAAATTTTTTCTAAAGATGGGATCTCAATTTGTTGCCCTGGCTGGTCTCAAACTCCTGGCTGGTCTCAAGCTCTCATGCAACAGCCTCCCAAAACACTGGGATTACAAGTATGAGCCACCCTGCCCAGCCAAGATTTTTATTTTAGCTCCAGAACATTCTGTGAACATTTGGTAAGAATGTTCTCCCTTTAGTATTAATCACAAGGATGATTTATTGAGCATTTACTATGTATTAGGCCTTGTGCTCGACTTAAAAGGCGGTTATAGTAGTGAACAAAGACAGATTTGGTTTCTCCCTTTATGCCCCTAGTGAACATATCTTAATTATTCTATTGCCTCCTTAAGCCTATGGTTAGAAAAAAGGGAACATCAGCTATTGTCCTGAAGAGTTTGCTCTGATTCTGAGACTTTTGGGAGATCTGAATCCAAGTTCAAAAATGATGGGCTGACTGCCTCAAAAACATCTAGATTATTTATAAGTTTTTCCTTGTTCTTCATTTTTGAATTATTGTCTTTGGGTTGATGCAGAGAAGTGAAAGATCATTCCTAGTGGCCCTGCTCCAGTTAATATCTGTGAAATTGAAGGAAGTGAAAATTGGCCGGGCACGGTGGCTCACGCCTGTAATCCCAGCACTTTGGGAAGCCGAGGTGGGCGGATCACGAGGTCAGGAGTTTTAGACCAGCCTGGTCAACATAGAGAAACCCCGTCTCTACTAAAAATACAAAAAAAAAAATTAGCTGGGGGTGGTAGTGGGCGCCTATAATCCCAGCTACTTGGGAGGCTGAGGCAGGAGAGTCGCTTGAACCTGGGAGGCTGAGGTTGCAGTGAGCTGAGATCATGCCACTGCACTCCAGCTCGGGTGACAATGTGAGACTCCGTCTCCAAAAAAAAAAAAAAAAAAAAGTGAAAATCTGGCCAGGCATGGTGGCTCCGACTAAAATCCCAGCACTGTGGGAGGCTGAGGTAAGCAGATGCTCGAGCCTTGGGCAACATGGTGAAACCCCATCTCTACAAAAAATATGAAAATCAGCCAGGCGTGTGAAAATCAGCTGGGCGTGCCTGGGGTCCCAGCTACTAGGGGGCTGAGGCAGGAGATCCATTTGAGCCCAGGAGGTCAAGTCTGCAGTGAGCTGTGATTGTGCCACTGCACTACAGCCTTGGTGACAGAGTGAGATCTTGTCTCCAAAAAAAAAGCTATATAAATGGAGTATATTATTAGCACTAGGGAGGAGATAGGAGCATTCCTTGCAAAATAAACCCACACTTAATATGCTTGTACAAGGAGTGGTCAGATCATATATAAGGCTACTTGTTTGACTAATATTTGTGAAAGTGCTTTGAAAAAAGTGAAAAGCCATGTAGCTACAAGGGAATAGTTTTATTATCATTGTTACTCTTAGGGAGTATCATTTATGGGTTATCATTTATGGAATAACCACATACTCATGCCAATACAAACTCTAGACAATTTTTGTCATGGTTACTTAGTTTTAATTTAACTGTTACTTTAAAAACTCAAAGCAATTCCATTTAATCCTTATTGTGATAAAGTGTAAGTGGCTAACTCTTCATACAAAGAGGAAGTACTGCACATCAAGTACATAATTAAAGTTGAATTATTTGCTCATGGTCAATCACATTTAGTAGCCAACTGCAGCCTAAGTCTTCTCTCCAGCTGTTAGGGCTCTTAATATTAACCTCCACTCAATAATGCTAGTTATTCTTTTTGTTTGTTTGTTTTTGAGATGGAGTCTCACGTCACCCAGGCTGGAGTGCAGTGGTGTGATCTTGGCTCACTGCAACCTCTGTCTCCTAGGTTTAAGAAATTCTCCTGCCTCAGCCTCCCAAGTAGCTGGGATTACAAGCGCCTTCCATCACAGCCAGCTAATTTTTATATTTTTAGTAGAGATGGGGTTTCACCATGTTGGCCAGGCCTGTCTCGAACTCCTAACCTCAGGTGATCCACCCACCTCGGCCTCCCAAAGTGCTGGGATTACAGGCATAAGCCGCCGTGCCTGGCCTAGTTATTCTTACTAATTAGTGACAAAAATTACTCAGTGAACCTCCACAAAGGAAATTGGTGAAGACTAAGACAGGAATCCCTTAGCTCCCTGGTTTATGCACCATTAATTATGCCTTTTCTACTATTATTATTTAGAATTTCTGACACTATTAAACTTATAGCAAACTGCTTTAAATTGGTCCGTTTACTGATCTTTACACTGTTTAATTAGCTTCATCAGGGAGTCTCTGGCAGCTGGATTCATTACTCATCAGTTTTCTAGATGCTAAAAAATTATGTATCTATACAAAATTAATATGTCTCTGAATTCATTTTAACTATGTTGTTGTCTTCATGATTTGGCTGATTTCTCTCAGTGTCTAAAACAAGTGGTCTGAGCCCTCTTTAGGGGAGCTGAACTGTTGAAGAACTATCAGCTTTAGTTTCCTTTACTCTTCAATCTGTTCTACCAGGGTTGTATCAAGATACTTTTTTCTCTGGATCTGGAATACTTTAGATCAATTCCTGTACAAAATAGGCACATATTTCTGGGTATTTTATTTATGCTGGATTCATAAACAATGACCATTGTAATCTCCCTACTCACTTCTCTACTGGTTTATTTTCTCTTTTTTCCCCTTTCTTCTCTTAACTATTTATACTTTTATTCAGTAAACTTTTATTGTAACATCTACCTTGCCACAAAGAAGTCACAGGAAGTAGAGGCAGCTCTGCAAATAAAATGCAGTGTGATTAGTTCTGTAATGGAGCTGTAAGTTCAAAGAGCTTCTCTCTTAACCCAGAAGATATTCCCCAAAGTTCAATCACCAGTGTGCCTTTCTTCCCTTCATTATTCTGCATCATTATTCTACATTCAATTCAGACAGCTTTTCTACTTTCAAGACTTTAACTAACATTAACTATGCTGATAAGACTGATTTTTCCCCTTCTTGATCACTGACATGTCTCCTAAACTCCAATGGAATAGCTTTGAATGTCAATTAGACTATTCCATTTGAAAGTTCCTCTGAAATATCCTGTGTAACATGTCTAACATGGGGTTCAGTTTCTTGAAATGAGCTTATTGTGTAATGTCTGCATTCGTTTCAGTGATATTGACATACTCATAATTCTCCAGGGTTAAAAATCTTGGTTTTTATGGTGGGGGAGGGGTTTCTCCTTTTTTGTTTCCTCATTATGTAATTGATTTTTCGTTAATTCTGCCTTTATAATATAAAATTCTTATTAATTTAAACACAGTTTATATTCTTCTCTTAATGATTCCTTATTTATTACTATATTAGGTCTAAGTACTTCAGACCAGAGTTAAGGCCTTCTCTCAAGAGGATAATCCCCTCTACTTTGTAGAATAATGCCCATTAAGATAGATAAGTTCTTGTGTGTTTAAAAAATTGTCACTACATCATATTAAATGGGTGCTACTAGTCTGCATTGAATACTTAGCTACTTAGGTATAATTCCATTTATATATTCATTTATGTGTATACTTATCAATTTATATAGAACTATTTCTATCATAAATGTCTGTTAGTGAAACATGATTGTTTCAGTTTGTCCTACTTGCTCAGGTCTGCTTCCTATCATGTCCTTATTCAAGTGAGGAAAGGAAAGTGGATGGAGGAATATGAAAAAAATCCATGTTTATAGATCTTTATTTTGCCGCTTTTTCCTCTTTCTTCTATTCATATTATTTTTATTTTTATCTTTTTAACATAGCTTCTCATTTCCATGTTTATTGACATAACTTAGCTCTTTATACAGTATGGCCAGTTATTTTAAAAAGATGTGCAAGTGTTTTTCCCAAATAAAATTTACAGCCTTCTTTTTTCTTCATAAGACTAGATAAGAATACCAGTCCTTGTAAACAGGGAGGACTGCTTTGCTGTTGATATATGGTTACATGGCCATGATAGTTCAGTTTTTGCCTCTTCCCTATATGCTACCCTTTTGGTGTCAGGGAGACTTTTTTGTTGTTCATTGTTTTGTTTTTTGGAGACAGAGTCTTGCTCTGTTTCCCAGGCTGAAGTGCAGTGGCATGACCACAGCTCACTGCAGCCTTGACCACTTGGGCTCAAGGGATCCTCCCACTTACAGCCTTCTGAGTAACTGGGACCACAGGTGTGTACCACCATGCCCAGCTAGTTATTTTATTTTTTGTAGAAATGAGATCTCGCCATGTTGCCCAAGCTGGTTTTAAACTCCTGGACTCAAGTGATCCTCCCACCTCGGCCTCTCAAAGTGTAAGGATTACAAGTGTGAGCCACCATGCCCGGCCTGTTTATTTTCAAGTTCACTTTTGTCCTCGTTGTTAATTTGTTGGGAAAGAGTGAGGAATGGTGCTTTTCATGGGTTAGAGAGATTGACAGGTCCAGGCTTGCTCAACATTGAGTAAGAAACTCACAATGGTGAACTCTTGAATGTCTGACGTAATCAAGTTTTTTTTTTTTTCAAAGTCTGAGATCCTTGTATTCAAGAATAAAAATCTATTATAATTTTATATCTTAGAAAATCAACAACTCTAAGGCTCAGAGTTTATCTAACGCTTCCCCCCCCCCGCGAGCTCATTTTGTAGACATGATCTCATTCATTCTTGAGGAGCAGTCAGACGTAAGTGTTATCATCATCTCTGTTTCAGAGATGAGGAAACTGAGATTTACCTCAGCCTCATATACTAAGAAGGGAAACGTTTGTAGACTCATAGGTTGCTGGTTATCCATTAAACTGTGAGAGACTACACTTAATTTTAAGCTTTTGATACATTCTAAACAGACTCTTGTTGCCAAATTTACCTAACACTTGGTAAGATTTTATAAAGGTTGGCTAAAGATCAAGACACGCTAAAACAAATAGATTTTTGGGTTTTTTTTGTTGCCTTAATATTTCTTTACTCTTTTCCTTGTTACATTTATCTAATTGCACTTCACTATTGAGAACATGTTCAAGATTTGATGTGACAGAAGGGGATGGAAAGGACAGAAGTGGTTTTTACCAACCCTGACATATTCCTTTTCCTTTTGAACTTGGATAGATAAAACAGGAGGAAAAGGATAGCTCTTATCATTAGAGATCCTGGGAGCTGGCTCATTCTCTGGCTGAGTGGTACATAACTGCTTTTATTCAGCAGCCCATGAGAGCTAACCTGCCTTGTACCTGGCTGGCTGAAAATGCTTGAACTGTTGCAATTCCTCATTGAGTAATCAGCTGGGCACTTACTGTTCCAACTCTGTCCTTCTGGGTTACCACATATCTTTCATCTTCTCAGCTGGGAACACAAGGAGAGTTGTCTCCCTATAGTGGTATAGTGGAATTTGACTGGAATGGGAAGAGAGAATATTGTATTTTTTCTTGAGTAGACTTTATGTCTGGCCATTTAATACATTCTGAAAAATGGTCAGATGACATCACATAGAAAAATTACCTCAAAATGGATCAATGAACTAAAACTATAAAACTTTTAGAAAAGAAAGAAAGGTTTAAATCTTCATGACCTTGGATTAGGCAATATTTTCTTGGATATGACATTTAAAGCACAAGCAATGAAAGGAAAAGTAGAGAAATTGGATTTAATCAGTATTGAAAACTCTTGCGCTTCAAAAGATGATACTAAGAAAGTGAAAAGATCAATTATACCTAAAAAAAAAAAAAGCTGGAAAATGAAGATTTCTAGTTCCAAAACTCAGAAAAAAAAAAGGTGAAAAAATAATCCACAGATAAGAAAAGTCTAGTATCCAGTGTATATATACAACTTATACAACAAAAATTAAAGGACAAATAGCAAAATTCATATGGTAAAGCCCCAACCCCCAGTGTGATAGTATTTGGAGATGGGGCCTTTGGGAGGTAAGTGGGGTTAGATTAGATCATGAGTGTTGGGCCTTCATGAGATTAGTGGTTTTATAAGAAGAGGAAGGAAGACAGAGATTATTCTCTTTTTCCCTCCCCCTCCCTTGTATCCACCAAGGAAAGGCCATATGAGGACACAATGAGAAGGCAGCTATCTGAAAGCCAGGAAGAGAGCCCTCATCAGGAACCAAATCAACTGGCATCTTGATCTTGGACTTCCCAGCCTTCAGAATTGTGAGAAATAAATTTCTCTTGTTTAAGCTACCTAGTTTATGGTCTCGTTATGGTGGCTTGAGTGGACTAAGACAACATTTATCCTAAAAAGATATACACATGGCCAATAAACCCATGAAAAGATAGATGCTCAGCATCATTAGTCATTAGGGAAAAATGCAAGTCAAAAACATAATGAGGCCAGGCATGGTGGCTCATGCCTGTAATACCAGCACTTTGGGAGGCCGAGGTGGGAGGATCACCTGAGGTCAGGAGTTGGAGACCAGCCTGGCCAACATAGTGAACCCTTGTCTCTACTAAAAATACAAAATTAGCTAGGCGTGGTGGCCGGTGCCTGTAATCCCAGCTACTTGGGAGGCTGACCCAGGAGAATGGCTTGAACTCAGAAGGTCGAGGTTACAGTGAGCTGAGATCACGCCACGGCACTCCAGCCTGGGTGACAGAGCCAGACTCTGACTCAAAACAAATGAACACACACCAGTGGTAGTATGAAATTGAAGTTTTTTAAACTCCATCTTCCCCTTTACTTCCCTCTTCTCTTTCCTGACACTCCTCCTGGCCTTCTTACCCATCATTGGCCACTTAGCATAGTATAATCCCCTGCTGCCTTGACTTTCTACTTTTTCTTTCTTATCAGTCTCCAGGCTTGGGTAATTGCCATTATTATTATTTTTTTCATTCTTATTTTCAAGCTGCCAAGTGTTACTTGTGTAAATCATAAAACTGAATGTTGGGAACGCTATAAATTTAAGCAGAATTTCTAACTTCTTGGGGTTGTTCAGTACTCTTTTATCTTGTTTATCCTTTTATATAATTCCCATAGTGTATATTTCAAATTACCTGACACTCATCTAAATAAATGTCTTTACCTTCTATTTTTCTGAAAAGGTTGAGGTTATCCAAATGGTACTTCTTCCGATTTCTTTTTTTTTTTTTTTTTTTTTTTTTTTTTTTTTTAAGAGATGAGGTCTTGCTACTTTGCCCAAGCTGGTCTTGAACTCCTGGGCTCAAGCGATCCTCCAACCTTAGCCTCCCAAAGTGCTGGGATTACAGGCATGAGCCACCATCCTCAGCCATTCCAATTTCTTTTTAAGAAATGTAAATTTGAGGCTGGGTGCGGTGGCTCACACCTATAATCCCAGCACTTTGGGAGGCCAAGGTGGGCGGATCATGAGGTCAGGAGATCGAGACCATCCTGGCTAACATGGTGAAACCCCGTCTCTACTGCAACAGAATGTGGCTGCCATGCTGGCTTTGCAACTTCAAGAGATGCTCTGCACCCTTACACTTCTCAGCCAATTTGTGGAAGAAGTGGCCCACGCCTTCCAGAGCCACATCATTGCGGTCAAAATAGAAGCCCAGAATGAGAGAGATGTAGGAGCCCTACAGATACAAATTGACCAGGCGATTGACAGCTGCCTCCAACTCGATGAAATAATTCTGATGAGTCTAGTTGGCAAGAAGGAGCTAACCACAAAAACAGTGCTGGCTGGTCTCAGAAGCAGGAGATGGCCGAGAAGATGGTCCTGGAGGTTGCAAGTGGAGAGGAGATTGGAGGGCAGTTGGAGGCTGGAAGAGAGGGAGTCCCTGGGTTTGTTCCATCCAAATACCATTGAAGCAAGAGACAGATGTGTGGGACTGCCAAATGCACTGCCAGAACATCCATGAGCAGCCCATGGTTCAAGAAGTAGTTTCAACTTTAAAGGCTTATTATTTAAGAAATACATTTTATAAGACTATAGCTGCCATAGATAGTGAGTAGAGTCAATTGAAAACCTTCTGGAAAGGAGTCACCATTCTAGATGCCATTAAGAGCATTCGTCATTCATAGGAGGAGGTCGAAACATCAACATTAACAGGAGTTTGGAAGAAGTTGATTCCAACCCTTATGGATGACTTTGAGGGGTTCAAGACTTCAGTGGAAGAGTTAACTGTAAATGTGGCCCGGCCAGTAAGTGGTATTTTTTTTAAGAATTTCATTTTCCAACTGTTTCTTGCCAGTATTTGAAATACAGTTGATGTTTATATATTTTTCAAGCTTGCTAAACTAGCCTGGGAAACATAGCAAGGCCCCATATCTACAAAACATTTCTAAAAGTTAGTTAGGCGTGGTGCTGCATGCCTATAGTCCTAGCTACTCAGGAGGCTGAAGCAGAAGGATTGATTGAAACCAGGAGTTGGAGAGTGCAGTGAGCTATAATTTTGCCACTGCACTCCAGCCTGGGAGACAGAGCAAGACCCTATCTCAAAAAATAAAAATCTTGGCTGGGCACCGTGGCTCATGCCTGTAATCTCAGCACTTTGGGAGGCTGAGGTGGGCAGATCATCTGAGGTCAGGAGTTCGAGACCAGCCTCGCCAACATGGCGAAACCCCATCTCTACTAAAAAATACAAAAATTAGCTGGGTGTGGTGGTGTGTGCCTTTCTTCCCAGCTACTCTAAAGGCTAAGGCAGCAGAATCAGTTGGACCTGGGAGGTGGAGGTTGCAGTGAGCCGAAATCATGCCACTGCACTCCAGCCTGTATTGTTAGATTTGATTTGCCATAATTTTATTAAGAATTTTTGCATCTGTGTTCACAAAGGATATGTGTAATTTTCTTTTCTTGTAATGTCTTTGTCTTTTTTTGGTACAAGTAATACTGGCCTTATAGAATGACTTTGGACATATTCTCTGTTCTTCAATTGCCTAGAAGAGTTTGTAGAAGATATTATTTCTTCCTTAAATATTTGGTACAATTTCTTCCTTAAATATTTGGTGCAAATCATCAAGGAAGCCATCTGGGCCTGATTTTTTCCTTCCTGGGAAATATTTTAACTACAAATTCAATTTCTTTAATAATTATACAGTCTCTCTCTCTCTCTTTTTGAGACATGGTCTGTGTCACCCAGGCTGGAGTATGGTGGGGCAATCTCAGCTCATTGCAGCTTTGACCTCCCTGGCTCAAGCAATCCTCCTGCCTTAGATTCAGGACTATAGGCATGCACCACCACACCTGGTTTGTATTTTTTATAGAGACAGGGTCTCACTGTGTTGCCCAGGCTGGTCTGGAACTCCTGGGCTCAAGTGATCCTCTTGCCTCAGCCTTCTAAAGTGCTGGGATTATAGGCGTGTACTACTGCACCTGGCCTCTTTTTTTCCTGAGTAAGCATGGGTAATTTGTGTCAAGGAATTTGTCCATTTTATCTAAGTTATTGGATTATTGACATAAAATTGTTCATAATTTTCCTTATTATCTTTCCAATGTTTGTAGAATCTCTAGCAATATCCCCTTTCTTACTCCCTGGTGTTGGTTATTTATATCTTCTCTTTTATTTTCCTTGATCAGTCTGGCTAGAACCAGGTTCTTCCTGTTGTTTTCTATTTCATTCATTTACACTCTGATCTTTTATTCTTTCTTTTGCTTGTTTGGGGTCTTACTTTTCTGTTTCTAGTTTTATAAAGTGAAAGCTGCAATCATTGATTAGAGACAATTCTTTTCTACGCTAAAGTCATAATGACATTTTTTGTAATTTCTTTTTTCTTTTTTTTGAGACAGAGTCTCGCGCTGTTGCTCAGGCTGGAGTGCAATGGAGCAATCTCAGCTCACTGCAACCTCTGCCTCCCAGGTTCAAGCGATTCTCCTGCCTCAGCCTCCCGAATAGCTGGGATTACAGGCCCCGACCACCAAGCCCAGCTAATTTTTGTATTTTTAGTAGAGACACTATGTTGGCCAGGCTGGTCTCAAACTCCTGACCTCAGGTGATCCACCCACCTTGGCCTCCCAAAGTGCTGGGATTATAGGTGTGAGCCACCATGCCTGGCCTATATAATTTCTTTAATAGTGCTAAAGTTTTAAATTTATATTTATTATTATATCTAGTGAATCTGGAGTTTATTTTTGTTTTGCTTTGCTAACCAGCTGACTTTAATGGAGTTTATTTTTGTTTTATTTATGATGTAAGGAATCTAATTTAAATCCTTTTCGAAACAGATTGCTACTTGTCCCAACTCAGTTTATTATTGAATAGTACTTTACCCAGTAATTTATATTATTATTCTGTCATATACTAAGATTCTATATATGCTTGGGTCTGTTTCTGGGTAATCTAGTCTTTATCTCTGTGCCTGGGCCAGTATTGTAGAGTTTTATTTCCTAAAGCTTTAGAATAAATCTTGCTATATGATAGGGCAAATCTCTCCTCCTTGTTTTTCTTTTTCAGAATTGTCTTTGGTGTTTTTTTGTTTTGTTTTGTTTTTTTGACAAAGTCTTGCTGTGTCACCCAGGCTGGAGTGCAGTGGCACAATCTCGGCTCACTGCAAGTTCCGCCCCCCAGGTTCACGCCATTCTCCTGCCTCAGCCTCCCAAGTAACTGGGACTACAGGCGCCTGCCACCACGCCTGGCTAATTTTTTTGTTTTTTTTTGTATTTTTAGTAGAGACAGGGTTTCACTGTGTTAGCCAGGATGGTCTCGATCTCCTGACCTCGTGATCCGCCTGCCTTGGCCTCCCGAAGTGCTGGGATTACAGGCATGAGTCATCGTGCCTGACCTTGTCTTTGGTTTTTAAAACCTTTACTCTTGGCTATGAGTTTTATAATTAGTTAAGTTCCAGGCTGGGCATGGTGGCTCACGCCTGTAATCCCAGCACTTTGGAAGGCCAAGGCCGGCAGATCACCGGAGGTGGGAGTTAGTGACCAGCCTGGCCAACATGGTGAAACCCTGTCTTTACTCAAAATGCAAAAATTAGCTGGGCATGGTGGTGGGCATTTGTAGTCCCAGCTACTCTGGAAGCTGAGGTGAGAGACTCACTTGAACCCAGGAGGCAGAGGTTGCAGTGAGCTGAGATCGCGGCACTGCACTCCCGCCTGGGTGACAGAGTGAGACTCCATCTCAAAAAATAAAAATAAAAAACAAAACTCCACAAAAAAATCTTGTTGTGATTTTGATTGCTATTAAGTGGAATTATAGATTAATTTGGTGGCAATGAACATTTTTAGCATTGTTTTTGTGAGATGATACAGCTTGTCATATATTTAGACTTTTCTTTTAAAAAT
This sequence comes from Hylobates moloch, assembly GCF_009828535.3. Taxonomy (NCBI): domain Eukaryota; kingdom Metazoa; phylum Chordata; class Mammalia; order Primates; family Hylobatidae; genus Hylobates; species Hylobates moloch. The sequence continues at coordinate 85,930,788 of NW_026652280.1, forward strand.
GTTATTTAATTTTAGTTGTCACACTTAAGAGATAGGCACTATAAGGGAGAATAAGGGGCTTGACCAAGAGCAAATGGCTATAAGCCAAAGTCTGCCTGACTTTAGAGACCATTTTGCCAGATGTTATTATTTGTTCAAAATATTGTCTGCTCTTCTTCTGGGAGAATTATATTTTTTGCCCTATGAGTATAAGGCTGGGTCATGTAACTTCCCAGGGCCAATGAAATGTGAGTGGAAGTGACATGTGTCGCCTTCCAGGAGAAGCTTTAAGAGTCTATGTATTTTGCTGGTAGCTTCTTTTCCTTTGCCATGAGGCTAGGATGTCTCAGATGAGGGGGTACTCCTTTAGCCTGGGTCTTGCTTGGATGTGGCTCTTGTTGGCTTTGAGTTCACTTGTGGTTCTGCAACCTCTTAACCGGCTTCTGGAGTTCTCACAAAAGATATTTGATATTGCTGTTGAGTTGGTTTTTCTGTGGGGGAAACGAGGGCCTGGGGCTTCCTATCCCGCCATCTTGCTGATGTCATTCCTATTTAGATCTTTTATGTTAACACTTTAAAATTCTTTTCATAATGGTCTTAGATATCTTTTGCTATATTTATTTCTATAGTCTTATAGTTTTTGTTGCTATTATGAATGGTATTCATTTTTTTCAATCCTACTGAATTAATCCCTTATTAATTTGGATAATTTATCTGTGGATTCTTTTGGATCCTCTGTATGGGCATTCAAAGCATCTCTAAATTATGACAACTCCATCTTTTCCTTTTCAATCCTTGTATGACTTACTTCTTTTTTTTTTGAGACAGAGTCTCACTCTGTCACCTAGGCTGGAGTGCAGTGGCGTGATCTTGGCTCACTGCAACCTCTGCCTCCTGGGTTCAAGTGATTCTCCTACCTCAGCCTCCTGAGTAGCTGAGACTACAGGCATGCACCACCATGCCTGGGTAACTTGTGTATTTTTAGTAGAGACGGGATTCTACCATGTTGGCCAGCCTGGTCTCAAACTCCTGACCTCAAGTGATCTGCCTGCCTCGGCCTCCCAAAGTGCTGGAACTACAGGCATGAGCCATCACGCCTGGCATATGGCTTACTTCTTTTCCTTGTCATATTGTATTGGATAGAATAGCACTAGTATTAAATAGAATAGCAGGAGTAATATTAGGCATCTGTCTTGCTTTCCTTAAACAAGGAAATTAAACAAGGAAGGGTTATTTAAAAGTCTACCATTGGCCGGGAGCAGTGGCTCATGCCTGTAATCCCAGCACTTTGGGAGGTCAAGATTGGAGGATGATTTGAGGTCAAGAGTTCAAGACCAGTCTGGTCAACATAGCAAGTCCCCATCTCTTAAAAGAAAAAAAAAAAAGTCTATTATTAAGTATATTTGCAATAGTTTTTATACCTGCTCCTATTAAGTTTAGGAAATTCTTTTCTATTCCTAATTTGCCAGCGTGTTTGTTATGAATGAGTGCTGTATTTCCTAAAATGCTTTTTCTAGGCCAGGCGCAGTAGCTTATGCTAGTAATCCCAGCACTTTGGGAGGCCAAGACGGAAGGATCACTTGACGCTGGTAGTAGAAGACAAGCCTAGGCAGCATGGCAAGACCCAGTCTCTACAAAAAAATACAAAAATTAGCTGGGCATGGTGGTGTGCACCTGTAGTGTCCCAGCTTCTTGGGAGCCTGGGACAGAAGGATAGTTTGGCCCCAAGAGGTGGAGGCTACACTGAGCCAGAATCATGCCCGTCATGTTTTTTTAATACTGTTGTAATCACAATATATATATATAATGTTATCCTATGTCTTTTTTTACTTAACATAAGCGTTTTTCATGTTATGACAGTCTTCTAGTCATTATTTTAATGGCTAAATTATCCATCAAGATGTATCATAAATTAGCCATTTTTCTATTAATAGACATTTAGGTTTGTTCTTTTTTTTTCCCCCATTATTATGAATAGTAGGATAGTTTAGTATCTAGGAGATTATACTGTGTGTTCTTGAACAAGTTTTTGATCTTTTGAAAGCACCTACCTCATAAAATTGTTTTGAGGATTAAGTGAAGTAATACGTATAATGCATGTAGCACAGTGGTTATTCTGAATACACAGTTCTCAATAAGTCTAATTAATATCACTGGAATGAATATCTTAATGCATATAGCTTTTTACTATATTGAAAATTTTAGTATTAACTTTATGAGATAGAATTAACTTGATCAAAGTCTGTGTACGTTTTTATGGCTCTGAAATTGCTTTGTAAAAAGTGTCAGCCAGGCGTGGTGGCTCATACCTGTAATCCCAGCACCTTGGGAGGTTGACATGGGCGGATCACTTAAGGTCAGGAGTTCAAGACCAGCCTGCTAACATGGTGAAACCCCATCTCTACTAAAAATCCAAAAAAATAGCCTGTAGTCCCAGCTTCTTGGGAGGCTGAGGCAAGGGAATCACTTGAATCTGGGAGGTGGAGGTTGCAGTGAGCCGAGATCGCACCACTGCACTCTAACCTGGGCATCAAAGAGAGACTCCATCCCCCTAAAAAAAGTTGTGTCATGTAATGCTAACATTTGTAGCAAAGTTACCAACTTCACCGTACTTTGCTAGCATTGGGAATTTCAATTACTTAAAATATTTAAGCTAATTTACAAGTTAATGAGATGGTTAAAAGTTTTAATTATATTTATCTGAACCTTTTAATAAGTGTTTACCACCTCTATTTTCTGTTTTCTGAACTTTGTCTTTTTCTTTTCTTTCTTTCTTTCTTTTTTTTTTTTTTTAAGAGACAGTCTCAAACTCCTGGGCTCAAGTGATTCTCCCGCCTCAGCCTCCCAAATTGCTGGGATTACAGACTTGAGCCACTGCACCCAGCCTTCTCCATGTCTTTAGGGACAAACTTCTAGGATGAATTAAGTCATTAGCTTGACACTATGATGTACAAACCACTGAATTTCAATTTCATTGTGATAATGCCATTGTTTCAAGATGCTCAGTTGGCTATGGAAAGATAGGTCATCTATCCCAGCTACTCGGGGATCTTTTGAGCCCAAGAGGTCAAGGCTACAGTGAGCTGTGATCACAGCACTGCACTCTAGCCTGGGCAACAAAGTGAGACTGTCTCCAAAAATAAAATATAAAGTTTATATGGAAAGAAAAAGACCCAGAATAGCCAACTCCATATTGAAGAATAAAGTCAGGGGACTGGCACTACCCGACTTCAAGACTTATAAAGCTACAGTAGTTAGCCCAAGGTAATTTATAGATTCAATGCCATCCCCATCAAGCTACCAATGACTTTCTTCACAGAATTGGAAAAAACTACTTTAAAGTTCATATGGAACCAAAAAAGAGCCCGCATTGCCAAGTCAATCCTAAGCCAAAAGAACAAAGCTGGAAGCATCATGCTACCTGACTTCAAACTATACTACAAGGCTACAGTAACCAAAACAGCATGGTACTGATACCAAAACAGACATATAGACCAATGGAACAGAACAGAGCCCTTAGGAATAATGCCGCGTATATACAACCATCTGATCTTTGACAAACCTGACAAAAGCAAGCCATAGGGAAAGGATTCCCTATTTAATAAATGGTTCTGGGAAAACTGGCTAGCCATATGTAGAAAGCTGAAATTGGATCCCTTCCTTACACCTTATACAAAAATTAACTCAAGATGGATTAAAGACTTACATGTTAGACCTAAAACCATAAAAACCCTAGAAGAAAACCTAGGCAATACCATTCAGGACATAGGCATGGGCAAGGACTTCATGTCTAAAACACCAAAAGCAATGGCAACAAAAGCCAAAATTGACAAATGGGATCTAATTAAAACTAAAGAGCTTCTGCACGGCAAAAGAACCATCAGCATGAACAGGCAGCCTACAGAATGGGAGAAAATTTTTGCAACCTACTCATCTGACAAAGGGCTAATATCCAGAATCTAAAATGAACTCCAACAAATTTACGAGAAAAAACCAAACAACCCCATCAAAAAGTGGGCGAAGGATATGAACAGACACTTCTCAAAAGAAGACATTTATGCAGCCAAAAAACACATGAAAAAATGCTCATCATCACTGGCCATCAGAGAAATGCAAATCAAAACCACAATGAGATACCATCTCACACCAGTTAGAATGGTGATCATTAAAAAGTCAGGAAACAACAGGTGCTGGAGAGAATGTGGAGAGATAGGAACACTTTTACACTGTTGGTGGGACTGTAAACTAGTTCAACCATTGTGGAAGTCAGTGTGGTGATTCCTCAGGGATCTAGGACTAGAAATACCATTTGACCCAGCCATCCCATTACTGGGTATATACCCAAAGGAGTATAAATCATGCTGCTGTAAAGACACATGTACATGTATGTTTATTGCGACACTATTCACAATAGCAAAGACTTGGAACCAACCCAAATGTCCAACAATGATAGACTGGATTAAGAAAATGTGGCACATATACACCATGGAATACTATGCAGCCATAAAAAAGAGATGAGTTCATGTCCTTTGTAGGGACATGGATGAAGCTGGAAACCATCATTCTCAGCAAACTATCACAGGGACAAAAAACCAAACAGCGCATGTTCTCACTCACAGGTGGGAATTGAACAATGAGAACACATGGACACAGGAAGGGGAACATCACACACCAGGGCCTGTTGTGGGGTGGGGGGAGGGGGAGGGATAGCATTAGGAGGTATACCTAATGTTAAATGATGAATTACTGGGTGCAGCACACCAACGTGGCACATGTATACATATGTAACAAACCTGCACGTTGTGCACATGTACCCTAAAACTTAAAGTATAATAATAATAAAAAAGAAACCGTGGTATTGGCAAAAGAATAGGTAAATAGTTTTTTTTTGCTCAATTTTGAGTATTTTAAAATACTCAAATACTTATAATTCCCTGCCTTATGAGATTATTTTTGCTCTGAAAAGCTAGCTGTCAAGAGAAATTCAAGGAAAAAAATAGTCTTTTATATTCACTTATTTATGATTTCTGGTGCTCTTCATTTCTTCCTGTATAGCTGGGTTTCCATCTTCAGCCTGAAGAAAATCCTTTAGCAAATCTTCTAGCAGCAGATTATTTCATCTTCTATCTTAAAATGCCTTTACCTTAACCTCATTTTCAAAGGATATTGCACTGGAATATCTGGCTTGATAGTTTTATCCTTTTCAACATTTTGAAAGATGTTGTCAGTTGTCTTCTGCGCTTTATTGTTTTTATTTATTTATTTTATTTTATTTTTTTGGAGACGGTCTCACTGTCTCACCCAGGCCAGAGTGCAGTGGCGTGATCTCGGCTCACTGCAACCTCTGCCTCCCGGGTTCAAGTGATTCTTGTGCCTCAGCCTCCTGAGTAGCACTGGGATTACAGACATATGCCACCACACCTGGCCAATTTTTTGATTTTTAGTAGAGACAGGGTTTTGCCATGTTGACCAGGCTGGTCTTGAACTCCTGGCCTCAAGCGATCCACCTACTTTGGCCTCCCAAAGTGCTGGGATTATAGGCATGGGCCGCTGTGTCTGGACCTGGCCTTTATTGTTTATGGTAAGAAGTCAGCTGTGATTCATATTATACCTCCTCTGTATATAGTGTGTGCTTTTCCTCTGGCTTCTTTCAATATTTTATCTTTATCTTTGGTTTTTATCATTTTTGACTATTATATACCTAGATGTGATTTTCTTTGCATTTATCCTCCTTGGGGTTTGCTGAGCTTTTCACATCTTAATATTTTTCATGAAATTTTAGGGAATTTTGTCCATGGTTTCTTGATGTTTTTCTTGTCCTATTCTCATTTTATTCCCCTATCCTCCTTCTGGAACTCCCATTACACATATTTTAGACTGGTTGATATTTTCCTACAGGTTTCTAAGACTTTATTCATTTTTCTTCAGTCTTTTTTTTTCTTTACTCTCCAGATTGAATCGTTTTTGTTATTTGTCTTCAGTGATTTTACTGACTCTTCTGTCACCTCTAATCTGCTATTAAACCTATCCAGTGAATTCTTTATTTCAATTATTTAACTTTTCAGTTATAGAATTTCTTTTTGGTTCTTTTTGTATAGTGTTATCTGCTGACATTTCCTATCAGTTCACTCATTAAGGCCACCTTTTAAGCCTTTGAACATATTTATAATAGATTCTTTAAAGTCTTTCCTAAATGTAATATCTATACCATATCAGGTTCTGTTTCTTTTCTTTTTTCAGAGACAGGGTCTCACTCTGTCACCAGGCTGAAAAGTGCAGTGGCACAGTCATAGCTCCTGCAGCCTCCAACTCCTGGGCTCAAGTGATCCTCCCAAGTCAGCCTCTTGAGTAGCTAGGACCACAGGCATGTACCACCACACCCAGCTAATTTTTAAATTTTTTTGTAGAGACAAGTCTTTCCATGTTGCCTAGGCTAGTCTCAAACTCCTGGCCTCAAGCGATCTCCCTGCCTTGGCCCCTCAAAGTGCTGGGATTATAGGCATGAGCCTGGCCCTCAGGTTCTGTTTCTATTAGTTGCTTTTTTTCCCCCTTGACTGTGGATTATCATTTCCTGTTTCTTTGCATATTTAGTAAATTTTTGTTTTATACTGGGCAATATGATCATATTCTATATTGTGTTATCTATCTCTGGAGAGTATTAATTTTTGCTTTAGTAGGCTATGCACCTTGACCTTGTGCAGGCTTGTTTTTATGCATTTTAAAGGGTAGGTCTGTAGAAAGCCAATGCATTTTTCAAACTCTTCTAATTTGATACCATTTAGCCTCCAAACTCTATCTCCTCTGTGGATTTTGTCAAGGAATGGCTTTAGACTTTTTTGGGGTGGGTCTAGAGCAGACCTTCATTGACAGTATGGTTTTTATTACTAAAGCATTATCTGTGGGGCATCTCAGCTAGACACCAGCAGTTTTAACAAGGTCTCCCCATTTCTAGCTAGGCCTGAAGGCCAACATTTTCCAGCACTGGAAAATCTTGCTAGTATCTTGTTACATTCTCAACTCCATAGCACCTGCTCTTTGGGAAATCACATGTAGTCTCACTCTCTGCATGGATAGTCCAGACCTTGGCCAAGGACTCATGGGGAGCTCCTACACAGACTTTAGTACCTACTCTTTGTATCTCCCTCTTCTCCAGTGCCCTGCCCCGCAGATTCCAGGTACTTTCACAACTCCAAAATCTATTCTCTGCCTCCTCAGCTTAGTGGGACCACTGTCCTCTGCTTGGGTTCCATGTCCCTGTTCTGTAGATGGGAAAATTTCCCCAGGCAGACACCCAGGGAAATAATAGGACTAACCTGGTGAGTTTCCCTTCTCTCAAGGGATTGTAACCTTGTGCTATCTATTGTCCAATGCCTGAAAACAACTGTCTCATATATTTTTTCCAGTTTTATAGTAGTTTTTGGTTTGAGGGCTCATTTGCTTATTTCATTAATGCTGGGAGGAGAAGCCCCAGTACATGGTTTTGCTGTGTGTTCGTAATGTCATCTGATTGAAAATTTTCTATCTACTTCATCTTTAACAGTTGAAGACCTATGTGAAGAGGTAACTTGATACTGATAATGATCTCTCATTCTTTTTCCTTATCCCTACATGATCTCAGCAAAAATGTAAACTCATGTTTAAATGGACATGGTGGTTTGTTTAGTGGTTATTTGAGTGAGTGAGGACTTGTAGATGGTAAACATTTTAAGTCTCTCATTTTGTAATGGTAGTTTGGCTGTCTTAAAAGTTCAGATTTGGCTGAGTGAGGTGGCTTATGCCTGTAATCCCAGCACTCTGGGAGGCTGAGGCAGGAAGATCTCTCGAGACCAGCCTGGGCAACATAGTGAGACCCTGTATCTACAAAAAATTACAAAAATTTCCCTAAGCAGTTTAATATAAAGAAAAAAAATTAGCTGGGCATTGTGTACACCTGTAGTTCTAGTGAGTTGGGAGGCTGAGGTAGGAGGATCCTTTGATCCCATGAGTTGGAGGCTGCAGTGAGCTATGATCACACCACTGCACGTAGCCTGGGCCACAGAACATGATTCTGTCTCAGATAGATAGACAGACAGACAGATAGATGATAGATAGATAGATAGATAGATAGATAGATAGATAGATAGATAGATAGATAGATATAGATAGATAGATAGACAGATTAAGCAAGTAAAAGAGTCCAGATTCAAAGTTACTTCAGATGTTTGAAGATAGTACTGGATCATCTTCTGGCATTTAGCATTGCTAACTCATGGGGCTTTTTTGCTAATTTAATTTTTTTGGTAGCTTGTAGGGTTTTCTGCTTATCCTTGTTATTTTGGGTTTCATTGTGATGTGTTAACTATGTGGCTTTTAAAATTTTTTCTTTTGCCTTGTTTTTTTCGAAATTTATCCTGCTTGATGTTTGGTAAAACTGTTCAAATAGCACTTATATCTGCCTTTGTTTTATATTTCTCAGTCATTATTTCTTCTGGATCTATTTTTAATGTCCCTTGCCTTTTCTTCTTTTAATTGATATAAAATTCATATACCATAAACACAACCATTTTAAAGTATACAATTTAGTGGGTTTTAGTATATTTTCAGGGTTGTATAACTAATATTTTTTTGGCAGGGTCTCACTCTGTCACCCAGGCAGGAGTGCAGTGGCGTGATCATGGTTCACTGCAGCCTTGATCTCCTGGGCTGAGGTAATCCTCCCACTTCAGCCCTCTGAATAGTTGGGACTAGAGCTGTGCACCCCCACACCTGGTTAATTTTTTTGTTTTTGCTTTTTTGTTTGTTTTTTGTTTTGTTTTTGTTTCTGAGACGGAGTCTTGTTCTCTTGCCCGGGCTGGAGTGCAGTGGTGCGATCTCGGCTCACTGCAAGCTCTGCCTCCCGGGTTCATGTCATTCTCCTGCCTCAGCCTCCCAAGTAGCTGGGACTACAGGTGCCCACCACCAAGCCTGGCTAATTTTTTTTGTATTTTTAGTAGAGACAGAGTTTCACCATGTTAGCCAGAATGGTCTCGATCTCCTGACCTTGTGATTCGCCCGCCTTGGCCTCCCAAAGTGCTGGGATTACAGGCGTGAGCCACTGCACCCTGCCATTTTTTTGTATTTTTTATAGAGATGGGGTTTTGCCACATTGGCCAGTGTAGTCTCAAACTTCTGGGCTCAAGCGATCCTCCCGCCTTGGCCTCCCAAAGTGCTGGGACTATAGGCGTGAGCCACTGCTTCCTGCCTGTATAACTATTATCACTATCCAATTCCAGTATATTTTCATCCAGAAAAAGAAACTGTGTACTCATTAGCAGTCACTCTGCTTACTTTCATTCTCTATGCCTTGGCAAACACTAATCTACTTTCTGTCTCTGTCGATTTGCTTATTTTGGACATCTCATATAAATGGAATCATACAATATGTAACATTTTGTGTGTGAGTTCTTTAAGCATTATATTTTGAAGGCTTATCCATGTTGTTTCATGTAACAGTACTTCATTTCTTTTTATGGCTGAATACTCCCGATTTGGTTAAGCCGTTCATCATTTGATGGACATTTGGGTTGTTTCCACTTTTAGCTATTATGAGTAATCCTGCTATGAGCATTCATATACTAACTTTTCTTTTACATTTGCTCTTTTACTGTGTCCAATCTAACCATCCATAGAGTTTTAATTTCAAACACCGTATCTTTAATTTCTAAGATTTTGTTTTTTTTTGAGAATCTCTCTCTATCGTCCAGGCTGGAGTGCAACGGCGTGATCTCAGTTGACTGCAACCTCCACCTCCCAGGTTCTAGCAGTCCTCCTGCCTCAGCCTCCCAAGTAGCTGGGATTACAGGCGCCTGCCACCGCGCCTGGCTGATTTTTTGAATATTTTTAGTGGAGATGGGGTTTCACCATGTTGTCCAGGCTGGTCTTGAACTCCTGACCTCGGGTGATCCACCTGCCTTAGCCTCCCAAAGTGCTGGGATTACAGGCATGAGCCACCATGCCTGGCCAATTTCTAAGGTTTCTAAAACCCCATTACTTTCTGTTTAATTTACGACAGTGTTTCCTTGTTTCATGGCTTCTTTTTCTTTTTAAAGGTATAAAATATAGATACTTATTTTAAAATCTCTCCCAGATTGTTCTATTAACTTTATTTCCTTAGGTATAAGTGCATTGGTTGATGTGTATTGTAGTTTTCATGGTATTAATATTCTTTGCATGGTAATTTTTAATTAAGAGCTAATTGTTCATGATCTGTTTAATCTGAACACATTTTGTGTTGACAACTGTCCTGTAGGAGGCTCTCTGAGTTGCTGAGCCTTAGCCTTGTATGATGTATACCTAGAATTAATCTTTGTATGGGTGGTAAGATGCAAAGCTCTTGCATCTTAATAGATTATGTAGTTCTGAGTCCTTTCACCACTTACATGAAATGGCTCTCTGGCCCTCATCTCATATCAGTGAGGCTGCTGCCAGAATCCCCTTGGCTGTAACCAACATTCAGGTAAACAGGCAATGCACCTCTAGTCCTTGTTCATGTGTTGGTCCCTTGCTTAGACCTCCTGTGTGTGGCTCTTGCTCTTAAACCTATGAGTGTTACAGTATTAGCTCTATGTTTGTTCCTAGTCTAGGCCCAAATATTATGCATCTTTTTAGTTCTTGTCTACTATTGTGGAATCTCTGTTTTGTTCCCTTTTTGTTGTTCTTTTCAAAGGAGGAGGAAGAAGAACACCTTTCCATTTCTGGTCTATAAAGATTTCTCTTTTCTGGCCAGGTATGGTGGCTTACACCTGTAATCCCAGCACTTTGGGAGGCCAAGGCGGGCAGATCACTTGAGGCCAAGAGTTCGAGACCAGCCTGGCCAACATGGCAAAACCTGTCTCTACTAAAAATACAAACATTAGCCAGGCATGGTGGCGCAACCCTGTGATCCTAGTTACTCAGGAGGCTGAGGCAGGAGACTCTGTTGAACCTGGAAGGCAGAGGTTGCAGTGAGCCAAGATCATGCTACTGCACTCCAGCCTGGGTGACAGAGCAAAACTCTGTCTTAAAAAAAAAAAAGATTTCTGTTTTCTTTTTTTCTCGCCATGACTATGTATTTATTAAGATTTAAAAATGTTTGTATTAATTTATATGTTTGGACAGGAAGATGAGATTTCAGCACATGCTCTATTCATCTTGAAGTCAAAGGCTTTTACTTAGCTATTGTTTCACCTTTTTACATTTAACTATAGTCAACCTATCTGTATTTTTGTGTTTGTGTGTGTGGAGTGAGACTACTGAAATTGATTTCCCCCCAAATATCTACACAATTTATTTTAAATTAGTAAGATTTCTGAAGAATTCAAAGTTATTTACAAACCTTTTCTCATATATCCACATTTACCCCATTTCTGTACTGTCTTACTAATCAAACTGAACTAGGATTCAGGTACAATTTTTTTCTTATTTCACAGAATGGTAATTGAATCACAGAAAAGGGGGGTTGCCTTAGGTCAGAAAGTTGATCAGTGGTGAAACTGAAGATTGACGCAAGACATCCTGGTTTAGTGCTAAGTTCATTAAACTTCAGTGTAGCATACCCTTGCTGTCCTATTATCAAGGGCTTTGTAACAATTAGGTTTGAAAAACAAACTAATGGCAAGAAAAATATTACCCATTAAGATTGATAGCTACAATTTTTGTTTTGTTTTGTTTTGAGACGGAGTTTTGCTCTTGTCGCTCAGGCTGGAGTGCAATGGCATGATCTTGGCTCACTGCAACTTCCACCTCCCAGGTTCAAGTGAGTCTCTCCTGCCTCAGCCTCCTGAGTAGCTGGGACTACAGGAGCATGCCACCACACCCAGCTAATTTTTGTATTATTAGTAGAGACAGGGTTTCACCATGTTGGTCAGGCTGGTCTCGAACTCCCGACCTCAGGTGATCCACCCACCTTGGACTCCCAAAGTGCTAGAATTACAGGTGTGAGCCACCGCGCCCAGCCGATAGCTAGGATTTGATCTTGGGAATGTCCACACTTTTTTGAGATGGTTAAAACATTACGAGATATGTAGCATGAATGCCTTAGGAGAAACTTGTGCTGTTATTTTAGGGCATATTTTTATCATCATTAGGTTTTTAAAGTTTAATTCTTGTATAATATCAACATTGTCAACCTCAATAACAAAGCAGGCCAGGTGCGGTGGCTCATGTCTGTAATCCCAGCACTTTGGGAGGCCGAGGCGGGCGGATCACCTAAGATCGGGAGTTTGAGACCAGCCTGGCCAACATGATGAAACCCCATCTCTATTAAAAATACAAAAAAAAATGCGGCATCATTTCTGAGGGCTCTGTTCTGTTCCATTGATCTATATCTCTGTTGTGGTACCAGTACCATGCTGTTTTGGTTACTGTAGCCTTGTAGTATAGTTTGAAGTCAGGTAGCGTGATGCCTCCAGCTTTGTTCTTTTGGCTTAGGATTGACTTGGCGATGCGGGCTCTTTTTTGGTTCCATATGAACTTTAAAGTAGTTTTTTCCAATTCTGTGAAGAAAGTCATTGGTAGCTTGATGGGGATGGCATTGAATCTATAAATTACTTTGGGCAGTATGGCCATTTTCACGATATTGATTCTTCCAACCCATGAGCATGGAATGTTCTTCCATTTGTTTGTATCCTCTTTTATTTCATTGAGCAGTGGTTTGTAGTTCTCCTTGAAGAGGTCCTTCACATCCCTTGTCAAGTTGGATTCCTAGGTATTTTATTCTCTTTGAAGCAATTGTGAATGGGAGTTCACTCATGATTTGGCTCTCTGTTTGTCTGTGATTGGTGTACAAGAATGCTTGTGATTTTTGTACATTGATTTTGTATCCTGAGACTTTGCTGAAGTTACTAATCAGCTTAAGGAGATTTTGGGCTGAGACAATGGGATTTTCTAGATATACAATCATGTCATCTGCAAACAGGGACAGTTTGACTTCCTCTTTTCCTGGTTGAATACCCTTTATTTCCTTCTCCTGCCTGATTGCTCTGGCCAGAACTTCCAGCACTATGTTGAATAGGAGCGGTGAGAGAGGGCATCCCTGTCTTGTGCCAGTTTTCAGAGGGAATGCTTCCAGTTTTTGCCCATTCAGTTTGATATTGGCTGTGGGTTTGTCGTATATAGCTCTTATTATTTTGAGATACGTCCCATCAATACCTAATTTATTGAGAGTTTTTAGCATGAAGGGTTGTTGAATTTTGTCAAAGGCCTTTTCTGCATCTATTGAGATAATCATGTGGTTTTTGTCTTTGGTTCTGTTTATATGCTGGATTAGTATGTTTATTGCGACACTATTCACAATAGCAAAGACTTGGAACCAACCCAAATGTCCAACAACGATAGACTGGATTAAGAAAATGTGGCACATATACGCCATGGAATACTATGCAGCCATAAAAAATGATGAGTTCGTGTCCTTTGTAGGGACATGGATGAAACTGGAAAACATTCTCAGTAAACTATCGCAAGGACAAAAAACCAAACACCGCATGTTCTCACTCATAGGTGGGAATTGAACAATGAGAACTCATGGACACAGGAAGGGGAACATCACATTCCGGGGACTGTTGTGGGGTGGGGGGAGGGGGGAGGGACAGCATTAGGAGATATACCTAATGCTAAATGACGAGTTAATGGGTGCAGGAAATCAACATGGCACATGGATACATATGTAACAAACCTGCACATTGTGCACATGTACCCTAAAACCTAAAGTATAATAAATAAATAAATAAATAAATAAATAAATAAATAAATAAATAAATAAATAAATAAAAAGAAAAAAACTAGCGGGGCATGGTGGTGCATGCCTCTAATCCCAGCTTCTTGGGTGGCTGAGGCATAAGCATCGCTTAAACCCAGGAGGTGGATGTTGCAGTGAGCCGAGATAGCGCCACTGCACTCCTGCCAGGGTGACAGAGTAAGACTCCGATTAAAAAAAAAAAAAAAAAAAAAAAAAAAAAACACTACATGCCTGAGAGTCATTCTTGAATTTTTCAACCTTCAGCTCTAAATTAGTTCATGTACTAGACTTGTATTTATTACATAATGAGTTGATTTATTAAAAAATACAAGAATATCAGAACTATCAGTTCTGAAGCTATCTGGCATTAAACATGACCTTGTGGAAATTAACATAAAATAAAAATTGATTTAGCAAATGTAAAAAATTGAAAAGGTGAGGTTAAATGTCCTAATCCCATAAAGTAATTCTAAATGTTCAAGCAATTTGCTGATGCATAGCCATTTCCAGTCATATTTTAAATCTTGTAGATAATCTTTTCATCAGGGAAAAGCCTTCTTGGCTCACCAGTTTAATAAACAAATCCAGAAATCCTGGTTCTTATCCAAACTGCTTGTTTGACTTTGTTGCCATTTCTTCTCACACAGAAATACAGTCCATACTGCCCGGAATCTCTGCAAAGCTGACTTGGACTTCAGAGGAAGGCAGCTATTCTCAGGACATGACAGGGGTAACACCCTTCCAGATGATTTTTGAGGCAGGTTTTGTTGTGGTCTTATAAATTACTAATGATTTTATTCTTATTTTTCTGCAAATCTAATAACAAGAAAGAAAAGCCTAGGTCCATCAGAGTTCCAAGCTGAAATGAAATAAGGCAATGGTTCCCAAACTTGCCTGTGCAGACATTAGATCACCTAGGAGCTCCCAAAATACTGTCATCTGTGTCCCACTCTGAGTGATTGTGATTTAATTGGTCTGGGTGTTGTACTTATTAGTCTTCTTGGGCTGCCGTAACAAAATACCACAGACTAGATGGCTTAAGCAATAGAGATTTATTTTCTCACGGTTCTGGAGGCTAGACATCCAAGATCAAGGTGCTGTCAGGGCTGGCTTCTGGTGAGGCCTCTCTTCCTGGCTTGTAGACTACTGCCTTGTTACTGTGTCCTTACATGGCCTTTTTTCTGCATGTGGATGAAAAGAAAGAGATCTCTAATGTCTCTTTATTTTTATTGAAAAATTTTTTGGTAGAGATATGGTCTTGCTATGTCACACAGACTGGAGTGCAGTGGCTATTCACAGGTGTGTCATAGCACACTACAGACTTGAACTCCTGAGCTTAAGTGATCTTCCTGCCTCAGCCTGCCAAGTAGCTGGTAGCTGGGACTACAGGTGGGAACTACTGGCACCTGGCTCTGGTGTATCTTTTTATAAGGACGCCAGTCCTATTAAGATCTGGGATCAGGGCCCTACCCTTATGACCTCATTTAATCTTAATAACCTCCTGAGGGCCCTACCTCCAAACACAGTCACTTTGGGGCTTTGGACGTCAGCATATGGATTTTGAGGGACACATTCAGTCCGTAATAGGTATGGCATAGGCTTTGGAACATTTTTTTAGATCCCAGGTGATTCCTAATATGCAAATGAATTTGAGAACCACTGAAGCCCTTATTTGAATTTGGATCTCCTAATAAAGAAAATTAAAAGTGACTCCCAGTGCAGATCCTACTTGGATACATTTTTATTAGTTTGGTTTAGAGATCTCTTTATCGACTTATTTGTAGTCCAGATTTATGAGAGTGATAATTCATTCTCCATTCCCTTTAACAGTTCTCTCATCTCCTATTTTCCTTCCTTAGAGTTGGTGGAGACATAACGAATTAGAGTGCTTTAAACATTCTCCCAGGAAGCCCTTGGGCAGCCTTTCTCCATGTTTGGATAATTATATGCTCATTCTGAAAGGAATGGGTATGGTATCAGGACAACAGATATCCCTGGCTGTGCCTTATCTTCTTTAGGAGAATGGAGGGTAAACAATCTGGAGCAATTAATGGTTAGTCAGCTCTGAAACTGTTCATGTCAAGTAGTAATAAAAAGGTGATTCCAGTGAACCAAGAAGGGCAATTCTAGGAAATGAGGTTCTGTGTTTCAGTCAGCCTGAACAAGCAGTAAGTTGTATACATAACATTTATATATATTATTTAAGCATCCTGACAAGTCTATGAAGTGGGTAGGATGAGGATTATCACCCCATTTTACAGACCAGAAAGTTGAGATTCAAAGAACTTGACTGACTCTCCCAGTGTCATACAACAGTTAAGTGGCAGAATTAGAACTTGAACCAAAGTCTGACTCTTATAGATCAGGGCTATTTCAATGTTTATTTATTCATCCAGACGTGTGTTTGTTCAAGTCAGTGTCAGTGAGCTAGATACTATCTGTAGGTACAGTGTCTTAAGATATGTTACTTGATCCTGGCCGGGTGCCATGGCTCACACCTGTAATCCCAGCACTTAGGGAGGCTAAGGTGGGTGGATCACGAGGTCAGGAGATTGAGACCATCCTGGCTAACACGGTGAAACCCTGTCTCTACTAAAAATACAAAAAATTAGCCGGGTGTGGTGACAGGCGCCTGTAGTCCCAGCTACTCGGGAGGCTGAGGCAGGAGAATGGTGTGAACCCGGGAGGCGGAGCTTGAAGTGAGCCGAGATGGCGCCATTGCACTCCAGCCCGGGCGACAGAGTGAGACTCTGCCTCAAAAAAAAAAAAAAGATATGTTACTTGATCCCAAGGAACTTGGAATATAAATAGAAAGATCAAGAAGTAAACACGTAATTACAATACGGCGTGATTCCCAGGATGGATGATAGAAGTGAGTCCTGAATGCTATGTTAGCATGGAGGAAGGGCACCTAATCCATGGGAAGAGGTCAAAGTCTGGAGGTCTTGACGAGACTGAAAAATGGATTTGCTGGGTGTAGGAGAGTCTGACACTTGAAAGAATAGGAAGTTGTTATCAGAGTGATAAAGTTTCTCTTATTTTTTTCTTTATTGCAAAAGTAGTGTTTCCCTCAGAAAAATCAAAGTATGATCAAAACAAACATTTGGAATACATATAATTTGGCCTTTCAAGGCAGCCATTGTAAATACCTTGGTGTACATCTTTTCACAATGGAGAGGGACATTTCAATTTAAGATTTTCAGAATGGAACAGTTCCAAGCCGTGGCCATGGAAATAGGTGGCTGGGAATGAGTGGAGGTCAAGGTCATTATTGTTGAAGAGGTCAGGGAACTGTGAGACTAAGTTATTGCTTAGGCTAGTTATCTGCTTGGATGTGGATGTCAGTCAAGATGATGACAGCATTTGGCATACAGAGGAAAACTGTGAGCTTAGTGACCAGGAATCAGCTGGTGATGGACATGAGAAGTAAAATAATAGTATAGTCAAGTGGCATTAGCCTCAAGGGAACAAGGATTTCCTTGTGCATTTCTTCCATTATATCTCATTGTTTTTGGTACTGTGCAGCTACGTAGACAATATTTGAATGAAGGGAATGAGAAGAGATAAAAGGGAGATTGTAAAAGATTTCATCATGCATGCCTCAACTGAGGAGAAAGGTTAAGTAGCAAGGTTCACAGCAAAGACTAATAGAGACATCCATGGAAAAGCTATAATAAATGATCCATTAATTTGGGCTTGGGAGGAAAGTTAATTTCAAGGAAGACTGAGGAAAGTTTCATTTAGGAGAGATAATTGGGTTTTGTGTTTATGCCCACAGCGAGTCTTACATTTTGGGGTTCATTAGGCTGGGTAACATGTCCCTCCAAAAGCAATCTGATTTTATAAGATCTTCTTGACAGCTTTATCCAGTTTAATATTTATTTTTGTAATAATACTAAGTGATCAAGTGAATGGAGTTATACATATATACATACAAACACATATATGCACAAACATATCTATATATTTATACATCTGTACTTCTGTGTGTATGTATCTAAGGTGAGGGGGTGAGAGACAGACTTTCTTCTAGAAAGTGATATAAGGGCTCATGACTGCATAAGTTCATATCTGAAAACATACTTCTATATTCTGTCATATAATTAGACACATTTCAAGGTGAAGGCTAAAACCGTATGATTCAATAGTGGTTTCTGCTGTGCAGGGCTGGCAGCATCTATTTTTTTCATAACAGTAAATAAGTAAGTTCACTGCTTCTGTAGGTATGTCAGGCTGGGGTACTGGGTCTCTAACACCCAACACCCAACTGTAAAAGGCTTTGCCATCTCTCTCTTCCTCTTTATAATAATTTTTTTTTTTTTTGAGACGGAGTCTTGCTCTGTGGCCCAGGGTGGAGTGCAGTGGCACAATCTCAGCTCACTGCAAGCTCCGCCTCCCAGGTTCATGCCATTCTCCTGCCTCAGCCTCCTGGGTAGCTGGAACTACAGGCGCCCGCCACCACGCCTGGCTAATTTTTTGTATTTTTAGTAGAGGCGGGCCGTGTTAGCCAGGATGGTCTCAATCTCCTGACCTCGTGATCCGCCTGCCTTGGCTTCCTAAAGTGCTGGGATTACAGGCGTAAGCCACCGCACGTGGCCTCCTCTCTCTAATAATTCTATGAGTAGATCTTAAAAGGGGCCTCTAACCCCTTTTAAGGGGTTAGTTGTGTTGTATTATCCTCTCTGACCTGACATTAGTCACTTTATCCTAACTCTGGGATGGGTGTCAGTCCTTCTGCTCTATTCCTTTAGCACCTCATTTATCTAAATTTCACATTGTCATATAAATCAGTCTGTCTCATCTACTGAACTGTGAACTCTTCTAATTCTGAGATTGTTTTATTTATTTTTATAAGCCCAGGTACATAATAAGCCACATTAATATTTTATGAGTGAGTAAATGCATATATTGAAGTAGCCATACATAAGCATTGCTTGTCAGGCTCCATAAAAAATAATGATGGATTATATATTACCCCATTCAGATAGCTACCTGTATACACAGAAAATGAACATTTTTGGAGAGGCAGCATTGCATAGTAGAATGTGGACTTTGGAGTTAGTCAGCTCTAGGTTTGAATCCCAGCTACCTGTATACACAGAAAATGAACATTTTTGGAGAGGCAGCATTGCATAGTAGAATGTGGACTTTGGAGTTAGTCAGCTCTAGGTTTGAACTTAACTAGCTGTGTGTGACCTTGGACAAATTAATTAGCTTATTGAGTCTCATTATCCTCTTCTATAAAATGGAGTTATTTCTTACTTGCATAGAAACTGCTTGGCATGTAGCAAGTAATCAGTAAATATCATCATTATTCATTGTAGCCTCTCTCCAGTAGTTGCTCAAGGAACTTTCACTTCGGTTGTCTTACTGTTAGATATAATTAGCCCTCTCTATGATATGCCCTATAATCACCAAGGCTACAAAGCTTTGAAACTGTTCCAAGAAGTTGTTTTGGAAGTGGTAAGTACAGAAAACGCTTTAAAGACTATTGCTTTTTGGTTTAAATATTTTATACTAAAATTTTAAAAATGAAGGATGTGACTATGATATGTATACCGACTGCAGTTATTATTTAATTACCACTGTTTACATGCATGAATAATCCTAGACGTATTTACAGAATTTTCTAATAATCCCCCATCCATTTTGGTAATGATGTTTTGTTTTGTTTTTTTCTGAGATAGAGTCTCACTCTGTCATCCAGGCTGGAGTGCAGCAGCACGATCTCAGCTCACTGCAACCTCCATCCCAGGTTCAAGCGATTCTCGTGTCTTAGCCTCCCAAGTAGCTGGGATTACAGGTGCACGCCATCATGCTCAGCTAATTTTTTTGTATTTTTTTAGTAGAGATGGGGTTTTACCATGTTGGCCAGGCTGATCTTGAACTCCTGACCTCAAGTGATCTGCCTGCCTCAGCATCCCAAAGTGCTGGGATTACAGGCATGAGCCACTGTGCCCAGCCCATTTTTGTAATAATTTTTTCTTTTTTTGTTTTGTTTTTTTTTTTAGACAGAGTCTTGCTCTGTCACCTAGCCTGGAGTGCAGTGGTATGATCTCGGCTTACTGCAACCTCCGCCTTCCAGGTTCAAGCAGTTCTCTGCCTCAGCCTCCCAAGTAGCTGGGATCACAGGTGCCTGCCACCATTCCAGGCTAATTTTTGTATTTTTAGTAGAGATGGGGTTTCATCATCTTGGCCAGCCCTGGTCTTGAACTCCTGACTTCAGGTGATCCACCCGCCTTGGCCTCCCAAAGTGCTGGGATTACAGGTGTGAGCCACCACAGCTGGCCCAATTTTTTCTATTTTTAATCCCAACCTATTGCCACAGTTTTTGACTTCTTTTTCAGTGTACTTATAAAAAAACATTAAAAGGCCAGGTGCAGTGTGGCTTATGTCTATAATTCTAGCGCTTTGGGAGGCCAAGCTGGGACGACTGCTTGAGGCCAAGAGTTTGAGACCAGCCTGGGCAACATAATGAGACCCTGTCTCTACAGAAAATTAAAAAATAAAAATTAGCCAGGTGTGGTGCTACACACCTGTAGTCCCAGCTACTTGGGAAGCTGAGGTGGGAGGGTCGTTGGAGCCCAGGAGTTCGAGGTTACAGTTAGCTATGATCATGCCACTGCATTCCAGCCTGAGTGACAAAGCGAGACCCTGTTTCTAAAAAAAAAAAAAAAAAAAAAAAGAAATAAAATAAAAATGTTGTAATAGTTTATCCTTCTATATTTGCGTGTTTCTTCTTTTTGTGTTATCAAATTTTGACATTTGGGACCTTTTTTTTTTTTTTTTAAACATATACCTAGTACATGGCACTGTATTCTCTGACCCAACAATAAAAACCTACTAATTTCTGATTGTATTTCTTCTTTCATTTTTTTGGACTTCTGCATTTTCTAGGAGACTATTTCTAACTTTGGTTTTAGGAACACTATAATAGTGAGTCAGTATAGGTAAGTGGTTAATGCTAAAGATTTAGAGCCAAATCGACCTGGCTAACCTTGGACAAGCTGTTTAACCTTTTTGAGACTCTTTTGTAAAATATTTATTTTTATTTTCCTTCATTTTTAAAAATCCAGATCCTGCACAATCTTTTATTTATAAAATTTCGGTACCTAATAGAGTTTTTGTGAGGTTAAATGAGATAACATAAATAAGATACCTTAGCACCATTCCTGCAGTAAAGTCTTCACCTAGTGGTAAATCTTATATTTGTAGGGAAGTATTTGTAGTATATTGGCAAGAACATGGGCAATTAGTATTAGAAAGACTTAAGGTCACTCACAAAACAAAAAAAGAAAGACTTACAGTCAAGTTCTGGCTGTACCACTGAACAGCTAAGTGACCTTAGGCATGTTGCTTAACTTCTCTGAGCCTTTTTTAAAAAATCTACAAAGAAGGGGTCAGGCGCGGTGGCTCACGTCTGTAATCCCAGCATTTTGGGAGGCCGAGGTGGGCAGATCACCTGAGGTCAGGAGTTCAAGACCAGCCTGGCCAACACGCAGAAACCCCGTCTCTACAGAAAATACAAAAAATCAGCCAGGCATGGTGGCGTGTACCTGTAGTCCCAGCTATTCAGGAGGCTGAGGCAGGAGAATCGCTTGAAGGTGGGAGGCAGAGGTTGCAGTGAGCTGAGATCACACCACTGTACTCCAGCCTGGGCAACAAGAGCAAAACTCCATCTCAAAAAAAAAAAAATCTACAAAGAAGAGATTGTAATACCTACCTTACAGGATTATTGTGAGGTAGTATATATATAGCAACTGCACAATACTTGTCACATAGTAGCTATTCAATGAGTGATATCTATTATTGTTACCATGTGTAATCTATACTTTCTTTCCTTTTTTTTTTTTTTTTTTTTTTTTTTTTGAGACAGAGTTTAGCTCTGTCACCCAGGCTAGAGTGCATGGGCACCATCTTGGTTCACTGCAACCTCCACCTCCCAGGTTCAAGCAATTCTCCCGCCTTAGCCTCCTGAGTAGCTGGGATTGCAGGCGCATGCCACCACACCTGGCTAATTTCTGTATTTTTAGTAGAGATGGGGTTTCACCATGTTGGCCAGGTTGGTCTTGAACTCCTGACCTCACATGATTCGCCCACCTCGGCCTCCCAAAGTGCCGGGATTACAGGCATGAGCCAACACACCTGGCCTATAATTTAAAATATATGCATCCTTAAAACAGTTCTGTGAGGTCAAAGGGGTAGGTTTTATCCCTGTTTTGCAGATTAGGAAATGAGGTCCAGAGCAGTGATTTTTTTTTTTTTCATGAGTATTTAAGTAATTTTTTTTTACAGAATGAGTACTAGAACACAGGTTTTCTGACTTTTGAGCTTTTTGCTCTTCAGCTTTTCCTTATAAATAAATGTTTGGATTAATGGATTGATGTCAAAAATAGGTTCCTTTTAGTGTTTGCTCCTTCGACTCTGCTCAGATTCTTTTTTAAAAATTTCTGTCTAAAAAAGCATAACTCAGATTCTTAATACAGATTGTTCCAAAGCACATTAGGATGGTGGAGTTATTCTTATCAACTTCAGTCTGAATTACTTTTAAATTTGTCCCCAAAGGTGGTTTTGACATTATGAGTTTTACTCTGATCTTTGTTCTTGTGTCTTCTGAAGTTCCATGTAATAGATACTCTAAACCAAGAAGTGATGGCTATTTAGATTTTCTTTTGCATACAATTCTCATTCCCAGAGATGTCTCCCTTTGGTTGTCCAAAAAGCTTTCTGAGGTATAGTTACTTTTAGAAGAGGAAATACCATAATTAAATTCATTTGTGCTCTTGAGATTGTGTATGTGTGGTAGGTGTTATCGTTGTGTTATTACAGGTTGATGAAAAGCCCAGAACCTTGATGACAGATTGTCTGGTTATAAAGCATTTTTTACGTAAAATCATCATGGTGCACCCTAAGGTAAGCTGTTCCTTTGTACAATAATGATTCTCTTATTTAAGTCATTGTTTTCCAGAGACATTTACTGTGTAGGACATGGACAGATATGATTGGTTCTTTTTCTTTCAATGAAGATGATTAAAACATTTAATTTTTGAGGTCATGGCGGCTCATACCTGTAATCCCAACACTTTGGGAGGCTGAGGCGGGAGGATCGCTTGAGTCCAGGAGTTTAAGACCAGCCAAGGCAACATGGTGAGACTCTGTCTCTACAAAAAAATTTTTAAAAATTAGCCAGGTGTGGTAGTGAGCTCCTGTAATCCCAGTTCCTCAGGAGGGTGAGGTGAGAGGATTGCTTGAGCCCAGGAGGTTGAGGCTGCAGTGAGCCATGATTGTGCCACTGCCCTCCAGCCTAGGTGACAGAGCGAGACCCTGTCTCGGAAAAAAAAAAAAAAAAAAAAAGACAACTTTCAATATTGAATTGATTTGGTTTCTATGTCCTTAAGACAGTTGTTTTTTTTTTTTTTTTTTTTTTTTTTTTTTTTTTTTTTTTTTTAGAGAGACAAGATCTCACTATATTGCCCAGGCTAGTCTCTAACTTCTGGGCTTAAACAATCCTCCCGCTTTGGCCTCCCAATGTGCTGGGATTACAGGTGTGAGGCACTGCACCTGGCCCAAAGCAATCTTTTTTTTTTTATTTTTTTTATTTATTTTTTTTTTTTTTTTTTGAGACGAATCTCACTCTGTTGCCTAGGCTGGAGTGCAGTAGCATGATCTCGGCTCCCTGCAACCTCTGCCTCCCAGATTCAAGCCATTCTCCTGCCTCTGCCTTCCTAGCAGCTGGGACTACAGGTGTGCACCACCATGCCCGGCTAATTTTTGTATTTTTAGTAGAGACAGGGTTTCACTTGCCAGGCTGGTCTCAAACTCCTGACCTCAGGTGATCCACACACCTCAGCCTCCCAAAGTGCTGGGATTACAGGCCTGAGTCATCACAACCGGCCAAGGCAATCTTAATGTTGATTATGTGTTATAGCTGAGAAACCTGTGGATAGAGAGAGCTTTGTTTTGGGTTATTTTCACTTTTTTTATTGCTTTATTGTATCACTTTAGATACCCCTTCCCTCCTCTGTGCTTTGTTTTTTGTTAAACCTAGATAATAAACCTTGCTGTTTATCTCCTTTTCTAAAGTGACTATAAGAACAAATAAGGATTTTTTTTTTTTTTTTTCTGAGACAGGGTTTTGCTCTGTCACCCACACTGGAGAGCAGTGGCTTGATCTCAGATCACTGCAGCCTCCATCTCCCAGGTTCAAGTGATTCTCCTGCCTCAGCTCCCTGAGTAGCTGGGATTACAGGTGAGCACCACTACACCTGGCTAATTTTTGTATTTTTAGTAGAGATGGGGTTTTGCCATGTTGGCCAAGCTGATCTTGAACTCCTAGCCTCAAGTGATCCACCTGTCTCGGACTCCCAAAATGCTGGGATTACAGGCGTGAGCCATCATGCCTGGCCAAGAAATTTTGATAGAATATTTTGAATATTAGAGAGCTAAATTTTTTATTATCTGTAGTTAGATATGTTTATAAAGATAAACACAGTTAAGCATATCTATGACATCCCCCTTCTGCCATCTTCCTACTTTTTGCTTATTGTTTCAGTCACTATTCTAAGTGCTCTTTGTGCACTCGCTCACTTAACTCTTACAACACCCCTTGTGAAGTAAGTTTTATCATCATCATTAGCATTTTGTAGCTGAGAAAACTATGGTACAGAGAGTAAATAACTTGGAGAGTCAGGATTTGAACTTAGTCTGGTTCTAGAGTCACTTCTTACTTTATGTTACACAGAAAAATACAGGTGAAGGGAGAGAATAATTAGAACAATGAGATACACTGGAGAGGATATAAAAATCAGTTGGGGAACAGGAAGAAAAAGCAAAGAAAAAAGCATGGAATGTTCCACATATGAAAATGATAGAAATAAAAATGGATAGTTCCTTTAAAAAGAAGGTGAGGGGGCTGGGTGTGGTGGTTCACACCTTTAATCCCAGCACTTTGGAAGGCCGACTTGGGCAGATTGCTTGAGCTCAGGAGTTCCAGATCAGCCTGGGCAAGATGGTGAAACTCTGTCTCTACTAAAAATACAAAAATTAGTCGAGTGTGGTTCCATGCGCCTGTGGTCCCAGCTACTTGAGGGGCTGAGGCAGGAGAATCGCTTGAACCCAGGAGGTTGAGGCTGCAGTGAACCGTGTTTGCACCATTGCACTCCAGCTTAGGTGACAAAGTGACTCTGTCTCAAAAAAAAAAAAAAAAAAAAAAAAGGGATAGGGGTTGAGAGAATGGCAAAGGGGCAGGGATTTCTGATAATTTGTGACAACCTGGAGCTGTGATATAGGGCTCAATATATTTAAGATTTAGAATTTAAACACAGGCAA
The DNA here is from genome assembly GCF_009828535.3 of Hylobates moloch. Taxonomy (NCBI): domain Eukaryota; kingdom Metazoa; phylum Chordata; class Mammalia; order Primates; family Hylobatidae; genus Hylobates; species Hylobates moloch. The sequence continues at coordinate 85,955,827 of NW_026652280.1, forward strand.
GGATTAAGTATGTTGAGGGAAAATACAAGTGATAAAGAATGTATTTTTCGGCCGGGCGCGGTGGCTCATGCGTGTATCCTAGCACTTTGGGAGGCCGAGGTGGGTAGATCACGAGGTCAGGAGATTGAGACCATCCTGGCCAACATGGTGAAACCTTGTCTCTACTAAAAATACAAATATTGGCTGGGCACGGTGGCTCACGCCTGTAATCCCGGCACTTTGGGAGGCAGAGGTGGGCAGATCACCTGAGGTCAGGAGTTTGAGACAAGCCTGGCCAACATGGTAAAACCCCGTCTCTACTAAAAATACAAAAATTAGCCGGGCATGGTGGCGCGTGCCTGTAGTCCCAGCTACTCAGAAGGCTGAGGAGGATCACTTGAACCTGGGAGGCGGAGGTTGCAGTGAGCTGAGATTGTGCCATTGCACTCCAGCATGGGTGACAGAGCAAGACTTTGTCTCAAAAACAAAAACAAATATTAGCTGGGCATGGTGGCACGTGCCTGTAGTCCCAGCTACTCAGGAGGCTGAGGCAGGAGAATTGCTTGAACCTGGGAGGTGGAGGTTGCAGTGAGCCCAGATTTTGCCACTGCACTCCAGGCTGGGTGACAGAGTGAGACTCCATTTCAAAAAAAAAAAAAAAAATGTCTTTTTCCTGGCTGAGCACGGTGGCTCACGCCTGTAATCCCAGCACTTTGGGAAGCCGAGGTGGGTGGATCACTCACTTGGGTGGTCAGGAGTTCAAGATTAGGCTGGCCAACATGGCGAAACCCCATCTCTACTAAAAATACAAATATTAGCTGGGCACAGTGGCGCGTGCTTGTAGTCCCAGCTACTCGGGAGGCTGAGGCAGGAGAATTGCTTGAACCCGGGAGGCGGAGGTTGCAGTGAGCCGAGATTGCGCCATTGTACTCTGCACTCCAGCCTGGGTGACAGACTGAAACTCCATCTCAAAAAAAAAAAAAAAAAAAAAAAAAAATCTTGTTCCTCTAGGTTCATCCATGTCGCAAATGACAGGATTTCCTTCTTTTTAAAGGCTGACTAGGCTGGGTATGGTGGCTCATTCCTATATCCTAGCACTTTGGGAGGCTGAGGCAGGAGGATCACTTGACCCTGGGAGTTCAAGACCAGCCTGGGCAATATGGTGAAACCCTGTCTCTACAAAAAAATGCAAAAAGTAGCTGGGTGTAGTGGCACATGCCTGTGGTCCCAGCTACTCAGGAGGCTGAGGTGGGAGGATTGCTTGAGCCTGGGAGACCAAGATCACACCACTGCACTCCAGGCTGGGCAACAGAGCAAGACCCTGTCTCAAAAAAAAAAAAAAAAAAACTGTATTCCATTGTGTATATACCACATTTTCTTTATCAACAGAAAGACAAATACTGTATGATTTCACTTATATGTAGAATCTGAAAAAGTCAAATTCATAGTAGAGAATAGAATGGTGGTTACCAGAGGCTGGGAGTGGGTTGAGGAAGGAAATAGGGAGTTGTTAGTTAAAGGGTACAAAGTTTCAGTTAGACAGGAGGAATAAGTTTTTAGAATCTTATTTCACAGGGGGGTGACTATAGTCAATAATAATGAATTATATATTTCAAAATAGCTGAGTAAATTTCATATGTCTCTCACCACAAAAAATGCTAGTAAGTTATGTGTAGATGTTAATCTACTTGATTTAATCACTCCACATTGTATACATATATCAAAACACCACATTGTACCCTATGAATGTATAGTTATAGTTTATCAATTAAAAGTAATGTTAATTTAAAAATTTTTAAACTTACTCTTTTCCTTTAGAGATTAGATACAGAAGTTTTTAATCTGTATCTTGGCTCATGTTAAATCTCACACTTAATTTATTGTTGTGCAGGTCAGATTTCATTTCAGTGTAAAGGTAAATGGAATCCTCTCCACAGAGATCTTTGGGTAAGTTCTTAGGTCTATGGCTTAAGATGATGTTATGGCTCTGCAATTTTTCTCAGCTATTATTGTCCTATTTCCAAAAGATTCACAGTTTGATATCTTGACCCAAAGTCACCTTGAAACTAATTTTCTGACACCCCCACATTTTATTATTTTAGTGGATTCATCCCTGTCTCTAGAGGGGTAAACTGAAAGATTGCCATTTTCCCCCTGGTTAATTAGTTACTGAATTCTAGTAATCGCTGGGGTGGTAGTCGTCATGGGCCAAAATTTGTGTCAAACAGATTGATTTTAGAATCTTTGAGAGATGGCTTAGCTTTCCTTTGCTTTGCAGGGTAGAGAATGAACCCACTTTGAACCTTGGGAATGGAATTGCTCTTGTGGTCGACTCTCAGCATTATGTGAGGTGAAGGCGTAAAGCCTTGTTGTCTCTCTGCATGTTTTACTCTCCTCTCGAGTATGAATGTAGTTAGAAATTGGAAATTGTCTCACTCGTCATTTGTAAGTGCCAGGTGTCAGCTTCTCTATAAGAAAAGCAGAAGTAAAACTTTTTTTATGTTGAAAACTGCTATTTTAAGTTATGTATGTATTTGAATCTACTCTAAATGACCTGAAGACATGCGCCTTCTTCTCTCCAGGCCTTATTTTCTTCTGTAAATGAAATGAAACAGACCCTGCTAGTTTCAATCCCATTTAGGCATGAGAAGAGAAGACTATGAATTTAAAACTTTACTTGAATTCTTGGCTAGAGAGATAGTATGAATACAAAGGAATTCATCGTACCTTATTTTTTGTGCATCAGCATTTTGCATAGGTTTGGAAATCATCTCTCTGCCCATCTCCATCTTCTTCAGACTCCAAGAAAGTAAATCTGGCCAGGCGCAGTGGCTCATGCCTGTAATCCCAGCACTTTGGGAGGCTGAAGTGGATGGATCACTTGAGGTTAAGAGTTCGAGACCAGCCTGGCCAACAATAAAAATACAAAAATTAGCTGGGCGTGGTAGCACATGCCTGTAATCCCAGCTACTTGGGAGACCAAAGCATGAGAATCACTTGAACCCAGGAGGCGGAGGTTGCAGTGAGCCGAGATCATGCCACTGCACCCCAGCGACAGAGCAAGACTCTGTCTCAAAATAAATAAATAAATAAATAAAAAATGTAAAAAATCCATGGAGGAGGTGGTAAACAATATGGAACACACGGAGCCCTTCTGTCTTGCCTTCCTGTGCCATTTAACTACCACAGAATCCAAAGTGAAAATGAATTATATCAAGAAAAGACCTAACATATGCTTAAGTCCAATTAATTTATTTTTTCTTTTTTTGAGACAGGGTCTCACTCTGTTCAACCCAGGTGCCAACATAGCTCACTGCAGCCTCGAACTCCTGGGCTCAAGTCATTTTCCCACCTCAGCCTCCCGAGTAGCTAGTAGCTAGGATCACAGAAATATGCTACCATACGCTGCTAATTTTTTTTTTTTTTTTTTGAGACGGAGTCTCGCTGTGTCGTCCAGGCGGGAGTGCAGATCTCAGCTCACTGCAACCTCCACCTCCCGGGTTCAAGTGATTCTCCTGCCTCAGCCTCCTGAGTAGCTGGGACTACAGGCGCATGCCACCACGCCCGGCTAATTTTCTTGTATTTTTAGTAGAAATGGGGTTTCACCATGTTGGCCAGGATGGTCTCGATCTCCTGACCTCATGATCCACCTGCCTTGGTCTCCCAAAGTGCTGAGATTACAGGCGTGAGCCACTGTGCCCAGCCCATATACTGCAAATTAAAAAAAAAAAACAAACTTTTTTTTGTAGAGATGAGGGTGTTGCCTAGGCCGGTCTCAAACTCCTGGACTGAAGCAATTCTCCTGCCTCGGCCTTTCAAAGAGCTGGGATTACAGATGTGAGCCAACGTGTCCAGCCCTAATTTAGTCTTTATTCATTAGTTTCTGCCTCTATTTATGTGCCCAGAGGCAACACTAGTAGTCAAAGTCTCTTAAGGCTTAAAGAGACTGCCTGTGGTTCTTAGTCTGTTTTCTTATTCTCATCCAAAATTACACCTCAGATGAGAATATTTTTGTCATTTAATATACAGGTAATAATTTCCCTACCCCATATCTTTCTTTAGTGATCCTCTAATAATGAACAATCCTTACAGGTAGCAGCTCATCATCATAGTTGTACTGACACAAATTTAAGCCTTTGAGCCAATTTTTGTAGATGTGTTTCCTTGGATGACCTGATTAGAGAGAAAGGAAAAGGTTCATTAATATTTCCTCTCTATTAATTAATTCATTCATTCTTAATCAGCTTTCTCAGGTTGACTATTTTCTCTCTGTTTAGAAAAGAGCTATTGGAAAGTAACAAAATTTTACTAGATTCTTTCTAGGAGAGAAAGATGGCCTGATTTTTTCTCATTGTTACTATCAAACAGCAACCTCAGACCTCTTCAGCGGAAGGTGTAGCATGTGTGAGAGCAGACTTATAAGTATCATGGGGCCAGTTTTAGGCCATTTGTGATTCATGGGCCCCCTCACACAATGCTGACCTTTGAATGAATTTGGAAATTTGCTCAGAACCAAAGATTTATTTAGTGGAGGAAATATACTTGAGAATAAGAAACAGGCTGGTCATGATGTCTCACACCTGTAGTCCCAGAACTTTGGGAGGCCAAGGCAGAAAGATTGCTTGAGGCCAGGAGTTTGAGACCAGCCTAGTAAACATAGACCCCATCTCTAATAAAATAAAATAATAATTATTTTTCTAGACAACGTCTCACTCTGTTGCTCAGGCTGGACTGCAGTGGTGCAATGTCAGCTCACTGCAACGTCCGCTTCCCAGGTTAAAGGGATTCTCCTGCCTCAGCCTCCTGAATAGCTGGGATTACAGGCGTGCACCATCACGCACAGCTATTGTATCTTTAGTAGAGATAGAGTTTCACCATGTTGGCCAGGTTGGTATTGAACTCCTGACCTCAAGTGATACACCCGCCTCAGCCTCCCAAAGTGCTGGGATTACAGGTGTGAGCCACCATGCCTGGTCTAAAATGTTTTTTTAAAAAGAGAAACTAAGAAGCATCCATTAGTGGCAGCAAAAGCAGGAGCCATGATATCTCTGAAATGCCAGTTTTTCTACTACTTCCATTGCTGTGATTCCCTGAGTGAGACATAAGTTATTTATTCCAACAAAACTGATATGGCAGGTTGTATGGTTGTACATATGCTAGAGGTTATAAAAATAATTTTGAATGTTCTTTTAAATAATTTCTTGAGGAAAAAATGTTAAATTTGACTTGTCTGTTTTCTGACAGTGGACCAAATTTTGGTACAATTGAATCACACTGCAGCAGAATTCACCCTGTGCTAGGACATCCAGTAATGCTTTTCATCCCTGAAGACGTGGCTGGCATGGACTTGTTGGGAGAACTGATACTGACTCCAGCAGCTGCACTGTGCCCCAGCCCAAAGATTTCTTCCAACAAGCTTAACAGGATTTCTTCAGTTTCCATATCCTTTTGATGAAAAGTTCCATCCAGTTATCTTTGAAATGGGTTTTTATATCCCAGTTTTAGGAAAGCCTTTAGTATGTGAATTCTGCATCTACAAATATGTATGATTTGTATAAAAACTTATAATCTAATGTGAAAGCCAAGCTTGAAAATTTTGCCAGGGATCTGAAAACTGTAAAATGTGACACATGCCATGCATTTTTCATACAATCCAATATGACTGAAGCATGAAATGAATGGTGCACAAGGAAGAGATGGGGCTAGAAAAGTAGTCTGGAGTTGAATATGGTAGATCTTGAGTGCCATACTAAGGATTGTGAACTTTATTCTCTGTATAGTAAGAAACCATTAAATGTTTTGGGAGAAGTCTTTAGCAGCATTATAGAGTATGGATGGGAGACAGAAGTTAGTAATACTAAGTAAATAAGTAAGTGAACTGGATTAAAAATAATGAGTGCTTGACGGCTGGGCGCAGTGGCTTACACCTGTAATCCCAGCACTTTGGCAGGCTGAGGTGGGCGGATCACTTGATGTCAGGGGTTTGAGACCAGCCTGGCCAATATGGTGAGACCCTGTTTCTACTAAAAATACAAAAATTAGGCCGTTAGGCCGGGCGTGGTGGCTCACGCCTGTAATCCCAGCACTTTGGGAGGCTGAGGAGGACGGATCACAAGGTCAGGAGTTGGAGACCAGCCTGGTCAACATGGTGAAACCCCATCTCAGTAAACACAAAAATTAGCTGGGGATGGTGGCAGGTGCCTGTAATCCCAGCTACTCAGGAGGCTAAGGCAGGATAATCACTTGAACCCGGCCCGGGGGAAAGTTTCGGGGGGGCAGAAGCGTGTGCTCCCCCCCCCCAAGGGGGAAAAAGAGAAAAATTCCCCCAAAAAAAAAAAAAAAAAAAAAAAAAAAGCCAGGCGTGGTGGTGTACATCTGTAGTCCCATCTACTTGGGAGGTTGAGGCAAGAGAATCACTTGAACCTGGGAGGTGGAGGCTGCAGTGAGCCAAGAACACAACACTGCACTCCAGCCTGGGCGACAGAGCAAGACTCTGCCTCAGAAAAAAAAAAAAGAAAAAAAGATAACAATAATAATGAGTGCTTGAATCTAAAGTGTGGTAGGCATAGAAAGGCCAGACTTATCACCTGAATTAATCAACAAAATGTGGTAACCAGTTCATTATTAAGGTAGGGAGAGATTAGGGGCAGGAAACGTCTAAGGTTGATGTCAGATTTCTATGTCTAGAATAGGCAAATACAGAGAGACAGAAAGTTGATGGAGGGGCTTTTTTTTTTTTTTTGGAGACAAGGTCTGGCTCTGTTGCCCAGGCCGGAGTGCAGTGACACAGTCTTGGCTCACTGCAACCTCTGCTTCCTGGACTCAAACCATCCTCCCACCTCAGCCTCCTAGAGACCACAGGCGCATGCCACCATGCCCAGCTAATTTTTGCATTTTTGGTAGAGACAGAGTTTCACCATGTTGCCCAGGCTGGTCTCAAACTCCTGGACTCAAGCGATCCACCAGCCTCGGCCTCCCAAAGTGCTGGGATTACAGGCATGAGCCACTGTGCTCGGCCTGGAGGGGCTTCTTTTCAGAGTAATGAAAATGTTCTAAAATTGATGGTGGTGGTGATTGCACAACTCTTTGAATATTCTAAAATCCATTTTATTACACATTTAAAATGAGTGAATTGCATGGTATGTGAATTGTATCTCAATAAAGCTATTTAAAAATATTTCCATGAATAACTGACAGAATAATGATACTTTCACCAAGATAAAAAAATATTAATAGCAGATTTAGGGGATAAAGAAGATGAGTTTGACATTAAACATGTTGAGTTTATGGTACCTCAAGACATCTTTTGAACATAGTAAGGAGCTATATAGGAATTTGGTCTGGAACTTGGAAATGGTCAGATTTAGAGATACAGAATTTTAGAGTCTCAGTTTCCTCCATAGGTAAGAGTCGTATAGTGCTGTGTTTAGAGCATGGCACAGGAGTGTAAATGTTGAATTCACTACTAATTAGCTGTGGGACTCTAGGCAACTTACTTAACCAGCCTACGCCCTTACTTCCTCTGCTTTAAAATGAGGATGATACTTATCTCATAGATTTAGTTTCCCTTGCAAAAATTGGTTTTCTGTTCTTTTGGGGTTTGTTTGCTTGTTTTAGAATTAAGTATAATAATCCATGTGAAGCTCCTAGCATATAATGAGTACTCAATAATACTAATAATTGTTATTGTCATATGATTGAAGCTGTAGGAGTAAATGAAGTTATAGAAAAGTATAAACAATGAGAACAGGCCAGACGCAGTGGCTCATGCCTGTAATCCCAGCACTTTGGGAGGCCGAAGCTGGCGGAGCACTTGAGGTCAGGAGTTTGAGACCAGCATGGCCAACATGGCAAAACCCTGTCTCTATTAAAAATACAAAAATTAGCCAAGCGTGGTGGTGCATGACTGTAGTCCCAGCTACTTGGGAGACTGAGACAGGAGAATTACTTGAACCTGGGAGGCAGAGGTTGCAGTGAGCTGATATCACACCACTGCATTCCAGCCTGGGCGACAGAGCAAGACTCTGTCTCAAAACAAAAAAGAGAGAGAACAGAAGAGGCGTGGTATGATAGATGTCAGCTATCTGATGTTGCGTATCAGATATCAAAAGATACCGTAGTATCTTTTAGGGAAGAGGAGGGAGCAGGGTAGTGATGAAGACTATGCTTGGACATTTTCTATTTTAAAACATGCTTTTTCTTTAGATAGTACAGAACAGTATAAAATTAAATAAGTTTCTTCTTCCTCCTCATTCCATCGTCTAGAAGGAATAAGACAAACAAATTGTCTGTCCTCTTGGGGAAAATTTAACAGATAGATATTAGGTAGTGATAAGTGCAATGGAGATAAATAGAACAAAGTAATAGAGAATGATGGAGACGTTATTTTAAATATGGTCAGTGAAGCCTCTTAGGAGATGATGTTTTAAAAAAGAGAGAGAGCTGGCCGGGCGTGGTGGGCTCACGCCTGTAATCCCAGCACTTTGGGAGGCCGAGGTGGGCAGATCACGAAGTCAGGAGATCGAGACCATCCTGGCTGACACGGTGAAACCCCGTCTCTACTAAAAATACAAAAATTTAGCCGGGCGAGGTGGCGGGCACCTGTAGTCCCAGCTACTCTGGAGGCTGAGGCAGGAGAAGGGCGTGAACCCCGGGGGGTGGAGCCTGCAGTGAGCCGAGATCGCACCACTGCACTCCAGCCTGGGTGACAGAGCGAGACTCCATCTCAAAAAAATAAATAAATAAAAATAAAACAAAAAAGAGAGCTAGCTATGAAAATTCTGGTGAGATTTTACTTTCTGAAAGTGGCAAACTTGATAATTTAGACTAACCTTCTCACTGAAGGCAAAGGCTGGATGAAATATTAAAACATCATAAAAGCAGGCTGGGCGTGGTGGCTCACGCCTGTAATCCCAGCACTTTGGGAGGCCAAGGTGGGTGGATCACCTGAGGTCAGGAGTTCGAGACCAGCCTGACCAACATGGAGAAACCCTATCTCTACTAAAAATACAAAATTAACCAGGCATGGTGGTGCACGCCTGTAATCCCAGCTACTCAGGAGGCTGAGACAGGAGAATCTCTTGAACCTGGGAGGCAGTGGTTGTGGTGAGCCAAGATCGCGCCATTGCACTCCAGCCTGGGCAACAAGAGCGAAACTCCAGCTCAACAAACAAACAAACAAATCATAAAAGCATCAAAGAGCTAGTGAAGAGGAGTTTCTGTGCCATGATTTAGGAGAGGTTTGAATTACAGAGAGCTGAGCCTAGCATTGGGGGATGCTTTTGCCCTGGAGTAGTTTGCCAATTAGAGCAAGCAGTTGAGAGGCTAAGATGTATTAATACTTCCAAATCAATGCAGGACAAGAAGGCCAAAGAATCCAGGACCTGCTGAGCTTGGGAGTGCTGCTAAAAACACCTCTTGCCTTGGGCAAGGGATAACTAGATGGCTATATTTTAAGGAGTAAGGTGAACCTGAAATAAATCACTCTTCACATGGACTGTACATGCTTTTTGGTCATCTAGGCAGGCCAGAAAATCTTAAACTTTGAAATTGGATTAGGATGATTTTAGATTTGTTAGTTCTAGATGTCTTATAGAAGCAAACAAAAATTTCTAGAGGAAAATAACTGCATCCTATGTTCCCAATTATTTAACACTTTTTCAAATACAGTGTCCCATGGTGCATATGCACACACACGTGCACAGTCACAAATAACCAGGTGTAAGAAAGGACAAGATAATATGAACAACAGCTAGCAAAAAGTCACAGAAACACCCACTGGGACTCCAGATACTGGTGATATCAGATACTGACTTTAAAAAGTTATGCTTAGCTGGGTGTGGTGGTTCACACCTGTAATCTCAGCACTTTGGAAGGCTGAAGCAGGAGGATCGCTTGAGCCTGCAAGTTCGAGATCAGCCTGGGAAACACAGTAAGACCCCTATCTCTATACAAGTTACCTGAGCATGCGTGGTGCATGCCTGTGGTCCCACCTACTCAGGAGGCTGAAGTGGGAAGATTGCTTGAGCACAGGAGCTCAAGACTGCAGTGAGCCATGATCGTGCCACTGCCCTTCAGCCTGGGTGATGTGAGACCTGTTTAAAAAAAAGATAAAATGAAAAATTATGCTTACTAAGTTTATGAAAATGAAAGCAAAGTTTGAAAATTTTACTAGAAAACTGAAACTGTAAAATATGAAATAACTTTTAACAAGAACAAAACAGAAATGGTAGAATCAAGAAATATAATAACCAATGTTGAATAAAATTTAGTACACAGGTTTAACAGCAGATTAAGTACAACTTAAGTGAATTCGTAAACTAAAAGCTAAAGATAGCAAGAACTTAGCAAAAATAAAGCAAAGAGAGACAAGTCATGGAAAATACAGAAGAGAGGGGTTAACAGAGTAAAGAGTAAAACTGTCTAATGTATATTTAATTGATGTCCAAAAAGAGAAGAGAGAAGAGAAAACGGGGCAGAAACAATATTTAAAGAGTTAATGGCTGAAACAACTGAGACAGATTGGGGGTGTGTGTGTGTGTGTGTGTGTGTGTGTGTGTGTGTGTGTGTGTGTGGTGTGTGTGTGTGTGTGTGTGTGTGTGTGTGTGTGTGTGTGTGTGTGATGGAGTCTCGCTCTGCTGCCCAGGCTGGAGTGCAGTGGTACGATCTGGACTCGCTGCAAGCTCCGCCTCCCGGGTTCACGCCATTCTCCTGCCTCAGCCTCCCAACTAGCTGGGACTACAGGCGCCTGCCACCATGCCCAGCTAATTTTTTGTATTTTTAGTAGAGACGGGGTTTCACCGTGTTTGCCAGGATGGCTGAGACAGATTTAAGAACAGAATAATCAAGCAGTATAAATAAAAAAGATTTCTACACCTAAAGAGATGAAAAACAGAGAAAAATCTTAAAATCAGTCAGGAGGATAAATCATCTTTAAAAGATAAATTAACAGTTGACTTCCCCATACCAACAGAAGTCTAACACTATTAAACTAATAGTGTTAATGTCTTGAAATAAAATCATTACCAACCTAGAATTTCATATCCAATCCAAATATTCCTCAACATAAAAGGTAATAAACTTACCTGTATATTATGTTAAAATTATAATCTATGTAACAAGAAGAATTAATTCAACAGACTTTAGAACATGGTGTTTTGACTATACGTTCTTAGCAGGATATACTCTAAGGATGAAATGGAAGTCCAAAGACCTCTTAAAATTTATTCAGTGGCATGATTGTTAGTAATAATATTGGTATTTTATATTGGAATTATTGTATGCATACTTATGATAAATAATTATGTTAACAATGTTAGGAACCAAAGTTTTTAGCATCAGATAGAAGATATGTGAGTGTAAATTCAGAGAAATAACTATTTTTTAAAGGGGTCTCACTCTGTTGCCCAGGCTAAAGCACAGTGGTGAGATCATAGCTCACTGCAACCTCGAACTTCTGGGGTTAAGCAATCCTCCTACCTCAGCCTCTCCTGAGTAGCTGGGACTACAGGCATGCACCTTCATGCCTGGCTAACTTTTTTATTTTTATTTTTTGTAGAGACAGGGTCTCACCCCCAAGTTTCCAAATTTAATGAAAACTATAAACCTGCAGATTCATGATCAATGAACCCTAAGTGTGAGAAATATGAAGAAAATTATACCAAGTCACATCATAATCAAAGTATTTGAAGCCAGCAATAAAAAAATCTTAAAAGCAGCTGGAGATAAAAAAGACACATTATCTGTAGAGGAACAAAATAATTATGGCAGATTTCTCACTGGAAACAGTGTTAGCTAGAAGAAAGTGGGGTAACATCTTTATAAAGTACTGAGAGAAAAAAGGCAAAATGAAGAATTTTTCAGACATAGAAAAGGTGAAAGAATTTATCACCAGAAGACCTGTATTATAAGAAATGTTAACAGAAATTTTTAGGTAGAAGAAAAATGTTGCCAGATGGAATTCTGGATCTACCCAAAAAAGGAAGAGCACTGGAAGTGGTGGCTCTGCCGGTAGATACAAAATACTTTTGTCCTTTTAAAAACACAAAATATCCTTCTTGAGTTTATAAACCAAAAAGTATCCAAGATAGGTCTCAATCAGTTTAAAAGTTTATTTTGCCAAGGTTAAGGATGTTCCTCAGAGACAGGTCTGTGCCTTTCTCTAAAGATGGTTTTGAGGTCTTCTGTATTTAAAGGGGAAATGCAGGCTGGAGGGGAAAGAGGGAGGGGATGATCACATTATTGAATCCATATGTTACAAGAGAAAAGGAGCAAGTAGGGGAATAGTCAATTATGTATTTGTCTTGTGCTCAGTAAATTGGCCCTTTATATAATAGAAGGTGAACATAAGAGTAGCTACCTGTAGAGGTATTTAACCCTTTATCTGTAGTTACCTGCTTAGGAACAAAAGGAGAGGCAGCTTCTTGCATGACTCAGCTTTCAGCTAAATTATTTCCTTTTGGCATAGTGATTTGGGGTCTTGAGTTTTAATTTTCCTTTCGCAAGTACCTTACCAGAAAAAAAAAAAAATCTTTAAAAAACAAGTCTTGAAGTCCCTCCCTTCAGGACTCCAATTACACATTCCTGAATTAGGCCACCTAAAGTTATCCTGCAGTTCACTGAGGCTTTATTCATTTATGTAGAGACAGGGTCTTGCTGTTTCCCAGGCTGGAGTGCAGTGGCTTGATTTAGCTCACTACAGCCTTGAACTCCTAAGCTCATGTGACCTTCCCACTTCAGCCTCCTGAGTGGCTAGGACTACAGGTGCACACCACCACACCTGGCTAATTTTTTATGTATGTGTGTGTGACATGTCTTGCTATCATTTTCTATATTCTTCATATTTCTTTTTTTTTGAGACGGAGTCTCACTCTGTTGCCCAGGCAGGAGTGCAGTGGTGTGATCTCAGCTTACTGCAACCTCTGCCTCCTGAGTTCAATCAGGCCCCTGAAATGATTTCTGTCTCTACCATTTCAGCCTCCCGAGTAGCTGGGACTACAGGTGCTCACCACCACGGTGAGATCATTTTTGTATTTTTAATAGAGATGGGGTTTTGCCATGTTGGCCAGGCTGGTCTCAAACTCCTGACCTCAAGTGATCCACCCGCTTTGGCCTCCCAAAGTGCTGGGACTACAGGCATGAGCTACTGCGCCCGGCCTGTACTCTTCATATTTCTTATGCTTAGGGTTCATTGATCATGGATCTGCAAAAATATAATGTATAAGGTTTATAACATCTATGGAAGTAAAACGTGTGACAATAGCACAAAGGCCAAGAGGAGAGAAGTGGAAGTATATTGTTGCATTCTTAGACTATATATGAATTGTTATAATATCAGTTGAAGGTAGACTGTGATAAGTTAAAGTTGTATACTAATAAAGCCTGGCAATCCCTAGTTTAATGCAACAGTTATAACTAATAACTTAAAAAAGAGATAAAATGGAATTCCTGGCAGGCATGGTGGCTCTCACCTGTAGTCCCAATTACCTTGGAGGCTGATGCAGAGAGAGGCTCGCTTGAGCACAGGAATTTGAGGCTGCAGTGAGCTATGATCACATCATTGCACTCCAGTCTGAGCAACAGAATGAGACCCTGTCTCTTAAAAAAGGGGGGTGGGGAGAGAGAGAAAACACTTTTTAAAATGTAAAAAACAATTTCTAATCCAAAAATAGAAAAGAGGAAAAAGGAAACAAAGAATACAAGCAACAAATGGAAAAGAGATAAGATGATGGATTTAAACCCAACTATAGCTATATTCATATTACATGTAAATGATTTAAACAACCCAATTATAAGACAACTGCACATCTTGGCTCTTCAAACACTCCCCTCTTATTCTGAGTTTGCATCTTTTTTTTTTTTTTTTTTTTGAGACGGAGTCTGGCTGTGTCGCCCAGGCTGGAGTGCAGTGGCGCAGTCTTGGCTCACTGTAAGCTCTGCCTCCCGGGTTCACGCCATTCTCCTGGCTCAGCCTCCCTAGTAGCTGGGACTACAGGCGCCCGCCACTATGCCCGGCTAATTTTTTGTATTTTTAGTAGAGACAGGGTTTCACCATGTTAGCCAGGATGGTCTCGATCTCCTGACCTCGTGATCCACCCACCTCAGCCTCCCAAAGTGCTGGGATTACAGGCGTGAGCCACCGCGCCTTGCCCTGAGTTTGCATCTTAAAATCCTCTTGCCCTAAACAGTGAGTCAGCCTTAGTTCATGTGTTAATGCCTTCTGAGATTTGTGAGGGAGATTTCATTTATGGGTATAAAGCCTTTCCATAATGCCTCAGTGCCCACTGGGTAGGAATTTTAATCTTCACAATACCTTGTGTTTACCTCGTAAGAAAGAGGATGAAAATGCAGAAAGATAAAGTACACATTCTGGTCTCTGGCCTTGGTTCAGTGGACCAGAAAGGTTAAGCAGTGGTTCTTAATGGGGTAATTTTGTCCTTAAAGGATATTTGACAATGTCTGGAAACATTTTTTTATTGTCATGGAGGGGGTAATGTGAGGAAGGGTGCTACTGGCATTTGGTGGCTAGAGGCCAGGGATGCTGCTAAACATCCTATGGTGCACAGGACTGCCCACCACAGTGAAGAATTATCTGGCCCAAAGAAACCCTGGGTTACAGATAGGGTGAGAGTGGGAATGGAAAGTTCAGAGATAGAAACCATTTCAGGGGCATGCCTTCCTTTGTTTTAGATAATAGGTTTGGAGACAATCAGAGGAAGTTTCCTTCTCAATCTGAGTATACTCAAATACTTCCTAGAAAATATTCTCTTGTATATACTTCTAGCATGTATCACGTTGTATTGGCTTTTATGTCTGTCTCCCATGCTGTAAATATGATAAACTTGAGGACAGGTATTATCTGGATATTCGTCTTTGTACCCCAAGAACTTAGAACTTAAAACAATGTTAACCTGTGGTACCTTTCAAATCTATGATCATGTGAACCAGATGAATAAACTGTCTTAATATTATATCTGTAGCTCACACTTATTAAACCCAGAATAAATTTCTGGGGATCCTAGTGGATCTGTCTCTGGTGCCTCACATCTGTCTTCAGTGTGGAAAAGGCTTAATATGTAACTGCATAGGCTGAGCATGGTGGCTCACACCTGTAATCCCAGCACTTTGGGAGGCCGAGGTGGGCAGATCACAAGGTCAAGAGATCGAGACCATCCTGGCCAACATGATGAAACCCTGTCTCTACTAAAAATACAGAAATTAGCTAGGCATGGTGGCCTGCACCTGTAATCCCAGCTACTTGGGAGGCTGAGGCAGGAGAATTGCTTGAACCCGGGAGGTGGAGGTTGCAGTGAGCTGAGATGGCGCCATTGCACTCCAGCCTGGGTGACAGAGCGAGACTCCATCTCAAAAAAAACAAAAACAAAAACAAAAACAAAAAACAAAAAAAAAGTAACTGCATAGCACATTTATGGGAGTGTAAACCAGGTCAGTGTTATGTTTGTTTTTTATACAAGTGAATACATAGCCATAAGATACTAAAATTTGACAGTTTTCTTTAGCAACTACACATATTTCTATATGGACCTTTGGGTCTGCCTCTGATATTGTCAACTTGGGAGCAGCCAATGACTACTTTCTTCAAAGATACCTCTTCTTTAATTGACTGGAAAAAATACCATTTGTGTATGATACCCAATTTGGATCTCAATTTGGATAGAGGTATATCCTCCCTCTTTCTGCACAGGAATTAAGAAACTTGAAGAATATTAGAGAAATGAAATGTGAATAGAATGTATATATAAAAATATGACCAGAGATCTGATGGCCCAGGTTGGGGTTTAGGGGTCGGGGTCTGGCCAAATGTGAGAGACCACTTGAAGTGAGGCAAACAGGTGTCAAACAGGGAAAGCTCTTTCAGAGCTTGTTTTGGCATTGCATGGTTTTTGTTTTTGTTTTTGTTTTGTTTGTTTTGCTTTGTTTTGAGACAGAGTCTTGCTGTGTTGCCCAGGCTGGAGTGCAGTGGTACGATCTTGGCTGGCTGCAACCTCCACCTCCCGGGTTCAGGTGATCCTCCTGCCTCACCCTTCCGAGTAGCTGGGATTACAGGTGCCCGCCACCATGCCTGGCTAATGGTTTTTTGTATTTTTGGTAGAGACGGAGTTTCCCCATGTTGGCCAGGCTGGTCTTGAACTCCTGACCTCAAGTGGCCCACCCGCCTCAGCCTCTCAAAGTGCTGGTATTACAGGTGTAAGCCACCGCGCCTGGCCTGGCATTGCATGTTGATACTGGTTCTCCTCTTACTTCCTCTGCTGCCTCCTCTATTCCTGGTCCTTCTGTTAGATACTTGTTCAGAGGATTTCTAATGTACCTAATCTGTCAACTCTGGGCCTTCACAAAGGTGAGTAAGGGAGCAATGATACCTCTGAACTACTGTGGAAGAGAAATGCTTCATAATGAACTGAGAAAATCCACATAAAATTCCTTAGAAAAAATTAAAACACATACAAATGCAAGATGTAATAGTATTAGGCCTAGGAAGCTGGCTGTAATATTCACGTAAGCTCTAACCACACCAGCTTTGGGTGAATCATGCTAAAAGCTGGAGGTTAATAACTGAGCTAATAAAACTGGGAAATTGGAGTATGCGACCATGGGCTGATATCTAGGAGGGGTTGCAGTTTTGAGATTGACTGTTCTAACTAGAATCCTTTGAAATTTAGAAGGTAGTCTGGTCGTCTGG
This sequence comes from Hylobates moloch, assembly GCF_009828535.3. Taxonomy (NCBI): domain Eukaryota; kingdom Metazoa; phylum Chordata; class Mammalia; order Primates; family Hylobatidae; genus Hylobates; species Hylobates moloch. The sequence continues at coordinate 85,972,505 of NW_026652280.1, forward strand.
CTCCTGAGGAAGATGACCAGTAGGGAAGAGGTATTCTGCGGCTATGACTGGTATGAGAAGATTGAAGCCTACTGGGATGGGGCAGTATCTTAGAGGGAATGATAGACTCCACCGATTTCAAATAGAGATATGACTGGTGAATTTCTAGGGATCTCCATACCTCCTTTTCTCTTTCATTTTGGTTTTTGGGCTTTGCTGATTTAGTTTTTTGCCAATTCATGGTCCTGAACTTTCTCAGTTAACTTTGGAAATGAATAACATAGAAAATGTCCTCTCATCTCCCTCCCTTATTACTCTAAAGGACAGAACCAGGATCCACATGGAGGTACTTCTCTACATGGATCTGAAATATAGGACTACCCTGATTGTATTCTAAAGGATCCAGGTGCTAGAAAGTGACCACTGGGCAATGGATTACATTTGGGGATACAAATACATAGTATTGGGTCTAAGAGCACAGATTTTTTAGTCAGTCTGGCAAAATCTAGAACTCAGTTCCACCACTTACTGGCTCACGATGGACGAGGTATTTAACCTATCTGTGCCTCTTTTCTTATCTGTAAAAGGGCATAAGAATAGGTCCTATCCGATACTGTTGTTGTGAAGTCTAAATGTTGAAATAGTACATAAGCATTTGATGCAGTACCTGGCATGTAACACAAATTAGCTGTTGTCATTACACTCAGGTGAATCTAACCTCTTACCAGCCATACCTGCCTTAGAAAGTTGTACAAGGAATCAGTGAATTTATTGTGTAGTGCCTCTCAGTAATGTAAAGGAGTGCTGTTTGGTTTGCATTTTACACACCTAGTTACTATTTTAATGTTCTTTCTGTGAGTCATTATGATTTGCTTCCATCATGTGGATAGAGAAACAGGTTCAGGAGGGTAAATGAGTGTTCTAATTTAGATCTCCTATTCTCATATCCTTCTTTGTTCAGAATACAGGTTCTGTAGTCACTTTGTATTTCGAGGGCTTTACTTATCTTGGAAATTCGTGTAATATCTTGTCCTCTAGATTTGGTGCTTCCAGATGTGAGTTATCAGGTAGAATCCAGTGAGGGGGATCAGTCTCAGAATATGGACCCTCAAGGACAAACTCTGCTGCTTTTTCTCTTTGTGGATTTCCACAGTGCATTTCCAGTCCAGCAAATGGAAATCTGGGGTAAGTATAAGAGAATGGGGTTGCCAGCTGGGGTGTGCCAAATGCTAAGACAGAGGGAAATTTTATGTAATGCACACATCTAAATTAGATATATTTCTGTAGAATAAAGAAGTTCAGTGAAAAACTTTGCTTAATAAAATGAATATATCCTATAGAAAAGATTCATATATTGATGCATCGCTTAAATGATGACATTTCTAGATCTGGTTGGCCAGAAATCAACAGACACTTCATATATTGCTCCCTAGGGATCAGCGGTTCTCAGTGTTAACCGCACAATATATTACCTGGAGAGCATCTAAAATACTCACTCCCCAGAGATTCTGATTTCCAGATGGACTGAGGTGGGGCTCAGGGCTCAGTATGTTTTTAAAATTTTTTTATTTTTAGAGATGCTCTGTCGTCCAGGCTGGAGTGCAGTTGCGTGAGCATAGCTCAATGCAACATCAAACTCCTGGGCTCAAGTGATCCTCCTGCTTCAGCCTCCCAAGTAGCTGGGCCTACAGATGCATGCCACCACACCTGGATAACTTTTTAATTATTTTTTGTATTATTATTTTTTGTATGGAGGTCTTGCTTTGTTGCCCAGGCTGTTCTCAAACTCCTGGCTTCAAGTAATCTTCCTTCCTCGGCATCCCCAAGTGCTTGTCGGTATGTTTTTAAAGTTTCTCAGGCTGGGTGTGGTGGCTCATGCCCGTAATCTCAGCATTTTGGGAGGTCAAAGTGGGTGGATCACTTGCAGCCAGGAGTTCAAGGCCAGCCTAGCTAACACGGCGAAACCCCACTTCTACTAAAAATACAAAAATTAGCTGGCATGGTGGCGGCTTCTTGTAATCCCAGCTATTCGGGAGGCTGAGGCAGGAGAATCTCTTGAACCCAGGAGGCAGAGGTTGCAGTGAGCCGAGATTGTACCACTGCACTTCAGCCTGGACAAGAGATTGAGATGCTGTCTCAAAAAATAAAATAAAATCACTTCTCAGGTGATTCTGATGTATAGCAAGGCTGGGAACTTTTCATCATCATGCTGCCTTTCCAGGTGGATTAAAAAATGCACACCTGTTCTTATTCAGGTATGCAACAGGGAACCTTTGGTGTTTATCTGCTAGATGGGTGATAATTTGTTATCAATCAGAAAGGTTATCTATGATAGAGATAAAACAGTGGTTTCATTTTCTGGTCCATGAAACCCATGCATCAGAATCACTGGATGATGATGATGATGATGATTATTATTTTTGGGACAGAGTCTCCCTCTGTGGCCCAGGCTGGAGTGCAATGGCGCGATCTTGACTCACTGCAACCTCCACCTCCCGGGTTCAAGCGATTTTCCTGCCTCAGCCTCCTGAGTAGCTGGAATTACAGGCACACGCCACCACGCCTGGCTAATTTTTGTATTTTTAGTAGAGATGGGGTTTCACCATGTTGGTCAGGCTGGTCTCGAACTCCTGACCTCATGATCTACTCACCTCAGCCTCCCAAAGTACTGGGATTACAGGTGTGAGCCACCACACCCGGCCATTATTATTAGTTTTGTAGAGACAAGTTCTGAACTCCTGGGCTCAAGTGATCCTCCCACCTCGGCCTCCCAAAGTGCTGGGATTACAGGCACGAGCACTCACACTGGCCTCAAGTGATTCTTAAATAGAGTAAAATTTGAAAACCACTGAGCATGAGCAGGAGTTGGCTTCTGCTTTTTAATCCAATAAACCCTGGGACATAAATTTAAGTGTTTCTCAATGCCCCCCTAATCTTTGAGGAAAGTTACGAGGAGAAGGGGAGCTTATACAAATTTGGGGAAAGGTTCGTAAGCCTCCCTTCTGGTGCTTCTGATATGTCTCTGTTCTCCTTTTTCTATGGGCCAATGTGTTTTCGTGGGACTCTATTCTCCAGGCACTCTAGTGCTATTTGGTGTGGCCCTGCTCCTACTGAGTCATAAGAAAAAAGAGACTGCTTACAACACCAGATCAAAAGAGCTCATGTTGACTGCTGTCGATTATTTATTGAACAAACCATTGTTGGCTGTGGTATTCTTCCTGCTACCTTCCTTCTGAGCCTCTCAGAAGTAAGATAAGGCAAATTTTTCCCTGCCTTTTCCCAACATGTGCTGTACACACTGTAGGAGAGAAGCACTGTTTACTGGGGCTTTGGCTTGTAGCTCTTTATTTGAGGAGCTAGTGGTCTTTGGTGCGCTGCCATTCTGATGATTAATGCCAGGGGAATGGAAAATAGAAGACACCTAAACTAATGTGAGGTTTCCTAGGGCTGTTTCCTGTGGCTTATGCTCACATAGACAGAGGCTGGTAAGAGCAGCAGCTTATTATTGTGGAAAAGACATCAGGGTAGAATCAAGAGACAGAGACCTGGGTTTAATTTTAGCACTGATACCAACTTCCTCAATGATTTTTGGGAAGCATGTCACGTAAATCTGAGCCTCTCTTTTCATATCTTTAACATGAGATTGTTAGGCTAGGCCCCATCAAAGGCCCCTCCAGGTCTAAAACCCTCTTAAGACTTAAGATCTGCTACCTTCTGGCAGGCTTTTTTTAAGGTCTGCCAGAAGGTAATCCTCAGATAATGCAAGCCTGATATGATAACATGTTCTGAGCCCTAGAGAACATTCCTTAAGAACTCAGATTCCTCAGAAACACAGTATTATCATTCCTGAACTACTGTGATAATTTGTACGTTTCTGTTTAGCTTGACTCTGAAGGCCTGCAGTATCTCAGTTGTTGTACTCAGTATTGGATTTAAAAGAAATTCATCAATGTATTAGTAAACACAGTAAGTCACATCTCACACATCTGGTAATTTAAGACTAGCCTCTGAAGAAGATGCACAGTGAGGGGAGGTAGATACAGACATAGTGATAATTTTACCTTCTCTTCCCCCTTTTCTTTCTCATATCCTTAAAAGCTTTCTCTAGAGCCTCTTCTTCTAGGAAACAGATTGTTCAAAGTTAGTCTGTTTCCATGTGTCTTTAAGAAAATTACTTAATTGGCCTTATGGCCACCTACCTTGTCATGGTAACTTTTCTGTGATTAACTCATTTTTTTTTCTTGTGACTAACTCATTATTTTCCCCAATGTCAAAAGCATTTGGTGGTCAAAAGTTTTAGGACTGAACTTAGACTCTTAAATTAAATGTCTGCTTTCAAAAGAGATCTGATTTCTTGAAGCTATTCTTAAAACCAAACTATGGGCCAGGCGCGGTGGCTCACGCCTGTAATCCCAGCACTTTGGGAGGCCGAGGCGGGCGGATCATGAGGTCAGGAGATCGAGACCATCCTGGCTAACACAGTGAAACCCTGTCTCTACTAAAAAATACAAAAAAATTAGCTGGGCGTGGTGGAGGGCGCCTGTAGTCCCAGCTATTCGGGAGGCTGAGGCAGGATAATGGCGTGAACCCTGGGGGCGGAGCCTGCAGTGAGCCGAGATCGCGCCACTGCACTCCAGCCTGGGTGACAGTGAAACTCCGTCTCAAAAAAAAACAAACCAAACTGTGGAAAATACCAATCTAGATGATATATTAACATAGCAATAGAAATATTTTGAAATTGTACAGTGTACATTTCAAAACACTTTATGGGCCAGGCACTGTGGCTTGGCACCTGTAATCCCAATACTTTGAGGGGCCAAAACAGGAGGACTGCTTGAGCCCAGGAGTTCAAGACCAGCTTGGGCAACACAGCGAGACCTCATCTCTACATATAAAAATTTGCCCGGGCATGGTGGCTCACACCTGTAATCCCAGAACTTTGGGAGGCTGAGGCAGGCAGATCACACTGAGGTCAGGAGTTTGAAACCAGTCTGGCCAACATGGCGAAACTCCGTTTCTACTAAAAATACAAAAATTAGCTGGGTGTGGTGGCAGGTGCCTGTAATCCCAGCTACTCGGGAGGCTGAGGCAAGATAATCACTTGAATCCAGGAGGCGGAGGTTGCAGCGAGCCGAGATCACACATTGCACTCCAGCTCGGGCAACAAGAGCAAAACTCTGTCTGAGAAGAAAAAAAAAAAAAAAAGTTGGCCAGGCTTGGTGGTGGTGCACACCTGTGGTCCCAGCTATTTGGGAGGCTGAGGTGGGAGGATCACTTGAGCCCCGGTGGTTGAGGCTGCAGTGAGCCGAGATCATGTCACTGCGCTCCAGGCTGGGCAACAACATCCACAAAACACTTCGTGTATATTATCGCAGTTTATCTACACAACATACCTGTGAGAGCAGGTGGTATAAAGCCATTTTCTATACTGAAGAAAAGATTTCATCACCACTAGTTGATGGCAGAATTGGCCCTAGAATCTATGTTCTCCCTGACTCCAGCTCCAGAATCCTTTTGAGCTTACCATATATTACCTTCCCTACCAGGAAAGCATCATGGTGCCTTGTGGTAGAAAATGTTCTTCTGGCTTGCATTTTTAATACAGTCCTGGAAAAAGGCAGCCAGTTTTAGGCTGCTTCATCATAGAATTCTGAACACTGAAAACAAAGAATAATCAAGAAGGATTTTCTCCAGGTGACCCGTAAATTTGGCTTCCTGTGCCTGCTGCATCGGGATCATTAAATGGTGGCCTGTTGTTTGATGGCATAATTTTTTTGCCTGTTGCTCTCACATGTTAACTTTTCTGAATGAGGCTGAGCAATGGTGCCTGTGGTTACTTTAACAGAGATAATCCCCCATTTAAAAGGACCTCATACCAACAGTTCTGTGTCATCTCTGTGAATTTTAACCTTTTCTTTACCACGGTACATCTGAAAGCACTGCCACAACAGTGATGTTCACATAGACGTAGAGTAGGGTTAGACAAACCCTATAGGACCTTTGCTTCTCCCTTTCTCCCTTTCTCCTCTCCTTTGGGAGTCACTAGGATTGTTGTTTATAGTACATGGTATATATTTCTGCTATGAATTAAACAGGATCCCTTATTTGTTTCTTTAAAAAATAATGTCATTCTCCACCTTAATTTTCCTGAGCTTTCTTAGATGTATAAGTAGGCATTAGGTAGGTTTGTAAGTTGCTGGGAGATTTTGTCTAAAAAAAGGTAATTATTTGTGGATATGTAGAGGTCTCTTCTTCTAAGAGGCATCTTTCCCACTCCCAGTCCTGACTCAGAGCACACGAACAGCAATCTTGAAGTAGTTATCCTCGCTCATGGTTAATCCTTGGATAATGCAAGCCTGATACCATGTTCTGAGCCCTACTGAACATTTCTTAAGAACTCGGATTCCTCAGAAACCAGTGTTATCATTCTTGAACTACTGTGATAATTTGTACACCTCTGTTTAGCTTAACTCTGAAGGCCTGCAGTATCTCAGTTGTTGTACTCAGTATTGGATTTAAAAGAAATTCATCAATGTATTAGTAAACAAGTGCCTGAAATCTTACACATCTGGTAATTTTTTTTTTTTTTTTGAGACGGAGTCTCGCTCTGTCACCCAGGCTGGAGCGCAGTGGTGCAATCTCCGCTCACTGCAAGCTCCGCCTCCCGTGTTCACGCCATTCTCCTGCCTCAGCCTCCCAAGTAGCTGGGACTACAGGTGCCCACCACTGCGCCTGGCTAATTTTTTGTATTTTTAATAGAGACGGGGTTTCACTGTGGTCTCGATCTCCTGACCTCGTGATCCGCCCGCCTCGGCCTCCCAAAGTGCTGGGATTACAGGCCACATCTGGTAATTTAAGACTAGCCTTTGAAGATGCACAGTGAGGGGAGGTAGATATAGTGATAATTTTACCTTCTCCCTCCCCTTAGGAGTCTATACTTTGCTCACAACTCATCTCAATGCCATCCTTGTGGACAGCCACAGTGTAGTGCAAAGTTCCATCCAATTCACTGTGGACAAGGTCTTGGAGCAACATCACCAGGCTGCCAAGGTAATAAGGAATTCACAGCCTCTTTTCTCCTATTCACTAAGAAAAAGATAGCAAGCATATATAGCAGGCAGGGCCCAGGAGCCTTTCCTCCCTTAATGCCCCTTCCTCTCCTCTTCTGTCACCTGGGTGATCTTGTAACACTGCATCTAGCCTACAATTCAAACTTTAGCTTAGATGGATCACTGTAACCAGCTTGCTTAGTCTTACCTCCTAGTAGGTGTGTTTGGGTAAATAGGGAAATAATTAATAGGGAAAAATGGCTGATAACACACCTCTTCCTTATCCGTATAATTCCCCTTCCCACATAGACTTCCGGAGCTGCTGCTTTGCTGTGTCTTACATTCTTCCCCCATTTTCCTAATTCTTCACACCACCGCTTTCTCTCCTTACCTGATTTTCTACATCCATCCATCCTGTGTACTTTTGGTAACACATTTCTTACCTCATACGGCCCCCTTTTCAGGGAAAAAACAACCACACTAAGAGAGCAGAACTAAAAGCTTTTTTTTCTTTTCCAAATAGTGTGTCTGTTTTCTTGACCAGTGTCCTATTGCTTGTCTTCTCTAAATGTGTCTGTGTCAGTAAGTCACCTCTGTGAAATGCGAGAACATTTTAAAATTTTATTTTAATTCCCTAAGTGTTATGATGTAAAAATATGTGAGGATCTCAGTAACTTTTGTTGATGGATAGGAAGAATTATTGAAATCCTGCTCTGATGGAAATGTGTGGGCCCTCTGGGATTCTCTAAACCACATCTTGGGATTCACGCAGTCTCCTCCTTACTTGTTATATTTCCCAGGCTCAGCAGAAACTACAGGCCTCACTCTCAGTGGCTGTGAACTCCATCATGAGTATTCTGACTGGAAGCACTAGGAGCAGCTTCCGAAAGATGTGTCTGCAGACCCTTCAAGTTAGTAGGAGATTGGGATTGGGGATGCTAAAAAGTGCCAGGGTTTTGGCTGGGTATGGTGGCTCATGCCTATAATCGCAGCACTTTGGGAGGCCAAGGTGGGAGGATTGCTTGAGCCCAGGAATTTGACACCAGCCTGGGCAACACAGAGAGACGCTGTCTCTACAAGTAATTAAAAAATCACCCAGGTGGGGTGGTGCACACCTGTGGTTCCAGCTCCTCAGGAGGCTGAGGTAGGAGGATCAGCTGAGCTGGGATGTTGAGGCTGAGCCATGATCACGCCACTGTACTCCAGCCTGGGCAACAGAGTGAGACCTGTCTTAAAAAAAAAAAAAAATGGCCGGGCACGGTGGCTCACGCCTGTAATCCCAGCACTTTGGGAGGCCGAGGCGGGTGGATCACGAGGTCAGGAGATCGAAACCATCCTGGCTAACACAGTGAAACTCCGTCTCTACTAAAAATACAAAAAAAAAATTAGCCGGGCGTGGTGGTGGGCGCCTGTAGTCCCAGCTACTCGGGAGGCTGAGGCAGGAGAATGGCGTGAACCCGGGGGGCGGAGCTTGCAGTGAGCCGAGATTGCGCCACTGCACTCCGGCCTGGGCGACAGAGCGAGACTCCGTCTCAAAAAAAAAAAAAAAAAAAAAAAAATGCCCAGGGCAGTGGCTCATGCCTGTAATCCCAGCACTTTGGGAGACCAAGGCAGGTGAATGACCTGAGGTCAGGAGTTTGAGACCAGCCTGGCCAACATGGTGAAACCCTGTCTCTACTAAAAATACAAAATTAGCCAGGCGTGGTAGCAGTTGCATGTAATCTCAGCTACTTGGAAGACTGAGGCAGGAGAATTGCTGGAACCCGGGTTGGGGAGGTTGCAGTGAGCCGAGATCACCCCATTGTACTCCAGCCCAGGTGACAACAGCGAGACTCCATCTCAAAAAAACAGGATTTTAACGACATTCTGCTGCTTATCTTTGTAAAATGTACAGTATTTTTAGAAACATTATTTTATTTGCTCCACTGTGATGCTACGTAGTACCAGCCTTAAGAAATATTTGTTGAATAGTAGTATGTATACCATTTTACAAATCAGAAAACAAGTTATTTAAGATTTCTCCTTTCTTTAGGTCACACAGCTAGTTAAGAACAGAGCTAGGGCTGGGTGTGGTGGTTCACGCCTGTAATCCCAGCACTTTCGGAGGCCGAGGCGGTTGGATTGCTTGAGGTCAGGAGTTCACGACCAGCCTGACCAACATGGTAAAACCCCGTCTCTACTAAAAATACAAAAATCAGCCAGGCGTGGTGGTGCGCGCCTGTAGTCCCAGCTACTCAGGAGGCTGAGGCAGAATTGCCGAAACCCGGGAGGTGGAGGTTGCAGTGAGCCAAGATCACCCCACTGCGCTCCAGCCTGGGTGACAAAGTGAGATTCCGTCTCAAAAAAGAAAAAAAAAAAAAAAGAACAGAACTAGGACTAGATCAGTGATTCCTAATCTAATTCCTTGTTGAAAAACGCTCTCATGGTGACAGAATACACTGGAAATAACTGAGCAACCTTACCTATTATGTTTATGTGGCAATACGGAATCAGAGGCTCAGGTTAAAATCCTGACTCATTTACTTATTATGTTTAGGCCTATAGTTCTGAGACTTGTCTACAAATTGGAAAAAGTAATAGTACCTCACAGAGTTATTATGAAGGTGAGAGCTAAATGTGTGCTATGGTCTGAATGTTTATATATCCCCAAAATTCATATGTTGAAATCCTAACCCCCGAACTGATAATATTAGGAGGTATGAGGCCTTTAAGAGGTGATTTAGGTCATTAGGCCCTCATGAATGGGATTAGTGCCTTTATTTTTATTTTGTTATTATTTTTTGAGTCAGAGTTTCACTCTTGTTGCCCAGGCTGGAGTGCAATGGCATGATCTTGGCTCACCGCAACCTCCGCCTCCTGGGTTCAAGCAATTCTGCCTCAGCCTCCCGAGTAGCTGGGATTACAGGCATGCACCACCATGCCTGGCTAATTTTGTATTTTTTTTTTTATTATACTTTAAGTTTTAGGGTACATGTACACATGTACATAGGTTAGTTACATATGTATACATGTGCCATGTTGGTGTGCTGCACCCAGTAACTTGTCATTTAACATTAGGTATATCTCCTAATGCTATCCCTCCCCCCTCCCCCCACCCCACAACAGGCTGTGGTGTGTGATGTTCCCCTTCCTGTGTCCATGTGTTTTCATTGTTCAATTTCCACCTATGAGTGAGAACATGCGGTGTTTGGTTTTTTGGCCTTGCGATAGTTTGCTGAGAATGATGGTTTCCAGTTTGATCCGTGTCCCTACAAAGGACATGAACTCATCATTTTTTCTGGCTGCATAGTATTCCATGGTGTATATGTGCCACATTTTCTTAATCCAGTCTATCATTGTTGGACATTTGGGTTGGTTCCAAGTCTTTGCTATTGTGAATAGTGCCCCAATAAACATACATGTGCATGTGTCTTTATAGCAGCATGATTTATAATCCTTTGGGTATATACCCAGTAATGGGATTGCTGGGTCAAATGGTATTTCTAGTTCTAGATCCCTGAGGAATCTCCACACTGACTTAATTTTGTATTTTCAGCAGAGACAGGGTTTCTCCATGTTGGTCAGGCTGGTCTCAAACTCTCAGCCTCAGGTGATCCACCCGCCTTGGCCTCCCAAAGTGCTGGGATTACAGGCCTGAGCCACTGCGCCCAGCCGGATTAGCGCCTTTATAAAAGAGGCCCCAGGCCGGGTGTGGTGGCTGATGCCTGTAAGTAATCCCAGCACTTTGGGAGGCCAAGGTGGGTGGATCACCTGAGGTCAGGAGTTCCAGATCAGCCTGACCAACATGGTGAAACTCTGCACTACTAAAAAAAAAAATACAAAAAAATTAGCCAGGCGTGGTGGTAGGCGCCTGTAATCCCAGCTACTTGGGAGGCTGAGGCAGGAGAATTGCTTGAACCTGGGAGGCGAAGGTTGTAGTGAGCTGAGATCGCACCATTACCCTCTAGCCTGGGTGACAAGGGCGAAACTCCATCCCCCCACCTCCCAACCAAAAAAAAAAAGGCCCCAGAGAGACCCTTGCCCCTTCTGCCATGTGAGGACACAGGGAGGAAGTGGGCAGCCTACAGCCCAGAAGAGGGCCCTCACCAGAACCTGACCATGCTGGCACTTTAATTTCAGATTCCCTGCCTCCAGCACTGTGAGAAATCAGTTTCTATTGTTTATAAGCCACCCAGTCTACAGGAATTTGGTATAGCAGCCCGAATGGACTAAGACAGTGTCAAAGTGCATAGCATACGGTAGATTCTCAATAAATGTTACTGTTTCCCTTGTATTATCAATGGGCAACATATCATTCCATATTTGTTGCTTCTTTTTTTTTTTTTTTTTTTTTCTGAGACAGTGTCTCGCTCTGTCACCCAGGCTGGAGTGCAGTGGCACAATCTCAGCTCACTGCAAACTCCGCCTCTCGTGTTCACGCCATTCTCCTGCCTCGGCCTCCCAAGTAGCTGGGACTACAGGTGCCCGCCACCATGCCCGGCTAATTTTTTTGTATTTTTAGTAGAGATGGGGTTTCATCGTATTAGCTAGGATGGTCTCAATCTCCTGAGCTCGTGATCCGCCCACCTTGGCCTCCCAAAGTGCTGGGATTACAGGCGTGAGCCACCGTGCCCAGCCTTCTTCATTTTTTTGGTATAGTTTTCTTGAAAAGCTAGTATAACACAAAAAATATTTTAAAATAACTAATAAAATTTATCACTGTAATTTTTACTCATTATCTCATATATAGTTGTAACCAAAGCATTCTATTTTCATATATAATGACATTTTCCCCATTTCAACAGTCTTAGAATTTTTAGTTAATATCCCACCGTACTGTTTAAATCTAATTTAATAAACCATTCCTCTGTTAGACATTTGTTTACATTCTTGCTTATATGGTGGTTCAGTTAATACCTTTATGTAATATCTTCTTTTGAATTATTTTCTAGAACAAATTTCTATAAATGGAGTTATGAGTCGAAGTATACAACACATTTATAAACTAGTGCATTTTAACATAGCTTCAACTTTCTAGGTCATGTGGATAGCACAGGGTAGTGAAAAGAACACTATATTGGGAATTCTAAGGTATCCATTAAAGCCCTAACTTTGGTACTAACTAGCTGTGAGATCTTGGGTGGGTCACTTCTTTTTTTTGAGACGGAGTTTCGCTCTTGTTGCCCAGGCTGGAGTGCAATGGTGCGATCTCAGCTCACCGCAACCTCCGACTCCCAGGTTCAAGCGATTCTCCTGCCTCAGCCTCCCAAGTAGCTAGGATTAGAGGCATGCGCCACCACCCCTGACTAATTTTTGATTCTCCTGCCTCAGCCTCCCGAGTAGCTGGGATTATAGGCATGCGCCACCACGCCCGGCTAATTTTGTATTTTCAGTAGAGACAGGGTTTCTCCATGTTGGTCAGGCTGGTCTCAAACTCCCGACCTCAGGTGATCCACCCGCCTTGGCCTCCCAAAGTGCTGGGATTACAGGCGTGAGCCACCGCACCCAGCCCACTTCTCCTTTTTGAATTTCAATTTTCTCATCCATAAAATTAGTGTGTTGTATTAGGTTATTACCCTGGTCCCCTTTAATTCTAACATCCTATAATTATATATTTACAAGTAGAAAGCTGTTACCCATTTCCTGTGGGTACAAACTGTATTATTTTGTTCCTCTCCTCCCTAAAAGACTCGTCAGAAAAAAAAAGTCTCATATCAGCCTCAGTTATGCAGTAGAACCTGTGCTGTCTTGGAAACTCTTCTTATAGAAGAGCAGTTTATATAACCCCTTCATGAACAGATGGATCTTCTGGATATTTATCTCCTACAGAGATGGGAGAACAGGCTGGGCGCAGTGGCTCACACTTGTAATCCCAGCACTTTGGGAGGCTGAGGCGGGTGGATCACCTGAGGTCAGGAGTTCGAAACCAGCCTTGCCAACATAGTGAAACCCCATTTCTACTAAAAATGCAAAAATGAGCTGGGTGTGGTGGTGGGTGCCTGTAGTCCCAGCTACTCGGGAGGCTGAAGCAGGAGAATCACTTGAACCTGGGAGGTGGAGGCTGCAGTGAGCCAAGATTGTGCCACTGCACTCCAGCCTGGGTGACATAGTGAGACTCTGTCTCAAAAAAAAAAAAAAAAAAAAAGGGAAAACAAAGACCTTCTTTGAAGGATCTGGCTTAGATGACTGAAGTGGGAAGACATATAGGAGCCACAACTGCTTGTCTTATACCAAGTATCTCAGGCCTTCTTTTTTCCTCTACTGCCTTCATGAAGACTAAGAAAACTCCTAACTTTAATGGCTTGCCTACTATCTGCCTCCTCATCTCCCTGTATAAACTTTCTGTGAGAATTTCCCCCCTTGGTTTCCAGTACTGGAACTCAGCATGTTCTATTTCTGGCCCATTTTAGGCAGCTGACACACAGGAGTTTGGGACCAAACTGCACAAAGTATTTTGTGAGATCACCCAGCACCAATTTCTTCACCACTGCTCATGTGAGGTGAAGCAGGTAAGTGTAAATAATCAGTACTTTGGTGGGAATCTTCCATTTTGATATATAGGAATCCTGAATTGAGGGTGGGTAGGTACAAGTGTTTCAGACTGCATAATCTGAGGTCAGCCTTTCAGCAAGGAAGTCAGTGAAACAAAATCATCTCTTTTATATTTCTCAGGAATGACTATCCCACTGGTTGCCTGGTGTCCAATGTCTTGAAAACCGTTGTTTCATATGTTGTATCCAGGATTTTTGTTATTTCAGGCAGGAGGGTAGATTCAGTCACTGTTACTCCATCTTGTCCAGAAGACACTGTAGGATAATTTCATCTTTAATCTCTCTTATTTATTCATCCTATATTTTTAGTTCCAGATAAGTCAGTCGTACTGACTGGAGCCAAGAGAGCCAGAAAAGTGGGCTTCAGTTAGACAACTACTACCAGCTACACCTGGAATCTGGAGAAACAGAATTTCCTGCTAGGATCTCCCTTCACTCATTAGAGGAGACCATCACAAAACCAGTTAAAAGCTATTTGACCTCCTTGAGGGTAAAGACCCTAACTAAGGAAATTCTAGATCTCCAGCATCCAAAAAGGTGAAAAGATAAAAGTGGTTTGTTTGTTTGTTTGTTTGTTTGTTTGTTTTTTGAGATGGAATCTTGCTCTGTTGCCCAGGCTGGAGTGCAGTGGCATGACCTCAGCTCACTGCAACCTCTGCCTCCCAGGTTCAAGTGATTCTCCTGCCTCAGCCTCCTGAGTAGCTGGGACTACAGGCACACACCACCACACCCAGCTAATTTTTGTATTTTTAGTAGAGACGGGGTTTCACCATGTTGGCCAGGCTGTTCTCGAACTCCTAACCTCAGGTGATCCGCTCACCTGTGCCTCCCAAAGTACTGGGATTACAGGCTTCAGCCACTGTGCCCAGCCCATAATTGACTTTTTAAAGCACAAATAGTAACACTGTATTATAATAGTTATTACCTATGGAGAAGTAAAATATATGACAATAATAGCACAAAGACCAGGAGGAAAGAAATGGAAATATGCTATTGTAAGGTATTATACTATATGTGGAGTGATATAATACTAATTGAAGGTGAACTGATAAATTAAAAATAAAAGGAACCAGCTGGACATGATGGCTCACTCCTGTAATGCCAGCACTTTGGAAGGTCAAGACAGGTGGATTGCTTGAGCTCAGGAGTTCAAGACCAGCCTGGGCGACATGGTGAAACCCTGTCTCTACAAAAAAAAAAAAAAAAAATTAGCCAGTCACGGTGGCATATGCCTGCAGTTCTGGTGGGAGGCTAAGGTGGGAGGATTGCTTGAGCCTAGGAGATCAAGGCTGCAGTGACCCAAGAATGTGCCACTGTACTCCACCTGGGTGACAGAGCGAGACACTGTCTCAAAAACAAATAAATAAAAGGAACCATTAAAATAACACAACAAGGCCAGGCATGGTGGCTCATGGCTATAATCCCAGCACTTTGGGAGGCCGAGGTGGGCAGATCACCTGAGGTCAGGAGTTCGAGACCAGCCTGGCCAACATGGCAAAACCCCATCTCTACTAAAAATACAAAAATTAGCCCAGTGTGGTGGCGCGTGCCTGTCATCCCAGCTACTTAGGAGGCTGAGGCAGGAGAATCACTTGAACCTGGGAGGCGGAGGTTGTAGTAAGCCAAGATCACGCCATTGCACTACAGCCTGGGCAACAAGAGTGAAATTCTGTTTCAAAATAAATAAATAAAACAAAATAACACAAAAAGGAGTTATAACTAATAAGTCAAGAAAGGAGATAAAATGGAATCATAAAAACTCAACCCAAAAGACAGAATGGCCGGGCGCAGTGGCTCACACCTCTAATTCCAGTACTTTGGAAGGCTGAGACGGGCAGATCACTTGAGGTCAGGAGTTCAAGGCCGACATTGTGAAACCCCATCTCTACTAAAAAAAAAAAAAAAAAAAAAAAAAAGCCGGGCACGGTGGCTCACATCTGTAGTCCCAGCTCCTTGGGAGGCTGATGCAGGAGAATTGCCTGAAGCCCGGGGGCAGAGGTTGCAGTGAGCTGAGATCGCACTACTGCACTCCAGCCTGGGCGACAGAGTAAGGCTCTGTCTCCAAAAAAAAAAAAAAGGCAGAAAATGAGGAAAAGGGAACAAAGAACACATGAGACTAATAGAAAACACTTCTCGAGATGATATATTTAAACCCTATCATATCAACTATCCCATTAACTGTTAATGGTCTTGCCAAGTGCAGTGGCTCACGCCTGTAATCCCAGCACTTTGGGAGGCCAAGACAGGCAGATTGCTTGAGCTCAGGAGTTCAAGACTAGTCTGGCCAACATGGTGAAACCCTGTCTCTACAAAGTATTAAAAATTTAGCTAGGCTAGGCACAGTGGCTCACATCTATAATCCCAGCACTTTAGGAGGTCGAGGTAGATGGATCACTTGAGGTCAGGAGTTCAAGAGCAGCCTGGCCAATATGGTGAAACCCTGTCTCTACTAAAAATATAAAAATTAGCCAGGCGTGGTGGCACACACTGTAGTCGCAGCTACTCGAGAGACTTAACCCAGGATTCGGGGGTTGCAGTGAGCCGAGATCACGCCACTGCACTCCAGTCTAGGCATTGCAGCGAGACTCCGTCTCAAAAAAAAAAAAAAAAAAAAAATTAACCGAGGCCGGGCATAGTGGCTCACGCCTGCAATCCTAGCACTTTGGGAGGCCAAGGCAGGTGGATCCCTTGAAGCCAGGAGTATGAGACCAGCCTGACCAACATGGTGAAATTCTGTCTCTACTAAAAATACAAAAATTAGCTGGGTGTGGTGGCACATGCCTGTTGTCCCAGCTACTGGGGAGGTTGAGGGAGGAGAATCGCTTGAACCCGGGAGGCGAAGGCTGCAGTGAGCCGAGATCGTGCTACTGCACCCCAACCTGGGCAACAGAGCGAGACTCCATCTCAAAAAGAAGGAAAAAAAATTAGCTCAGTGTGGTGGTGCACACCTGTAGTCTCAGCCACTTGGGAGGCTGAGGCAGGGAGGATCACTTGAAAATGGGAGGCAGAAGGCCGGGCGCGGTGGCTCATGCCTGTAATCCCAGCACTTTGGGAGGCCGAGGTGGGCGGATCACGAGGTCAGGAGATCGAGACCATCCTGGCTAACACAGTGAAACTCCGTCTCTACTAAAAATACAAAAAATTAGTCGGGCGAGGTGGCGGTCACCTGTAGTCCCAGTTACTCGGGAGGCTGAGGCAGGAGAATGGCGTGAACCCAGGGGGCAGAGCCTGCAGTGAGCCGAGATCGCGCCACTGCACTCCAGCCTGGGCGACAGCGAGACTCCGTCTCAAAAAAAAAAAAAAAAAATGGGAGGCAGAGGTTGCAGCGAATCAGGATTGCACCATTGCACTCCAGCCTCAGTGACAGGGTGAGACCCTGTCTCAAAAAAACAAAAAAAGTAAATGGTCTGAATAATCCAATTAAAAGGCAGAGATTTACATCTTATACAAAAATTAATTCAAGATGGATTAAAGACTTAAATGTTAGACCTAAAACCATAAAAACCATAGGAAACCATAAAAACCCTAGAAGAAAACCTAGGCAGTACCATTCAGGACATAGGCATGGGCAAGGACTTCATGACTAAAACACCAAAAACAATGGCAACAGAAGCCAAAATTGACAAATGGGATCTAATTAAACTAAAGAGCTTCTGCACAGCAAAAGAAACTACCATCAGGGTGAACAGGCAACCTACAGAATGGGAGAAAATTTTTGCAATCTACCTATCTGACAAAGGGCTAATATCCAGAATCTACAAAGAACTTAAACAAATTTACAAGAAAAAATCAAACAACCCCATCAAAAAGTGGGCGAAGGATATGAACAAACACTTCTCAAAAGAAGACATTTATGCAGCCAACAGACACATGAAAAAATGCTCATCATCACTGGCCATCAGAGAAATGCAAATCAAAACCACAATGAGACACCATCTCATATCAGTTAGAATGGCGATCATTAAAAAGTCAGGAAACAACAGATGCTAGAGAGGATATGGAGAAATAGGAACACTTTTACACCGTTGGTGGGACTGTAAACTAGTTCAACCATTGTGGAAGACAGTGTGGCAATTCCTCACGGATCTAGAACTAGAAATACCATTTGACCCAGCGATCCCATTACTGGGTATGTACCCAAAGGAGTATAAATCATGCTGCTATAAAGACACATGCACACGTATGTTTATTGCGGCACTATTCACAATAGCAAAGACTTGGAACCAACCCAAATGTCCATCAATGATAGACTGGATTAAGAAAATGTGGCACATACACGCATGGAATACTATGCAGCCATAAAAAAGAGATGAGTTCATGTCCTTTGTAGGGACATGGATGAAGCTGGAAACCATTATACTGAGCAAAACCATCATTCTCAGCAAACTGTTACAAGGACAGAAAACCAAACGCTGTATGTTCTCACTCATAGGTAGGAAATGAACAATGAGAACACTTGGACACAGGGTGGGGATCATCACACACCAGGGCCTGTCATGGGGTAGGGAGGGGGAGGGATAGCATTAGGAGAAATACCTAATGTAAATGATGAGTTAATGGGTACAGCACACCAACATGGCACATGTATCCATATGTAACCTGCACATTGTGCACATGTACCCTAGAACTTAAAGTATAATAATAAAACACACACGAACACACACACACACACACACACACACACACAAAAGGCAGAGATTGTTAGACTGGCTAAAGAAGCAAGAGCCAACACAATATGCATCTACAAGAATCCCACTTTTAATATAAAGACAGAAAAAAATTAAACATATAAAAATCGATATGCCATGCTTACCCTAATAGAGCTGGAGAAGCTATTGTAATATCAGACAAAGTAGATTTCAGATCAAAGCATATTACCTGAGATTAAGAGAGTGATTTCATAATAATGAAAAGATCAATTAATCACAAAGACAATAATCCTAAACATTCATGCACTTTTTTTTTCTTTTTTCCCCTTTCATGCACATGTTAAGAGAGCTTTAAAATACATGATACAGGCTGGGCACTGTGGCTCATGCCTGTAATTCTAGCACTTTGGGAGGCCAAAGTGGGCGGATCACGAGGTCAGGAGTTAGAGAGCAGCCTTGCCAACAAGGTGAAACCCCGTCTCTACTAAAAATATAAAAATTAGCTGGGCATGGTGATGCACGCCTATAATCGCAGCTACTTGGCGGGGGCTGAAGGAGAATTGCTTGAACCCAGGAGGCAGAGGTTGCAGTGAGCTGAGATCACGCCACTGCGCTCCAGCCTGAGCGACAGATTGAGACTCCGTCTTGGCAGCAGGGGGGCGGGGGGCGCGGAACATGATACAGGCCGCATGTGGTAGCTACTCCTGTAATCCCAGCACTTTGGGAGGGCGAGGTAGGTAGACCACCTGAGGTCAGGAGTTCGAGACCAGCCTGGCCAACATGGTGAAACCCTGTCTCTACTAAAAATACAAACAGCCGGGTGTGGCGACATGCACCTGTAATCCCAGCTACTTAGGAGGCTGAGGCAGAATTGCTTGAACCCAGGAGACAGAGGTTGCAGTGAACCAAGATCACACCACTGCACTCCAGCCTGGGCGACAGACTCTGTCCTAACGAAAACAAAACCATGATACAGGGGGGCTGGGAACGATGGCTCATGCCTATAATCCCAACACTTTGGGAGGCCGAGGCAGGTGAATTACTTGACCCCAGGAGTTCAAGACCAGCCTGGGTAACATGGCAAAACCCCGTCTCTACAAAAAAATAGAAAAATTAGCCAAGTGTGGTGGCACACGCCTGTAGTCCCAGCTACTCGGGAGGCTGAGGTGGAAGAATTGCATGAGCCCAGGAGGCAGAGGTTGCTATGAGCTAAAATCATATCACTGCACTCCAATCTAGGTGGCAGTGAGACCCTGCCTCAAAAATAATAAATAAACATAAAACTAATAGAACTACAAGGAGAAATAGACAAATCCAAAATTATATTTCGAGATTTCAACATAATTCTCTCAATAATTGATAGTTATGATAAGTAGAGACAGAACAATGCTTTCAATCACTTTGACCTAATTGGCATTTATAAAAACACTCTGTTCAACCACAGAATAATATACATTCTTTTCAAGTGCACAGGCACTTTCAGCAAGATAGAACATATTCTTTTTTTTTTTTTTTTTTGAGACGGAGTCTCGCTCTTGCACCCAGGCTGGAGTGCAGTGGCGCGATCTCGGCTCATTGCAGGCTCCGCCCCCCGGGGGTTCACGCCATTCTCCTGCCTCAGCCTCCCGCGTAGCTGGGACTACAGGCGCCCACCACCTCGCCCGGCTAATTTTTTGTATTTTTAGTAGAGACGGGGTTTCACCGTGTTAGCCAGGATGGTCTCGATCTCCTGACCTCGTGATCCGCCCACCTCGGCCTCCCAAAGTGCTGGGATTACAGGCGTGAGCCACCGCGCCCGGCCAAGATAGAACATATTCTAAGGGCATTAAATATGTCTCAATACATTTTAAAGGATCTAAGTCATAAAAGTATGTTTCTGACTATAATAGAATTATTACAGCAAAATCAATAAAAGAAAGATATCTAGAAAATCCCCAAATATTTGGAAACTAAATGACACATTTATAAATAACCTATGAGTTAAACACAGAAATCAAAGGGATATTAGAAATATTTTAATTAAATGGAAAAGCAAATTATCAAAATTTGTAGGATGTAGCTGATGTATTTAGAGGGGAAAATGCATGTGTTAGAAAAGAAAAAAGGCTCAAATCCATGACATCACTTTCCAACTGAAACTAGAATAAGAGCAAATTAAACACAAATTAAACAGAAGAAATGAAATAATAAAGATCAGAAGGGAAATCAGTAACACAGAAACCAGAAAAACAATAGAGAAAAATCAATGAAACTAAAAGGCGGCTCATTTAGAAGATTAATAAAATTGATAAACATTTAGCCAGACTAATCAGAATAAAACGAATGAACACAAATTGTCACTATCAGAAATCAGAAAGGTAGCATCAGATATTAAAAGGATTATCAGAATATTTTGAACAACTTTACAGTACATTTGACAACTTAGATGAAATTGACAAATTCCTTGAAAGATACGAAGCTCACTCAAGAAGAAGTGCCCCTATGTACCTGATAGCACTGTATCTATTTTTAAAATAGAATGTTTAAAAACCTTAACATAATATCCTCAATATATAAAGAACTCTTAAAACTCATTAATAAGAACACAACCCGGTTTTTTTAAATGGGCAAAATATTTGAACACACTTCACGAAAGAAGCTACAGATACACAAATGGCAGATAAAGACATAAGATGCCCAACATCATCAGTCACAACAAAAGTTCAAAGAAGAACCACAATGAGAATCATTTTATACCACTGGAATAAAAGGACTGACTATACCACATGTTGACAAGCATGTGGAAGAAAGAACTCACATACACTGTTTGTGGAAATGAAAAATGGTACAAGCACTTCAGAAAACAGTTAGCAGTTTCTTAAAAAGTTAAATATACACCTATCATATGACCTAGCTCTTTCACTCCTAGGTATTTACCCAAGAGAAATGAAAGCATATCTCCACACAAAGACTCATACACAAATCTTCATGGCACTTTTGTTATAGCCCCAAAAATGAGACACAACCCAGTATCAACAGGTAAATGGATAAACAAATTGTAGTAGATTCATATAAAGGAACACTATGTGGCAATAAAAGGAAAGAACTATTGATACACACAGTGACATGGATGAATCTGTGAATAGCATGGTGAGTGAAAAAATCGAGAAATAAAGGAGTACATACTGTTTGATTGCACTTACATATAATTCTATAAAATGCCAACTAATCTATACAGGTCAGTGGTTACTAGAGGATGGGAGGTGGGAGAGTTGGAGGGAATGATTATAAACGGCAGCAGGACGCTTGCAGGAAGATGAATATGTTCATTATGTTGATTGATGGTTTCACAGGTATGTACATGTGTACTTAAAAATTGTACATTTTCGGCCAGGTGCGGTGGCTCACGCCTGTAATCCCAGCACTTTGGGGGGCTGAGGCAGGTGGATCACGAGGTCAGGAGTTCAAGGCCAGCCTGGCTAAGATAGTGAAACCCCATCTCTACTAAAAATATAAAAAAAATTAGCTGGGCATGGTGGCAGGCGACTATAATCCCGGCTACTTGAGTGGCTGAGGCAGGAGAATTGGTTGAACCTGGGCGGCAGAGGTTGCAGTGAGCTGAGATCATGCCACTGCACTCCAGCCTGGGCAACATAGTGAGACTCTGTCTCAAAAAAAAAGAAAAAAAAGCAAAAAAATTGTACATTTTCTATATATGCAGTTTACTCTGTCAGTTTATATCTCAATAGTTATAAAAACTATGGACACTGTTTTTTTTTTTTTTTTTCTTTTTTTGAGATGGAGTCTTGCTCTGTCGCCCAGGCTGGAGTGCAGTGGCGCGATCTCGGCTCACTGCAGGCTCTGCCTCCCGGGTTCACGCCATTCTCCTGCCTCAGCCTCCTGAGTAACTGGGACTACAGGCGCCTGCCACCATGCCCGGCTAATTGTTTTTTCTATTTTTAGTAGAGACGGAGTTTCACCGTGTTAGCCAGGATGGTCTCAATCTCCTGACCTCGTGATCCGCCCGCCTCGGCCTCCCAAAGTGCTGGGATTACAGCACTTTGAGCCACCGCGCTATGGACACTGTTTCTGAGAAAATGAGTAATAGGGCCTTTGGTACCTCCTCTGCATCTGCTCTGCCCCTTGTACTTCTGCTTGCCTGATTGGGTGGGGAAGTTTAGGTGCCCAGGCACCCAAGGATCAAAGCATCTTATGGACTTGACCATCCTCCTGTTCAGTGTGACTAGAGAGGCAGTAAAGCCGTCAGTGCTCCCTTCACCACACCTTTCATGGCTGGCTGTGCCTTCTAGGATGCACTTCCCAGGAATGCGTCCGCTGTTCCTTTCAGCTGCTTCACCGCAAATACTCTTGCCAGTTTCCCTCTGACTTGGAAAGCTGCTGTCCATGCCTTGCGCAAATAAAGGTAAAATCCATTATATCAGTTTCCTGGGATGCTGTCAGAAATTAACATCAACTTGAAGGTTTAAGAACAATCCAAATTTATTGTGTCATAGTTCTGGAGGCCAGAAATCCAAAATCAAGGTGTTGGCAGGGCCACACTCCTTCCAGAGTTTCTAGAGGAGAGTGCTTCTTTGTCTTGCCTCTTCTAGCTTCTGATAAAAACTGTTCCTTAGTTTCTTGTAGTTTGCGTAACTCCAAACTGCAACTCCATCTTCACATTGCTTTCTCTCTGTCTCTCAAATCTTTCTGCCCTTTTTTTTTTTTTTTCCGAGACCAAGTCTTGCTCTGTCACCCAGACTGGAGTGCAGTGGCAACGATCTCGGCTCACTGCAACCTCCACCTCCTGTGTTCAAGCGATTCTCCTGCCTCAGCCTCCCTGGGATTACAGGCACCTACCACCATGCCCAACTAATTTTTGTATTTTTAGTAGAGACAGGGTTTTGCCATGTTGGCCACGCTGGTCTCGAACTCCTAGCCCCAGGTGATCTGGCTGCTTTGGCCTCCCAAAGTGCTGGGATTACAGGTAGGTAATTAGGGATTTAGGGCCCACCCTAAATCCAAGCTAATCCCATCTTGCGATCTGGAATTACATGTGCAAAGACTTTTCTCAAATAAGCTCACATTCACAAATTCTGGGGGTTAGGATTTGGACATATTTGGGGTGGGGAAGAATGCAGTTCACTACAGCGATCCACATCTTCAGCTTTCTAGGGACAGGTTCAGGGTAAGGCATGTGCTGTTATCATAGGACCCAGGATATATGCGCAGAGGGACTCTTCAGGATCTAGGAGTGTTTCAGCCTCTGAAGTACTTTTACTTGGGCCTCTGTGGTATCCCAGTAAGACCTAAAAAAGATAATCCGGGCCAGGCGAAGTGGCTCACTCCTGTAATCTCAGCACTTTGGGAGGGCAAGGCAGGTGGATCACTTGAGATCGGGAGTTTGAAACCTGTCTGGCCAACGTGGCAAAATCCCATCTCTACTAAAAATAAAAAAATTAGCTGGGCCTGTTGGCACACACTTGTAGTCCCAGCTACTCAGGAGGGTGAGACATGAGAATCGCTTGAATCTAGGGGGCAGAGGTTGCAGTAAGCCAAGATCATGCCACCGCACTCCAGCCTGGGCGACACATCAAGACTCTGTCTCAAAAAAAAAAAAAAAAGATGATCTGACCTCTTTTACCCTGTTCTTTTACTATAGTCATGGCTCATAGCCTCAGGGCCATTCATAGCCCAATTAATTTGGCAGATGGCTAGTGAACTCAAGGTCTTACCAGTAGTCATAGGTCTTGGAAAGAAGGAACACTTACTGAATCCCTAGTCTGTGCCAAGATTTTAATTTTTATCTCTGCAAAGACGTTATAAATTAGGTCATAATTTTCCCATTTTACAGATGAGGAAACTGATTACAGAACTTTCATAATTTGCCCAGAATCACAGTCAGTAAATAGCAAGGCTAGAATTTGTACTGAGATCTCCCGGCTCTGAAACCTGGTAATATTGTTAACACAGAGGACTGGGTTGCAAGCCCAGGGCAGATGAGTGATCCAGGTCATTGAGTAGAACCCATGATTCTCCGCTCAACATCCTCATCAGGTTTCCCTGTGGTAATGGCCATTTAGTGATAAATAACTTGTTAGTGGTGCAAGAGTGGCACCCAGTGGCTTCAGCTAGAACTACAAGACTAAAGATGATAGGTCAAATTCTTTCACCTCTGGGCCATTCTGTTTCCATTTCTAAACAGGAAAGGTAGAATAGCTGACTTCTTGAGTAACAGGGAAGAAAACCATCTATTATATGCTTTATTGAGAAACTGAAAAAATGAGGGAGTATGTATGTAGAGTGCATATATTCAGGGAAAGGTCATGCAGGAATGGAGAGGGTATTATTTTTGTTTTTATTTTTTTAGAAACAGGTTCCCGCTATGTCGCCCAGGCTGGAGTGCAGTGACTATTCATAGGTGTGATCAAGGTGCACTACAGCCTCGAACTCCTGGGCTTAAGTGATCCTCCTGTGTCAGCCTCCTGAGTAACTGGAACTACAGATGTGCATCACTGCACCTGGCTAGGAGTGGATATTTTAAGCCTGAATGTTGGAACAGAGACAGTGGGCCAGGAAGGAGTGAACAAGATAGTACTCCAGGGCTTAGTGTCATAGGTATATGTAGGGACTGAGAACTTAAACCCAGAATGAGCAGGAGTAGTATCAAGGAGGCAATTTTCTAAGGAAAGGCATTGTTTCCGGCGGGTTGGGGGAGGGGGTAGACTAGAAATAAATGTCCCATAGAATGTTAAATCCAAGAAGGCGTATCCTGAGGTCAGGGCTGTCTTATCTGGGGGACCAGGTGATGAATGAAGGGTGTGCAAGGCTCCCAGAGAGGCCCAGAGCTTCATATCTCAATGTGGGTAGTTCCTTGATAAGACCAATTTCAAGACAGGAGAAAGATCTATCTATGACATGAGATTTTCCAAGCTAAAGCAAAAAAAAAAAAAGTTCTCTCTCAAGATAAAAATGTTTAGAAAATATCCTGTTTCTTTCTTTACGTCTTTAGGATTATTTTTGCCCCTCCTATGTTCCTTGGAATGTAATTACTTGGGAACTAAAACTTGTTTTAGTAAACAATATATGATAGATCTCTTATGAAGATAATTCATATACCATAAAATTTACCACTTTAAAGAATAAAACTCATTGATTTTAAGTATATTCACAGTGCTGTGCAGCCATCACCACTAAATTACAGAACATCTCCATCATGCCATTAGCAGTACCTATCCGCAGTGAGTCCCAGTTCCCCTCTCCCTTCAACCCCTGGCAACCACTAGTATACTTCCCATCTCTGTGGATTTGCCTATTCTGGACACTTCATATAGATGGAGCCATACAACATGGGCCTTTATGTGACTTCTTTCATTGGGCATGTTTCTAAGGTTCATCTATGTTGTACCATATAACAATTTCATCCATTTTTTATGGCTGAATAATAGTCCGTTGTATGGATACCACATTTTATCCATTAATTAGTTGATGAACACAAGTTTTTTCCACTTTTCGGCTATCATGAATATGCTGTTATGAACAGCGTATTTGTGTGGACATGCTTGTAACTCTCTTGGGTATATATCTAGGAGAATTGCTGAGTCATATAACACTGTTTTAAGTTTTTAAAGAACTTTCGAGCTGATTTCCACAGTCTGCATCATTTTACATTCCTGCCAGCACAGTGTGATGGTTCCAATTTCTCTATACCCTCATTAACTGTTGGCACTGTTTTTCTTATTGCCATTCTAATGCATGTGAAGTAATTTAGCGGTTTTGATTTGCATTTCTCTAGTGAATACTGATGCTGAGTATCTTTTCCATGTGCTTATTGGCCATTTGTATATCTTCATTGAAGAAAGGTCTATTCAAATCTTTTGCCCATTTGTTGTTGTTGTTGAGACTGAGTTTCACTCTGTTGCCCAGGCTGGAGTGCAGTGGCGTGATCTCGGCTCACTGCAAGCTCCACCTCCCGGATTCATACCCTTCTCCTGCCTCAAGTAGCTGGGACTACAGGTGCCCACTACCATGCCCGGCTAATTTTTTGTATTTTTAGTGGAGACAGGGTTTCACAGTGTTAGCCACGATGGTCTTGATCTCCTGACTTTGTAATCCGCCCGCCTCGGCCTCCCAAAGCGTAGGGATTACAGGCGTGAGCCACCACGCCTGGCCCTCTTTTGCCCATTTTTAAATTGGTTTGTTAAATTACTTATGAGAGTTCTTTACCCTGGCCAGGCAAGGTGGCTCACACTTGTAATCCCAGCACTTTGGGAGGCTCAGCTGGGAGGATTGCTTGAGCCCAGGAGTTTGATACCAGCCTTGGCAACATAGTGAGACCTTGTCACTACAGAAAATATAATTTTTTTGTTTTTTCTTGAGACAGAGTCTTGCTCTGTCACCCAGGCTGGAGTGCAGTGGAGCGATCTCGGCTCACTGCAACTTCTACCTCCTGGGTTCAAGCGATTCTCCTGCCTCAGCCTCCTGAGTAGCTGGGATTACAGGTGCACGCCACCACGCCTGGCTAATTTTTGTATTTTTAGTAGAGACAGGGTTTCACCATGTCGGTCAGGCTGGTCTCAAACTCCTGACCTCATGATCCTCCTGGCTCAGTCTCCCAAAGTGCTGAGATTACAGGTGTGAGCCACCGTGCCTGGCCTATAAATAAATTTTAAAAAGTTATTTAATTTGGATAAAAGTACCTTAGCAGGTATGATTTGTAAATGTTTTCTCCCATTCTTGTGGATTGACTTCACTTTTCTACATGGGAAGCACAAATTTTATTTTATTTTTATTTTTTTGAGACACAGTCTCACTCTGTCGCCCAGGCTGGAGTGCAGTGGCATGATCTTGGCTCACTGCAAGCTCTGCCTTCCGGGTTCACGCCATTCTTCTGCCTCAGCCTCCCGCATAGCTGGGACTACAGGTGCCTGCCACCACACCCGGCTAATTTTTTTGTATTTTTAGTAGAGACGGGGTTTCACTGTGTTAGCCAAGTTGGTCTCAATCTCCTGATGTTGTGATCTGCCTGCCTCGGCCTCCCAAAGTGCTGGGATTACAGGCTTGAGCCACCGCACCCGGCCAGGAAGCACAAAGTTTTAATTTTTTTTTTTTTTTTTTTTTGAGATGGAGTCTCACTCATCACCCAGGCTGGAGTGCAATGGCATGATCTCAGCTCACTGCAACCTCCACCTCCCAGGTTCCAGCAATTTTCCTGCCTCAGCCTCCTGAGTAGCTGGGATTACAGGCGCCCACCACCACAGCCAGCTAATTTTTGTATTTTTAGTACAGGTGGAATTTCACCATGTTGGCCAGGCTAGTCTCGAACTACTTACCTCAGGTGATCTGCCTGCCTCGGCCTCCCAAAGTGCTGGGATTACACAGGAATGAGCCACCGCGCCTGGCTACAAATTTTTAATTTTGAGGAAGAGGATTATCTATTTTTATACATCTGTATTCTTGAAAAGGAGCTGGGACGGCCGGGCGCGGTGGCTCACGCTTGTAATCCCAGCACTTTGGGAGGCCGAGGCGGGCGGATCACGAGGTCAGGAGATCGAGACCACGGTGAAACCCCGTCTCTACTAAAAATACAAAAAATTAGCCGGGCGTGGTGGCGGGCGCCTGTAGTCCCAGCTACTCGGAGAGGCTGAGGCAGGAGAATGGCGTGAACCCGGGAGGCGGAGCTTGCAGTGATCCGAGATCGCGCCACCGCACTCCAGCCTGGGTGACAGAGCGAGACTCCGTCTCAAAAAAAAAAAAAAAAAAAAAAAAAAAAAAAGGAGCTGGGAGGATTGGGTTCTGGTCTCAGTAAGAACCTCTTTTTCTCTGTCCAAATTATTGAACTAACCAGTGTGGCAGGGCTCTAGGAGGCTACAGATGACTACAGGATATCCCTGTGGCTTCCCAGGTTTGACTCTCAAACTTACCTGGTGTAAGGCACTCTGCTAGATGTAAAGTGATAAATGCATGATGGCCCTTGCCTTTGAAGGGATTTAGGGTGTAGAAAATAGACATATGCACATTACTTGATGAATGGGCACACAGGATACTTGCAGAGTATGCAGAGCCCAAGGAATTTGGGCAGGCAGTAGCCAAGAGACTGGAGCTCAGAGAAGAAAGGATGTGCCGTGAGTGGCCAGAGTGGAGAAGGATCCACAGAGGGAAACCTTGAAGACTGGATGGGTGGGTAGGGGGATTCATGAGCCAGGAGGAAGAGGGAGTTCCAGGTGAGGGCAGATAACCTTGTGAGGTCAGTGAAGCCACCAGGCACACTCCTGTTTGACTAGAGCTCGTTCATGTTTCTACAAAACTCACTTAGGACTTCTAATTTTTTTAAGCAGCTAACCCTAGAGAAAAAGGACTCAGCCCAGGGCACTGAGGACGCACCTGATAACAGCAGCCTGGAGCTCCTAGCAGGTAAGGTTTTAGCTTTTCAAGTGAGCCCTGGACTGCAGCTGGGGAAGTAAAAAACATGAGTTCAAACTTTCAAACTATTCCACTGTACCTTCTACTGCAGTGGCGTCCTTCTGCAATTTAGTGGGCTATTGTTGCCACTGTGGGTCTTCAAGGCAGCAGCAGGTCTTCCCTCCCCAAGATGTTAGGACAGGACTAGAAATTTGTAATAAAGTCTGTGCAGTTACAGATAGCTGCACATGATGGGGTGGGGGTAGGTAATACGCAGATTCAGGGCCCTGAATCCAGTTAGTTCCTTCACATCTTTTCTTGATCACTGGGGTTGATGCTGCAGCTCCCCCCATTTTGGTTAATACTATGATTTGGGATTTGGAGGCTGCTCCCAGGAGCAGGCACCACGTCACTTTTTTTTTTTTTTTGAGACAGAGTCTCGTTCTGTTGCCCAGGCTGGAGTGCAGTGGCGTGATCTCGGCTCACTGCAAGCCCCGCCTCCCGGGTTCACACCATTCTCCTGCCTCAACCTCCCGAGTAGCTGGGACCACAGGCGCCTGCCATCACGCCCGGCTAATTTTTTATATTTTTAGTAGAGACGGAGTTTCACCGTGTTAGCCAGGATGGTCTCGATCTCCTGACCTTGTGATCCGCCCGCCTTGGCCTCCCAAAGTGCTGGGATTACAGGCATGAGCCACCGCGCCCGGCCTGGCACCACGTCACTCTTAGTGTGTGTTATGGGGAAGTGTCAGTGCGTGTGTTGTGATTGCAATTATGCTGAAGTCTTTTCTCCATACATGTCTCCTGCAATGCTTGAACAGCCTTCCCAGCCCGCAGCAGCAGGGGTACAGCGGCTCTCACATTCAGTCACTAGCAGAGATGCCAGGTACTATTCTGAGCTTTTAAAATGTACTAATGCTCTTAGTTCTCAAAACTATCCTAGGAGCTACAGGTACTGTTACTAACTCTCATTTTACATATGAGGAAACTGAGGCCCACAGATATCAATAAACTTACCCAAGGCTACACAGCCAGTAAATGACAGAAGCAGAATTCAAACCCAGGCAGCCTAGCTCTGCTGTCTCTGGAAGAGCTGAAATAGCAGGGATGCCCTCCTACAGATCTTGAGTCCTTCAGGGTCAAGGGAAATTGGGGATTGTGACTTCAGCACCTATGCTTGGTTGGTAAATCCCTCTTTCTAGGGTCACAACTACAACACATACGCGTTTATGCTTAGGCCTAAGATGTATCCCTGAAATCACTGTCAACTGAACCATGTTTTAAATGTTGTGGGGGCTGTTGCTACTGAAAAGCACCCTGCTGTGAACGCTTGTACAAAGCAAAGAATCTATTTTTATAAATTTAGATTTGGAGATTTTAAAAAATGCAAATATGATACATACAATTCAGTATTTATGCAGTCAGAAGAGACAAAGGAATAAGTATCTTCCCATACAAGGAAAAAAATTAACATTTAATTCAGTACCTTCTGTGGACCCTGGGGAGATGCTGGGGTCTTCCACTGCCTTATCTCATTTAGTCCTTACAGTGCCCTTCTGGGGGCAGGGGGAGGCATGGATCCTAACAAACCAGAGGACCCAGGCTCAGGTCAGGCAGAACGCTTAGCAGGAGGTAATGACTTTCAGCTTGCCGCCTCCAAAGCCCATGTTTTCTCCAATGTGCAACATGAGCTTTAAATCTAGGTGTTTATAATCTGGTGGAACCCCTGGAGGATGGCTTGGGCTGTTCTGTCCTACAGACCTGTGGCTCTCATCAGCATCCATTCTACGCCTCACATGGGCAGCCCTGCTGAAGAAAATCACCAAACTGTGTGTTGATGCCACCATCCATCGGTGGCCCACTCACTCAGGAGCCTTTGGTTTGTCAGTCCTTCCCCTTGCCTTTCTGGCCTTTGCCCCTCAGTGGCTACTCCATTCTTTAAAAAATCTACCCCGTCTCTGCCTCCTGCTTCATACTTACTGATCTCTTTTCTCAGTAAACTCACCCAACTTGCACCCTCCCACTGCAGAACCTCATCAGTGTGGGGACCCATCTCCTCCAGGCTCACGGTGGGATCGTCCCTCCTGCTTTCTCGGGACCTACTTGCATCAGTTACCACTGCTGCACCTTCAGCCTTCCCCTGAGTTCCTTTCCCTCAGCAGGTCAAGCTCTCATTTTGTCAGAAGAAAATCTCCCATGACCTTGAACTTCCTCCACTTAACCTCTCCATCACATCTCAGCCAAGGATCTCAAAACCACAAGCTGCATGCACCCTGTCTCCCTTTCTTCCTCTCATTCTCTCCCTCACTTAGGGTACTTGCTTTTTCTGTGACCTCTGAAACTCCTCCCCTTAGGGAAGGCCTCTTAATTACCAAATTTTGCATTTACCTTCATTGTAAAAAAATGTGCAAAATTTGGCACTGTAAGGCTATGACTCACCTGGTTTTTCCCTCTCTGGGCTTTTCTCTTCACCTACTTTCCTCTGGTCATGCCTAAATAGTGCTCATCCTGCTCTCCCACCCAGCTATCTTCCATCCCAATTGTTGACCACTGCCTCTGGGCTGAAGACTCTCAAATTGGTATGATCAGCCAAGGCCTCTGCTGAGTGCCAGCTGGGAGATTCATTTGCTCACTAGGCAGCTCCTTGTGGAGGTCCCATTGGTACCTCAGTTTCCTCTCTCCTAACTAAAGAGACTTTAGTCTCTGTCATGATTAATCCAATTTATCACATCTGAAATCTTGGATTCATTCAAGAGGCCTCTCATTCTTTTATTTTATTTTTTTTGAGACAGAGTGTCCCTCTGTTGCCCAGGCTGGAGTGCAGTGGCGTGATCTCGGCTCACTGCAACCTCCCCGCCTCTCAAGTTCAAGTGATTCTCTTGCCTCAGCCTCCGAGTAGTTGGGATTACAGGCGCCCACCACCATGCCCAGCTAATTTTTGTATTTTTAGTAAAGACGGGGTTTCACCATGTTGGCCAGGATGGTCTCAATCTCCTGACCTCGTGATCTGCCCGCCTCGGCCCCCCAAAGTGCTGGGATTACAGGCATGAGCCACTGCACCCGGCCAAGAGGCCTCTCCCACATCCAGGCGCTCACAAAGGCCTATCACTTAGGCCTGATGAACACTTCTGATTCCTGGTGATGCCTCCACCCCCACTGTCTTCACTTGTCATTGGGCTCTTAAGGTCTTCCTGTCTCTAGTTTGATCTAAGCCACACCTTTGAAAGAACGATCTTTCTGAAGTACAAAATTACCAATATATTTCACCAGTGCTTAAAACTCTTTACTGGCTTCCTGTCTCCTACAGATGAAAATCTGTTTCTAGCTGGGCAAGGTGGTGTGTGCCTTTAGTCCCAGCTACTCGAGAGAATGAGGCCAGGAGTTCAAAGCTGCAGTGAGCTATGATCGCGCCACTGCACTCTAGCCTAGGTGACAGGCGAGACCCCATCTTTAAAAAGTAAAAATTTATGTAGGAAGTTGTTTTATGCCTTTGCATAAAGTTTACTTGCGTTAACTTTCAGCAAGAAATTCCCTTTCTCTCCCTTGTCTGGCATATCACTCTTCATCCTTCAAAACCCAGCTCTGGGGCCAGGAGTGGTGGCTTATGCCTGTAATACCATCACTTTGGGGAGCCGAGGCGGGAGGACAGCTTGAGACTAGCCTGGGCAACACGGTGAGACCCCTGTCTCTACAAGAAGTAAAAAAAATTAGCCGGTGTGGTGGCACGCGCCTGTGGTCCCTGGTACTCTGGAAGCTGACGCTGAGGCAGTAGGATCGCTTGAGCCCAGGAGGTCGAGGCTGCAGTGAGCCAGGATTGCGCCACTGCACTCCAGCCTGGGCAACAGAGCAAGACCCTGTCTCAAAAAAACAAAAGGCCAGCTCAGGTATCTCCTCATGGAAACCCTTATTCACATCCAGAGGTGGTCGGCTTCCTTCTCTGTTCTAACCCTGGGCTTTGTACACAGGTCTGCATCCCCTCCTAGCACCTGTGAGCTTCTCTCAGGGAAAAGCTCATTGATCTGCATCCCCAAGACCTGCTGGGGAACAATCTATCCATCTAAACTCGCTTTACTTTGACAAATGAATCAGTTAAGAGTAGGAAAGCTGCCTGTGGGCACTGCTCAATGCAACGTGAGCAACAAAGGGAGACAGAACTGAGGCCAGAGAGGTGAGCGGGGGACAGAGGCTGGCAGGGAGAGGAGCTTGTCAGTGCAGGCTCCAGGAAGAATCTGTACAGAAAGCTACTGAGCGGCCTGAGTCCCCCAAGTGAGGGCTGGGGACAATCTCCCGCCCTGGTGAGAGAATAGGGAGGCCCTGAAACGTCTCTGCGGCCTCGGGCTGCTCCAGAAGCGCCCATAGCTGCAGGGTTTTGGTGTGGATGGGACCTGCTAACAGGGATGCGGTGGGAAGAGGCCCTCGGCGCCCCTTCTCCCAGGCTTCCCCTTGCCCAAGAATCCTCCTAGCACAGGGCCATGAAAGTAAGATGAAGGAGGCTTGTTTTCTCCTAGATACCAGCGGGCAAGCAGAAAACAAGAGGCTCAAGAGGGGCAGCCCCCGCATGGAGGAGATGCCAGCTCTGCGCTCCGCCAGGGCCCCGAGCCCGTCAGAGGCCACCCCGCGCCGCCCGGAGGCCACCGCGGCCCCCCTCACTTCTAGCGGAAGGGAGGCCCGCGAGGCTCACGGCAGGGCTCTGGCACCGGGCAGGGCGAGCCTCGGGAGCCGCCTGGAGGTAACTGGGCGAGGGCCGCGCAGGGAAGGGCTCAGCAGGAGGTGAGGGCCACGAGCCGCTTGAGGTGTCCTCACCTCGGGCCCCCTTGTTCCCTCAGGACGTGCTGTGGCTGCAGGAGGTCTCCAAACTGTCAGAGTGGCTGAGTCCCAGCCCTGGGCCCTAAGCCGGATCCCCTTCCGCAAGTGCCCACCGATCCGGAGGCTGCGGACAACCGCTGTCCCGTGGTTTAATAAAGCTGCCCCGCGCTCACCACGTCCGCTTCCGCGTCTGCTTCCGTGTCGGGCTCGGGCGGGGCGGGGCCTGGAGCCGCGCTGCGGCCTGACGTCACCCACACCTCCCTGGGACTGCGTCACTGGTGCGCGCCGCGGGTCAGGGCGCAATGGCGGCGCTGGGCGGGGATGGACTGCGACTGCTGTCGGTGTCGCGGCCGGAACGGCCGCCCGAGTCGGCGGCGCTGGGCGGCCCGGGCCCCGGGCTGTGCTGCTGGGTGTCGGTGTTCTCCTGCCTCAGCCTCGCCTGCTCCTACGTGGGCAGCCTCTACGTCTGGAAGAGCGAATTGCCCAGGTGCGGGGGCTGCGCGCGGCCGGAACCCGCGCCCTGCGGGCGGAGCTTGGGCGAGCCGGGGGCGGGACCGTGCTCACGGGCAGCCGCGGGCCCCCTGAACTTACTGTCCCCTCCGTAGGGACCATCCCGCCGTCATCAAGCGGCGCTTCACCAGCGTCCTGGTGGTGTCCAGTCTCTCACCCCTGTGCGTGCTGCTCTGGAGGGAACTCACAGGCATCCAGGTGCGAAGGAGGCGGGGCAAAGGGCAACGGGGGCGAGAGCTCAGAGATCTTTGGGGGAGGAAGCAAAACTGATGCCCCCTTTCCTGTGGCTCAGCCAGGCACATCCCTGCTCTCCCTGATGGGCTTCAGGCTGGAGGGCATTTTCCCAGCGGCGCTGCTGCCCCTGTTGCTGACCATGGTGAGTGTTCCTGCTGTATTTTTTCTTCTGGTCTTTGTTATCAGCCTGATGCGCAGTGCCGTGGACTCCTCTTGATTGTATTCGATTTTTGGCTGATGGGAGACAGGACTTTTGAGATGGCCCCAGGGTCTTCCGGTATGCATGGTCTGGAAATCGTGGCTGAGGCTTTCAAGCTTGGAGTCTCAGGGAGCATGGGCAAAGGTCTGGGCAAAAGCGGTGGGTTGTGGTGAAAGTGTTTTCTTGCCCTCAGATTCTTTTCCTGGGCCCACTGATGCAGCTCTCTATGGATTGCCCTTGTGACCTGGCAGATGGGCTGAAGGTTGTCCTGGGTGAGTCTTAAAGGCTGAAGGGAAAAAAGTAGGCACAGGCAGTCCAGGACAATGGGGCAGGGAGTCAGCGGGCTCAGGGTGTGATCTGGATACGTGAAATGTCATCTTTCTGGGTGTGTTTTCTCATCAGTAAAATGGAAACATAGAGCTAGGTGGCCTCTAAGGGTTGATTCCCAGCGTCTAAGGAGTTCCCTGGGAACCCCCAGCAGTATTTGGTGTGGATCAGAGAGCACTGTCCCCTCCTTCCCCAACTGGAGCTGGTCTTGGTTAAATTTTGGTGTCTCCAGAGTTTACTTCCAGGATGCCCTGCCTCAGCTAATGCCTTTCCTTCAGGTCATCTCAAGACATTGGGTTTATGTTGGGTCCACACCCCCGTCCTCAGGAGTATTGATGCCTAACCTGAGTTTGGCCAGGGTAAAGTTGTGGGAGAGGAGCCCTTGGAGCCTCTGGGGTCTCATTGTCCGATAGCCCGTCACTCACAGCTTGTCCTGAATTCCCTCTGCAGCCCCCCGCTCCTGGGCCCGCTGCCTCACAGACATGCGTTGGCTGCGGAACCAAGTGATCGCCCCGCTGACAGAGGAGCTGGTGTTCCGAGCCTGTATGCTGCCCATGTTAGCACCGTGCATGGGTCTGGGCCCTGCTGTGTTCACCTGCCCGCTCTTTTTTGGAGTTGGTGAGTCTGGCCAGATTGGTCCTGGTGTGTTCTCAGCATGAGCGCTCAGAAGGGCGCTTGAGGCGAGGGGCAGTCCTAGAAGGGAGACTGGGAGGAATGACTGTGATGTGATTGTCACCTTTTTCCCCAGCCCATTTTCACCATATTATCGAGCAGCTGCGTTTCCGCCAGAGCAGCGTGGGGAACATCTTCTTGTCTGCTGGTGAGTCCTGGCTAGCTGGCCTGGGTTAGGGTGTATGATGATGTCGCTAATGGCCACTCTAGAGAAGGAATTGGGAACTGAGGGCTACAGTATTGGAGAGGCCACTGACCGTGGGAGTTGGGGTGCAGGACAGCTGTAGGTGGTGGGGCAGGCAGCTACTGCCCCGGGGGGAGGGGATGGTCAGTCTCTGGCTGATGGGTATGTAGTGCGGGGGCAGGAAGGGCGTGCAGGTGTGGTCACTCGCGGCCTCCCCGTCTCCAGCGTTCCAGTTCTCCTACACAGCTGTCTTCGGTGCCTACACTGCTTTCCTCTTCATCCGCACAGGTTGGTCCTCAGTCCCTCAGGGGTCCCTGGGGGCCCACAGGAGCGGGTGGGAGAATGGGAATACTGTTTGTTCTAGGAACAAGTTCTTCTACTCCAGTCCTTGAGACAGTCTGAGCCAGGGCCCTCAGCCTGGTGAGGTCTGAGAGGTGGAAAGGAGCAGAGGCTGTGGTGTGTGGGTGGATGGCTGGGGTAGTGGGATCTTGATCTCCTGTTTCAGGGGATGAGGGTCACTAGCCCTGGAAGGGCCAGAGGAGGTGGTAGGGCTGCTCCCTGAGCTGCTGTCTCTTTTCCCCAGGACACCTGATCGGGCCAGTTCTCTGCCATTCCTTCTGCAATTACATGGGTTTCCCAGCTGTTTGTGCGGCCTTGGAGCACCCACAGAGGCGGCCCCTGCTGGCAGGCTATGCCCTGGGTGTGGGACTCTTCCTGCTTCTGCTCCAGCCCCTTACGGACCCCAGGCTCTACGGCAGCCTTCCCCTTTGTGTGCTTTTGGAGCGGGCAGGGGACTCAGAGGCTCCCCTGTGCTCCTGACCTATGCTCCTGGATACACTATGAACTCTCACCGGCTCCCCAGCCCTCCCCACCAAGGGGTACTGCAGGGGAAGGGCTGGCTGGGGTCCCCGAGATCTCAGGAATTTTTGTAGGGGATTGAAGCCAGAGCTAGTTGCATCCCAGGGACCAAGAGAAAGAAGCAGATATCCAAAGGGTGCAGCCCCTTTCGAAAGGGGTGTTTACGAGCAGCTGTGAGTGAGGGGACAAGGGGCAGGTCCCAGGAGCCACACACTCCCTTCCTCACTTTGGACTGCTGCTTCTCTTAGCTCCTCTGCCTCTGAAAAGCTGCTCGGGGTTTTTTATTTATAAAACCTCTCCCCACTCCCACCCCCCAACTTCCTGGGTTTTCTCATTGCCTTTTTGCATCAGGACTTTGTATTGGGATATTAAAGAGATTTAACTTGGGTAACATGGCCTTGGACCTTTGGGAATCGGTCTATTTGGGATCTTGTGTGAAGACTCTAGGCAGCTCTTGGGAGTGTGCCCACCACCTGTCCCAGCTACCTTGAACACTGACATGTGGGCGGTGCATCCCGGCGGGTAGTTCCCTGGAGTACAGGATGGGCTGGGAGCTCTGGTTGCGGGGAGCCTGTGGCTTCCTCCTTCCTGAGCCATGCCCCAAAGTCCTAGTGTGGTTGGCTCCGAGACTGCGGGTACCAGGTATGAGCCCAGCTCATCCTGGGGCCTGTGCCTTGGCTCACGGGTCAGGGAGTGGGAACCATGGCCCCGGCCCTGACCTCAGTGATGGAGCCTCCGACCTGTCTCCTCTGAGGGGAAGATGATTGGCCTGAAGCCTCTGCCAGGACCTCCACAGTCTGCCAGCCTTGTTTTTCACAAGAGGAAATAGATCCCTGGGTCACCAGAAGTAGAGGCTTTTCTGGTTCTCTCCACCTCTGGCCTCTGCCCCAGAGGAACCCAGAATACAGGCTGCAGCCCTGAGGGCAGCGGGGACTTTGCCAAGCAACACAGTGACTCCAGGGTCCTTCTCGGCACCTGCAAGTGTTCTGCCTGCTCTCCATCATTTTTGGAAGGGCTCTCATTTCCCTGCCTATGCCCTTTTAAAATTAGATTCTTGAAAGAGTATTAGCCCTGGATTACTTGAGGTCAGGAGTCCGAGACCAGCCTGACCAACATGGTGAAACCCCATCTCTACTAAAAATACAAAAACTTAGCTGGGCGTGGTGGCAGGAGGCTAAGGCAGGAGAATCACTTGAACCCAGGAGGCAGAGATTCCAGTGAGCCAAGATCACACCACTGTACTCCAGCCTGGGCGACAGAGTGACACTCCATCTCCGGGGGCGGCGGGGGGTGGGGGCGGGTGGGCGGAGAATATTAGCCCTTTAGGTCCCATTCCCTGATCAAGGAGGTTGTCCCAAGGTCCCTTCTCTGAGGCTGGCCACTGAGGGAAAGAAAAGGATGTGCAGTCACTCCCCCACGATGCCTGCAGGCTGGCCGTGACAACGACATCCACCCAGATGGAAGGGGCAGCATTGCAGTCACCTGCCTCCTGGGGTACATCTAGGACCTGGCAGTCCAGAAGGGAAGAGGCTCAAGCCCACTGTGACTTGCCCATCCCAGAGGTTGGACTGGCACTGGGCAGAGGCCTGCTGGGTGCACCTGTCCAGAGGCTGATTTCCTGCATCTGCCTCCCCACGCCCACCCCTCCATCTCAGGAACTGCCCAGCCTCCTGCTCCCTTCACCATCCTCCCCCTACCTGTGGGCAGGAGGGCAGCGGTGCAGGCAGGGTTCATGTCCCCGCTGCAGGAAAGGGAACTGAGCAGGAGTCTGGAGGAGTGGTCATGGGGAGTGGCAGGGTTAGAACCTGAGACCCTGGACCTGGTGCTCCCCATCACCTCCCGCCAACATTCTCACATCCAGAGCACACACAAGACTGCGCCCGACGGTCTCCCCCACTGCCCGGAAGGTGGTACCTGCTTGCATTTACCTGCTAACTGAGGTGGGACGCTGGCCTTGGGTTTTAGAAAATAAAGCAGCGGGGCTGGGAGGCGAGTCTGCCAACGGTCTGGGTTTCATCTCTCTCTCTTACTACTTGTGGAGTCCTGGACAAATTATTTAATCTTCCTGTGACTTGATTTCTGTGTCCATAAGAGGATGAAGGTTAATTCCCTGTGTTAATAGGTGTTAAATACTTAGAACAGGCCCCACCTCTCAAGCAAGTTCAGTACTACTAGTCCTGTTTGGGGAGTATACACAGCAGGCACCCAATAGTGACTTAAAACAGGGCCACGATGGTCATCCTCTCACTACCCTCTGAGGAGGACGACACAACTGACCTGCCCACCCATGGGGAGCTTGAAAGGCAGCCCCCCCACTGCCGGGTGGTGCAGGCTGGGGGCTGCACAGGATCCAGCATGGAGGGCAGGGGAAAGCCAGCTTTATTGAGCAAACTTCCCAGGACCTGGGACATCTTAGATCTCCCCTTCCCCCAGGAGACAGGACCCCTAAACCTCCCCCAGGTCCTAGGACCACCTGACCCACCACTTGTAGTCTCCAGTGAGGAGGAGACCCTTATTTGGCAAGAGATGAACATGTGAGCAGCTGTCCGCCGGAGGAAAGGACGATGGCTGAAAGGAATAAGCCGCTGCAGGCGGTGTCTCTCCTGTCTGGCTGTGGACAGGACGTCCATGGCCCGGACTTCCTGGCCTCGGGCACTGGCTGGCCTGGACCTGCCGTGGCAGCACAGCTTCTGTTGAAGGCTTGGGGATGGCCAGGCTGCCGGTCTGGGGCAAGATCACTCAATCTCCAGGATGAGGTCGTCACCTTCCAGTGTCATGTCCTTGGTCACGTGAACCTTGCGGACAGTACCCTCCATGGGTGAGGTCACCACAGTCTCCATCTTCATGGCACTGAGCACACACAGGGGCTGGCCCTTGGCCACCTTGGCCCCTGCCGCCACTTTGATGTCTATCACCTTCCCAGGCATGGGCGCCCCGATCTGGCCCTTCACGTCCTTCAGAGCCTTGGGGTGGAAGTGCATCTCCTGAAGACACAGGGCAGAGGGGACGTGAGATCCTGGGCCCAGCGAAGCCCCACTGCCTGGCTGGCCCTGGGGGAGAAATACCTTCATGGCCTGGGTGTCCTTGACCAAGATGGACCGCAGCTGCCCATTGAGCTCAAAGAAGACCTGCCTCTGACCGGCCCGGTTCAGGTCGCTCACAGCCAGGGCTTTGATGTGCAGCGTCTTGCCCCGCTCCAGCTCCACCTGCAGGGAGGATGTGTGGACTCAGAGCTGGACGCCAAGGTGGGAGAGCAGTCCCCTGGCCCTGGCCATAGGAAGTCCCCACACTGGGCCTTGGCTCCTCGTTCCTAAAGGCCTAGCTCCCGGTCTCAAGGGTCCTTTCTGCTCCCAAAGCTTTCAAGGCTGGGTGACAGCCAAGCTAAACTCTAGAGCTCTGGGGCAGGGGGCCAGGGTGGAGTGTGGAGAAGCGCCAGGGCCACTGACCTCAAACTCCTCTGCGATCTTGGGCCCCTGCAGGAAGAGGCGAGTATTCAGGCTATCCAGGGGGCCAAAGGTGGCAGTGAAGTCCTTGAAGTGGGCAAACACATCGGGGTACATAGCTGCTGAGAGCACATCTTCCGGCGTCACCTCCTCCCCATGCCGGTCTACCAGCTCCTTCTCCAGTGCCTGCAGATCCAGGGGAGGGAGGGAGGCTCCGGGCCGCCCCTCCACCCTTGGCAGGTCCTTCAGTACCTGGGGAACAAAGTGGAGGATCAGTCCCAAGTCCTGCATCCAGCCCCCACCCTCACACCATGCTGGGCCTTCCCTACCTTAGAGCGAAAGGGTTCGGGGAACCCCCCATGGGGAACACCGATGTAGCCCTGCAGGAACTCCACCACGGAGCGGGGGAAGGACAGCTCTTCCGCCTGAGCTTCGGCCTCTGCCCGGCTCAATCCATTCTGCACCATAAACTGGGCCAGGTCCCCCACAATCTTGGAGGAGGGCGTCACCTGAGGAGAAGGCCCTGGAGGTTAGGGTGCCAGGCACCTCAAGGAGGCCAGCGGCAGGTGCATGCAGGGCTGGGTCAGGTAGGAGCGCTGGGCCAGGCTCACCTTGATGAGATCGCCCAGCATCTGGTTGGCCTCCACGTAGGCCTTCTTGACCTCCTTGAACTTGGAGCCGAGCCCCATGCTGTGGGCCTGGAAGTGCAGGTTGGTGTACTGGCCCCCTGGGATTTCATTTTCATACACGTCCGAGTTGCCAGACTTCATGGTGGCCGTGCAGTCGAAGGCCGCGTACAGTCCCCGAGCCCCCTCCCAGTACTCACTGTAGTCAAACACGCGCTCCATGGGCACCTCTGCAGGGAGGCCAGAGTCAGAGGAGGCCTTAGAAATGTGTGACTCGTCCAGGACCCAGGGCTAACTCAGGTCCCATGTCTGACTCAGGTGACAGAAGGCGGCAAGGCCAGAGCAGGGCATCTGGATCCTAGGCAGGTCCAACACTACTGGGACTGGTGGTGGCTGCGGCTTTGAGAGGGGTGTGGCCACGGGCTGCTGTTCTTCCTACCTGTGTCCAAGGGAGTCCCTCTGGTACAGGCCACCAGGGCCCCCATGCTGGGCTGTGAAGTCATCCCAGACATGGAATCGGCTGCCACATCCACCACATCAGCTCCAGCCTGGGCACAGGCCAGCATGGCTGCCACGCCTGCCCCTGACGTGTCGTGGGTGTGGATGTGCAGTGGGAGGTCCGGGAAGCGGTCCCGGAGGGAGCTGACCAGCATGGTGCAGGCCATGGGCTTCAGCAGCCCGGCCATGTCCTGGGGGAAGTGGGAGAGAGAGAGAGAGAGAGATGGTAGAGGGGGCAGGATGTGTGCCTGTGGGTGGCAGGGACATGGCTGGGGCAGAGAGGGCGAGATGGACAAGTGGCCCAGGCACCTTGATGCATAGGATGTGGGTGCCAGCTCGCACCAGCTCTTCGGCCAAGCCCATGTAGTACTGCAGTGAGTACTTGGTGCGGCTGGGGTCGGCCACGTCGCCCGTGTATGAGATGGCAGCCTCCACCACGCCTCCGGCACTTCCTGCCGCCTCCATGCCCAGCAGCATGTTGGGCAAGTAGTTGAGGGAGTCAAACACGCGGAAGACATCCATGCCGTTCTCTTTGGCCACTTCACAGAACCTGCGAGGGTGAGAGCCCAGGGCTGAGCCCCACCCCACCTCCCTCTGAACAGTCTTCCCTGGCTCCTTCCTGACCCACTCCACTGCCCCTGGGGAATGAGATCTGAGGGTCTGGCCTGGCAGGGGATGTGGCATCCACAGGTGAAGGGTGGCCACACAAGCGTGGACCAGGCCCTGGAGGATCAGCTAGGCCAGTGACAGGCTGTGGAAGAGGGCACTGAGCAAGGAGTCCTGAGGCCTGGGTTCCAATCCCAGCCCTGCACCGAGTGACCCAGGCAAGTCTCAGGCCTTCCGCCGCCCCAGGAGTGAGGGAGTAATTTAGAAGCCTGTCCGCTTCTACAACTCCAATTCTACACTTCTCGATTGTTTCCAAACAGCAGCCCCTGCTGCGTGTGGCCACAGAGAGACTTGGTGTTAGGCCGACTGTGGAGAACAGAGGCCATCACGATGTGGCTCGGTACCCTCTAGGCCACACCAGGTAGTGTCTGCCCACCCCACCCCAGGCTCACTTGAAGACCACGTTGTCTGGGTAATTGGTGTAGCCCACAGCATTGGCCCCCCGCAGCAGCATCTGGAAAGGGATGTTGGGGATGAGCTCTCGGAGCTCCTGCAGCCGCCGCCAGGGGCACTCATACAGGAAGCGCATGGCGACATCAAACGTGGCTCCTGCACAGGAACCGAGAGGCCCAGATCAGCTCTGAGTGTCTGGGGAACTCCACCAGGCCTTGGAGCTAGCTCTGCAGCCCAAGCCTCTGGCCCCAATACCAGGTCCTGCTCATCTTTGCTGTGCCTGTGTTCCCTGCTCCAACCCCCACAGATTCTTCCCTTGTCTGATCTCCAAGGGGGAGACCAGGCTCATTTGTGTCCCTTCTATGCCCCCTTTATAATCCCGTCTTCTCCTCTACGTCTTCGTGCTATAATTAACAGGCAGGTGTCTCCTCCTGACCCTGGGCCTCCCAGGATGCACCTAGTCTCAGCTCTGCAACCTCGTGCCAACACCAGGCCTGGCCGGAGAGGGCGCTGTGCCTTCTTCAGTCCTTCCTCTTTGGTGTTCTTCATGTTAACGTCTCTAGCTTGTCCCCAGTGGCCTAAACCTTTGGGACTGGCCACAGAGTGGGCACCCCATTCCTGCCAGGCGCTGCACAGCATGCCAGCCTACCTCCCCAGTTCTCCATGCTGAAGAGCTTGCTGAAGTTGTGGGCAACATAGGGGGCGATCTTTTTGAGATCGTGGGTGCGCACACGAGTGGCCAGCAGTGACTGGTGGGCGTCCCTGAAGGTCGTGTCCATCAGCAGCAGCCCCGGGTGGTTCCGCACAGCTCGAGCAAAGCCCTCAGGCCCCTCTCGCAGCAGGATGTCTCTGAAACCAGCCGGGGGCGGGCCTAGGGTAGACAGGGGCATTGGTGCCCATCCTGCAGGTGGCAACCTCTCGTCTACCCCATGAGTTGACAGAATGGATCTCACCTACCTATGGGCACTGCAGGGACAATGGGGTCCGTGGGGCTGGGGCTGGCCTTGACGGGAATCGGGGTGGTTGGGCCGTTTACCATGACATGGCCTGGGGAGAAAGAGGGCAGTGGGTCAGGGTGGGCTGGGCAGAGGCTGAGTCGAGGGCAGCAGTGAGAGTGGCTGGGCTCAGGGACAGGGACACATCCCTCCAGGATCCCCGGGCTTCCAGCTGGCCCCTGTCCTCTCCAAAGCCAGGGCCTCCTGGGTACAGGCAGTGGGGACCTCTTGAGGGCCACGTGGATGGAAAGGTGGGGTCTCTCAGATCAGGAGCAAGGAGAGTGGTGAATGGGAGGGTGCAGGACAAGAGGATGCAGGGCCAGAAGGAGGGCAGGGGTGAGGGGCAGGGGGCACTAAGAAGTTCTTTGGTCATGGGGAGTGGCAAGGAGGTAGGAGCAAGGGATTGGGGAGGGGAGGGGAGGGCAGGGCAGGGCAGGGCAGGGCAGGGCAGGGCAGTCTTGGGCCAGACCGAGGTAGTGCAACAGCTTTTGGGCCCGGTTCTGCGCAGGCCGCAGCTGGAACAGCTCTGGGTTCTCG
The DNA here is from genome assembly GCF_009828535.3 of Hylobates moloch. Taxonomy (NCBI): domain Eukaryota; kingdom Metazoa; phylum Chordata; class Mammalia; order Primates; family Hylobatidae; genus Hylobates; species Hylobates moloch. Next base: position 86,016,037 of record NW_026652280.1, read on the forward strand.
TCGATGAACTGGGTGTCCACGGTGCCTGCCAGGAACTGCTGGTTGTTGAGCACATTCTGCAGGAAGGCGATGTTGGTCTGCAGGACACAGGCGGGTGGGAGGGCGTCACCATGCAGCACAGACAGGGAAGGGAGAGGAGAAAAGGCTGAAAGGGAAAAGGCTGAAGGTGCTGCCCTGGGCCAGCACAGCTTCTGGGCCTCCCTGCAGAGGGGCACTTCCCCGTCCCTCAGCCCTCCCCGCACTCCGGCAGAGCCCCCTAAGCTGTCACGGGCTGGGCCTGCTCCCTCACTTGTTTACACCAAATCATGTGCTGAAGGCCCCCCCTCCTGCCTCCCGCAGCCTAGAACAGGCTCAGCCTTTCCTCTAGCAGCGTGGTCCACAGCAGTCACCCTTGCCTCCCGTCCACGCTTCCCGAAAGAGGGCCTTGCCCGCAACAGACCACACTCTGGCACTCTCACTAAGTCACTCCTCCCAGCTGAGTCCAGCGGGCACACTCCCGCCTTGCTGCTCATTCTCTGGGCTTCCAAGCCATCTTGCTCTCCTGTCCTCTTCCTCCCCAGCTCCTCACATACCATACGCTCCCCAGGAGGCCCCGTCCCAGCGCTGCGGTGCCAGTGACAGGCTCTGCCTCCGGGGCAAGACCCAGAGGTGCAACTGCCTCCCGGGCCTTTCCTTGTTCACCCCTCGCGTAAGTTCAGCAAGTCCACGGCCAGCTTCCTGCCTGTGCACCCAGTCCTCCTGTGCCCAGTGGGTGCCCCACTGTCCCCCCAGTTACCAAAACCTGCATCCCATCACCCTCATCACCCACTCCTCCCATGTCACTGGTCAAGCCAGAGGATTCGACCACGGCCGTTTTGGGACCTTGTGACCTCTTCTGCATCTCCAGGCCACACCCTCCACCGCCTTCCTCATTGTGGCCACCTCCAGCCACATCAAACTTGCCTCGCACTCCACACCTCTGCACCTGCCTGGGAAGCTCTCCCTGAACTTCTCAAGGGCCTACGCCCTGTCCTCACGCCCTCAGTAGAGCTGATGCTCACCTTTCCAGCAGTCCCCTGAGGAACCCGCTGTGGGCAAGCGCACCCGTCAGCTTCATCCTCTGCTTGTCTGCCTGGGAACCCTTGGGGGCAGGGTGCTGCCTGAGGCATGTGTCAGTGCGCTTTGTGAAGAAGGGCCCTCGGTTCCACTCATTAAATGGCTGGGTGACAACATGAGGCTGGGCCAAGGCGAGTATGACTTAAACGGCCACATGGGGACATGCAGGCCAGCACTGTGAGAGGTGCTCCAAGACCTGTGAAAGCATGGCCTGTGGCCATGTAGCGACAGCCCTGGCTTCCACCACAGAGAAAACACCTCCACGCGTCACTTATTCATGATCCCTGTCGGCACCTTCAACAGGGACTCAAGGCCACCCGGACCTCTCTGAGCTCGCCCTCTCCTCTTGGGCTGCTATAACCTGGAGGCCTGGATAGGAAAGGTGCCTGCCCCACCAGCCTGTCAGGTGCTCACCACAGAGTGGGGCCCCCCAGCAGTGCTGTGCCTGTCTGCCCCTGAGCCTCGCCCCTGCCTCTCCTTAAGAGATGCTGACATTTCAGCTGGGCCAAGGCATGGCATCGGAAAAGGGGGGCAGCTAATAAAACCATCCAAAGATCCCCGAGCGCGCAGGGTGAAAAGGACCCTTGGAGGCCTTCGCCCTGTCCTCACACCCTCTGCAGAGCTGATGCTCACCTTTCCAGCAGGCCCCTGAGGAACCCACATGGGCAGGACTGAGCGCAAACCCAAACTGTTGCTGGGACCCTTGCGTTCACACACACACGCTGAAGGCCATAACCGTTTTTGCATCACGGAGTCACGTGGAGGGTCCCCACTGAGTCTCCCCTTTGTGATTGTCGGGTTGCCCATCCTCTCCTCCATACTGTAAGCTCTATGGGGGAAGGAACCAGGCCCATCTGGTTCCTGATGAACCCAGCTTCCAGCACTGGGTGGCCATGATGGATGCTGGTAAACATCTATATTTAGAGTGAATGAAAACTTTTTTTTTTTTGCAGACAAAGTGTGTCGCCCAGGCTGGAATGCAGTGGTGCAATCTCAGCTCACTGCAACCTCTGGCTCCCTGGTTCATGCGATTCTCATGCCTCATCCCTACAGACGTGCAGTACCATGCCCGGCTAATTTTTGTATTTTTTAATAGAGACGGGGTTTCGCCATTTGGCCAGGCTGGTCTGGAACTCCTGGCCTCAAGTGATCCACCCGCCTCGGCCTCCCAAACTGCTGGGATTACAGGAATGAGCCACTGTGCCCGGTGGAAAACATTTTTGATGGAGAGAAGAGGAACAAAGACATAGCTGGTGCCACTGCACATCAGAGTTGACCTGCACCAGGACTGAATCCCCCTCATTTTACAAACGCCACGGCTGAGGACCAGTGAGTGGTGATAGAATGGCTTCCGGCTGCCCGTCAGCCCCTCACAAGCTGCAGCTGGCCTCTCCTCTCCCCCTAGGAAATGCTTGAGTATGTACCATCCATCTCTCCTGGGCCTACAGGAGGAAGTTGTTTTCAGTGGTCAGGTAACGTGCCCAGGACTACACTGCTGTGCCGGCAGGATCAGAATTCCAATCTTGGGTTTCCTCGAGTTTCCTGCCACCTGGCCCATGAGGATCAGGGCTGGAGGGAGAACGAGGATGGCTGAGGTTTAGGTGGCTTAAGGACCAGGAGACATGGGGAGGTGGTGACTTCCTCTGTTTCCCAACTGGGCAGACCACTGGTGGTGGCGGGCACAGCTGGAAGGAGACCAGGCTCGCTGAGCCACCCAAGCCCCAGCTTTCTCAACCAGGAAGCAAGGAACCTCCCCCACCTTACGCCGGGAGCCCTTTCTCTGAGCCGAGCTGGTTCCGAGCCGCTCTTCCAGGGAAATGGCCCGGCGGCGACAGAGCGGGAGGGAGGGGCCGCAGGCGCTGCGAGGACGCACAGCTTCCCACTGCGTGCCCCCGGCGGTTAGGAAGCCGCGCCGCGCAGACCAATCAGGCCCCAGGCGGAGGCCGGTTGGCCCCGGAACGCCTGGCCGGCGGGGCGGGGAGGGCAGCTGGGGAGGGAGGGAGAGGCAGCGGGGACAGGGCGGGGCGGCGGGGGCGGGGCGCCTGCCCGGAGGCCGAGCCCTCTCGGCCCCACCCCGCAGCAGCCCTGCCAGGGGCGCCGCCCCAGCCACCCCTCGGCCGAACCCCCCGCCGGTTGGGGACTCTCCACGTGACTCAGTGATGCAGAACGGTTATGACCTTCAGCGTGTGTCTGTGAACGCAAGGGTCCCAGCAACAGTGCGGGTTTGCGCTCGGCCCTGCCCGTGGGTGCAGGGACGTGTGGGTGTGTGGGCATGTGTGGGTGTGTTGGGGAGGGTGCCCAGCGACATGTGACAAAGACTCCCGTCTCCGGGAGATGGTGAAGGGGCCCGCGAGCAGGCGCTTTGTCTGGCTGTCTGCAGAGTGAGGTTCGCGCCGCGGCGGCGGGCGCCCGTGCGGTGCAGAATGCCGGGGCGCCAGGGTGGCCGGGGGCGCGCGCGCCTGTGCCAGGGTGAGTGCGCTGCGGCAGCACCGGGGGACAGCGCGGCGGGCCCGCGCCGGCCTGGGCCTCGGGCGTGACTGGGCGCCACCCGTGGGCGCTGCAGCGGTCGCGTGTCCCCGTGACCTCAGGAGCCGGCCCGGGCCCGGGTGGATCCCCGCGCGCCCCTCCCCGTCCGCCCTCCACGTGCGTGTCCGCGGCGCGCGCGACCGCCGGCGCGCACCCGCTCGCCTGTCGCCGCCGCCACCGCGAACCGCGCCGGGAAAAGGTGCCGGGAACCGAGCGAGCCGGGGCCGCGGGCCCGAGCGCCATGGGCCCGAGGGTGGGCGGCGGGCGGCCGGTCATCCCCGGGCCTCGCCCCCGCGGGAGAGCGGCCAGGAGTCGGCGGGGGCCGGCCGGGCTCGCAGGGAGGCCGGCCCGCGCCCCCTGAGCGACGGACACCAGGTGAGGGGGCCGCCGGGCGCAGGGCGGGGGCCGGCCAGGGAGGGGCCACGGACTCCACGGGAGGTTCGGGGGGCGCCTTCTCTGGCGGGGGAGGGTATGGCGCGGAAGGGGGAGGGGGCCGGCGATTCCTGGGGACGCCTGGGAAAGGAAGTTCCGGGACCCTCCCTGCTCTCGGTCCTCCTCCGCTTCCTGCCTCATGCCTCACCTTGTCCCCAGCGCCTGGACTCCCCCTTAACTGCCTAGGAAATGTGACCTTTGCTCTGGGGGGCCTGGCCCTGCAGGCCCCAATCTTCCCTCATCTCTGGCGGCCCTCTTGGGCCTCTGACCCAGCCCCTCCCCGGGCCAGGCTCACAGAAACTGGCTTCTGGGACTGTCCTGGGCCCAAGTGGGCACCTGCGCCAGCCCCACCTGTGCCTGGGCTGTGGCCCTTTCCTACAGGGCGCTCACCATGGCCCCGCCGCTCCTGCTGCTGCTGCTGGCCAGTGGAGCGGCCGCCTGCCCGCTGCCCTGCGTCTGCCAGAACCTGTCCGAGTCGCTCAGCACCCTCTGTGCCCACCGAGGCCTGCTGTTTGTGCCGCCCAACGTGGACCGGCGCACAGTGGAGCTGCGGCTGGCTGACAACTTCATCCAGGCCCTGGGGCCCCCTGACTTCCGCAACATGACGGGGCTGGTGGACCTGACACTGTCTCGCAATGCCATCACCCGCATTGGGGCCCGCGCCTTTGGGGACCTCGAGAGCCTGCGTTCCCTCCACCTTGACGGCAACAGGCTGGTGGAGCTGGGCACCGGCAGCCTTCGGGGCCCCGTCAACCTGCAGCACCTCATCCTCAGCGGCAACCAACTGGGCCGCATCGCGCCGGGGGCCTTCGACGACTTCCTAGAGAGCCTGGAGGACCTGGACCTGTCCTACAACAACCTCCGGCAGGTGCCCTGGGCCGGCATCGGCGCCATGCCTGCCCTGCACACCCTCAACCTGGACCATAACCTCATTGACGCACTGCCCCCAGGCGCCTTCGCCCAGCTCGGTCAGCTCTCCCGCCTGGACCTCACCTCCAACCGCCTGGCCACGCTGGCCCCGGACCCGCTCTTCTCTCGTGGGCGTGATGCAGAGGCCTCTCCCGCCCCCCTGGTGCTGAGCTTCAGCGGGAACCCCCTGCACTGCAACTGTGAGCTGCTGTGGCTGCGGCGGCTGGCGCGGCCGGATGACCTGGAGACCTGCGCCTCCCCGCCCGGCCTGGCCGGCCGCTACTTCTGGGCAGTGCCTGAGGGCGAGTTCTCCTGTGAGCCGCCCCTCATTGCCCGCCACACGCAGCGCCTCTGGGTGCTGGAAGGCCAGCGGGCCACGCTGCGGTGCCGGGCCCTGGGTGACCCCGCGCCTACCATGCACTGGGTCGGTCCTGATGACCGGTTGGTTGGCAACTCCTCCCGAGCCCGGGCTTTCCCCAACGGGACCTTAGAGATTGGGGTGACGGGTGCTGGGGACGCTGGGGGCTATACCTGCATCGCCACCAACCCTGCTGGTGAGGCCACGGCCCGAGTAGAACTGCGGGTGCTGGCCTTGCCTCATGGTGGGAACACCAGTGCCGAGGGGGGCCGCCCCGGGCCCTCGGACATCGCCGCCTCGGCTCGCACTGCTGCCGAGGGTGAGGGGACGCTGGAGTCTGAGCCAGCCGTGCAGGTGACGGAGGTGACCGCCACCTCAGGGCTGGTGAGCTGGGGTCCCGGGCGGCCAGCCGACCCAGTGTGGATGTTCCAAATCCAGTACAACAGCAGCGAGGATGAGACCCTCATCTACCGGTGAGGATGCGCGCCCCACACCCGGCTCACTCCGGCGCCCTTCCTCTGCCCTCTGCTCCCCACAAGGCTTTGCTTCCACCCCTCCTCTCTCTGGGGCTGACACCCCCTCCCCGACCATGGCTGCTGGACTCTTGGAGGAGCAGTGGCCTGGCCTGGCTGCCTGAGGGGGCTGGAGCTCAAGGGGCGGCAGGAGGACCCCACCCCATGAGATGTCCCAGGTGTCACTGAGCTGTGCAGGCCTCCTCGGCAGCAGGTGGCAGTTAGGTCTGTCTGAAGCACATGGCCCGCGCCCGCGCGTTATTTCTGCCTCTGCTGGTGCCATCCCCCCACCCCATCCCCCTCGCTTGCCTGGGTCCTGTGCCAGTGTACACACCTATCTCCTGGCCACACACTCGAGCCTGTTCACCTTCCTGAGTGAACACAAGAGCCCAAGTGGCCCCAGGGGCCACCAAGAGTGTTTGCAGCTGGAAGCACGGGAGTGGGGAGGTGAGGATGGGGCTAGACCCCAGCCCCGGGCTCTGACCACCTGCCCTTGCCTGCAGGATCGTCCCAGCCTCCAGCCACCACTTCCTGCTGAAGCACCTGGTCCCTGGCGCTGACTATGACCTCTGCCTGCTGGCCTTGTCACCGGCTGCTGGGCCCTCCGACCTCACGGCCACCAGGCTGCTGGGCTGTGCCCATTTCTCCACGCTGCCGGCCTCGCCCCTGTGCCACGCCCTGCAGGCCCACGTGCTGGGCGGGACCCTGACTGTGGCCGTGGGGGGTGTGCTGGTGGCTGCCTTACTGGTCTTCACTGTGGCCTTGCTGGTTCGGGGCCGGGGGGCCGGGAATGGCCGCCTCCCCCTCAAGCTCAGCCACGTCCAGTCCCAGACCAATGGAGGCCCCAGCCCCACACCCAAGGCCCACCCGCCGCGGAGCCCCCCGCCCCGGCCACAGCGCAGCTGCTCCCTGGACCTGGGAGACGCCGGGTGCTACGGTTACGCCAGGCGCCTGGGAGGAGCCTGGGCCCGACGGAGCCACTCTGTGCATGGGGGGCTGCTCGGGGCAGGGTGCCGGGGCGTAGGAGGCAGCGCCGAGCGGCTGGAAGAGAGTGTGGTGTGATGGACAGGCAGCTTCCTGTGTGCTCCAAGGGATGAGCCACGTGGGGCAGAGGGCCCGGGGCGGCCGCCTGGCCTGGGAGTCCCTCCCTGGTTTTTATTCTCGGTACCTCAGGCTCCCCTGTGTACTTGGCGGGGCAGGGAGCCCTTTCCTCAGTTCTGGCCTCCAGACGAGGGTAAGGGGCAGGCCCCTCCAACAGGTGCTCACAGCCACCAAGGCAGGGGCTGCAGCCACCCATTGGGAGTCTTGTTTTATTTATAATAAAATTGTTGGGGACACCTCAGTGCTAGTCTCTGGTGTTGTGTGGTTAGGTCCCCTGAGACGTGAGGATGGGACACGGGCCGGTGGTGGCACACAGACAAGGGCGGGTCTACTGGGCCTGGTGGGGGCAGCCAGAGCAGCCTGGGGCCTCCTGGCTTCCTGTCCACAGGGGCAGCCCAGGGCTATGGCCAAGGGCTGTGCCTGGTGTCTTCTGACCTGCAGGAGCATGGGCTTGGGCAGGCGGCCTCCCCTCGCCTGTAAGTGCAAAGAACGCCCCTTCCTGCCAGGTGGCGACAGGATGCCGTATCCAGTGTAAAGCCTGGGGAGCACGTGTGAGCGCCTTCCCCGTGGCGCTTCAGGGTCTGCGGGGCGGACACAGGACTGGACTAAGCAACAGGAGGAGGTGGGGGGCGGTACAGCCCTTCTGGGAGAAGGGACCTGGGCTAAGTGCACAGTGAAAAGTCTCCATGGCTCCCGGCGCTGACAGCTGTCTGCCACCTCTCAGGGCATCTTGGGGACTGGCAAAACGCCATCCCAAAGGGACGGAAGGGCAGGGAACCCCACTGCTCTGCCATCAGCCCGTGATCCTCTGGAAGGTTCCTGTCAGAACTGTGGGTCCGAGCAGGCACAGTTCAGATGTGCTCTGGGCCTTCCTGGGAAGGCGGCCTTCACCCTCCCTCGCTGCAGGGAGGCCGCCGGATGGGCACGAGCCCTGCTCTGCTTTCTCTGCTAGGACCCCTGGCCAGGCCCGGGCAGCCTCCCACCTGGCCCAGCCCCTGCAGCCTCCTGAACTGTCTGCTTCTAGGCACTGGCTGAGGGGCATGGGCAGATGTGGCCTTCAGCCCTGCAGAGGGTCAAGCTCCCCCAGGTGCTGTATGAAAACTCAGAAGGCGGCCCTGGCACCCCAGGCCACGGCAAACACGCCGCACACACTCCCTGGTGTTTTCTGTGTGAGGGTCAAGGCGCTGCCGCCAGGCAGCCGAGGTGAGGCAGGCGCTCTAAGGCATACGTTTGTTCATGTGTACATGGACATGGCTCACATGCGTGTGCCTGCCCTCCCAGCCCCAGAACATGCAACTAGAGGTGGGCTTCATGAGCCTGGTTTAAATGAATAGGAGCAAGGTCCTCGACAGAGAAGGGTGTGGGGAGCGAACACCATGGAGGAGTGGGCGGGGGCGCGGGACAGGGTGGGTGGGCACAGACAGGAAGGCCAGGGCTGCCACGCTGGGCGCTAGCATGAGGCTCAGGGGGTGGCTGGAGCCAGCGGCCTGGTCTCGGTGCACATTTGGGGAAGACTTGGCACCCCCAGACACCAGAGACACTTATCCTGCTGCTGGCCCTGTGGTCACAGGCTCTAGTGCCCCTTTCTCCACCTGGGGGGCGGGGGACAGTCTAAGGAGGAAGATCTTTCCAGGCCCTCCAGGGTGCAGTGCAAGCGCAAGGTTCTATGGTCCAGGGACCAGCTTGGCACGTGGGGAGCTGCTGAGGGTGAGGAGGGAGCAGAGAAACTGGGCACAACCCCAGGAACCAGCCAGGACCACAGAGCAACGGGCAGGGGCAGGCAAGGGGGATGGCCTGGGTCACCCCTGTACATGGCCACGCATCCCTTCAACACCAAAGCAGCCGCAGGACATCCCCGCCAGGACACCAGGAGCCGCAGCAAGGTGCAGGGGAGCACGTGATGTCGACAGCTGATGTCGGCGACACACCTCTGCCTATGTGCACGACAGGGACCCTCAACAGGGAGGCTGAGAGGCTCCCCACGGAAGAGTAACACCCCCTGGCCTCTAGGAGGTGCGCTGTTCCCTCTTAAGGTGGGAGACAGGCTGGCCACACACACAGGCATGAGCCCAGAAGCTTCCAGGGGCTCTTGTGACCAAGCAGCTATGTGGACACGTGAGGAGTGACCGCAGGACCCTGAGGGGACAGCACGGCCCACATGCCCCCTATCCCGCAAGCAACTGCACCTCGACAACAGGCAGGGCTGGAAGAAGCTGCAAGGACACGAGGCCAAGACAGAAGGGCCGGTGCCAGTGCCCAGCGCAGCCCGCCCTGTGGGGACCCCCAAGAAGAAGATGGAGTGGCAACTCCCACAGGGGCTGAGGGCCAAAGCCCCTGTCCTCCGGCTCTTCTTGCCATTCTGAGGGTGGCACCCACGGGACACGTGCTGGCTTCAAAGGCCGAGGCGGCATTTCCTGGCTGTGGATTCCTCTCTAGCTACAGACGCCAGTAACAGAGCCCAGCAAAGGGCTCTTTAGATCCTAAATGCCCATTCAGAGTCCTCATGCCAGGCAGGGCATCCCCCAAGGCCACCCAAAGACAAGCTGAGCTGCCAGCCCACCAAGGGCAGGGCCGCTTGCCTCCCAAGCCTCCTGCTCATGTCTCTGGCTGCGCCCCCACCCTCAGCTGCTCCTGAAGCACCCGACACTGTGTGCACCAGGCCAGGTGAGGAGAGCAGGGGGCTGGCGGGGGCCTGACTCTGTGCAAAGTGACCGCATCTACACGACTTGGGCTCTTGCCCCGTGGGGGGAATCCACATTTTCCAGAAATTAAGAATTATCTGGGAGGCCAGGCATGGTGGCTCACACCTGTAATCTCAGCATTTTGGGAGGTCGAGGCGGGCGGAACACCTGAGGTCAGGAGTTTGAGACCAGCCTGGCCAACGTGATAAAACCCCGTCTCTACTAAAAATACAAAAATTAGCTGGGCATGGTGGCGGGTGCCTGTAGTCCCAGCTACTCGGGAGGCTGAGGCAGGAGAATCGCTTGAACCCGGGAGGCAGAGGTTGCAGTGAGCCAAGATTGCGCCACTGCATTCTAGCCTGGGCGACAGAGCGAGATTCCATTTCAAAAAAAAGAATTATCTGGGGAACTTGTTCAAAACACAGGTTCTGGCGCCTCTACCCAAACCTGTGGGATCAGGATTTCCAGAAGGGAAGCCTGATGATATTTAACACACATTCCATGTGATTCTCACCCCAGAGGGGCAGGAAACAGTGTGGGTCTCCCCGGAACAAGACTAGACAGGAGGCATGTGAGGAAGAGCTCTGGCCAGGCCACTCCCTGGGACTCTTGAAGCAGGGTGCCCAGGCGCCTGCAGAGTCTGAAAACAGCTAGAGTCTGGCGTGCAGCTGCAGCTGAGGAGAGCCCTTGACCTCAACCCATCAGTCAGGGGCAAGGTTGAGGTGAGGCCATGTGCAAGGCCCTTGGTGGGGAAGTGAATGGCTGGGGGACCCTCCAAGGGCTGGGAGCAAAGGCAGGCGGGGGCTGCAGCCTCTCACCTTCACACCTCGCACTCGGAACTCCGCAAGGGCTCTGCTCATCTTGGTGGCGGCTGTGGGGTGGTCTTTGCCGTGGGCAATGACTTTGACCAGCAGGGAGTCATAGTGGGGCGAGATGACAGCTCCTTGGAAGGCGGACGCATTATCCAGGCGGATGCCCATGCCCTCTCCGCTCCGGAACACCTGTGGGAAGGGTGAGGCGTGAGGACCTGCGCCAGAAACTGCAGTCAAAAGTGCCCCACCCACCCCGAGGCTGGCCAGGTATGCACCCAGCAGCTGCTGAGAGCAGAGTGTGGGGTGTCCGCAGGTGAATCCCAGCTCTGGCTGGTCAGGTTTTGCTCTGTTTCTGCCACCAAACCCAGGAGTGCGTCCCTTCTCTATGTGCCACGCAGTCACTGCTACTGGCTCCCTGTGAGGAGCTGGGAGGGGGCAGAGGAGGAAGGGAATGCCTGCCGCAGAGCGGGAGAGGGGCCCAGGCAGGCAGGGGCCAGCCCTGCCTCTATTCCCATGGACCTGCTGCACCTGCCTGAGCAACCCTCTGGGCTTTCAGACTCATCCACGTGTCCATGCGTTCGTTCCACAGCACGGATTGAGGTCTGCTGACCCAGCCGCTAAAGGGCTTCGCTGTGGGCTCCTAGACAGTGAGGGGACGCGCAGGCTGGCGACAGGGCCTCCAAAGGACAGTGTGCAAGGCAAGAGGCGAGGCTGAACAGGGGGTTTGTTTTTGTTTTTAACAGGGTGGTGGGGAAGGCCTCAACATCCACCCATGCTCCCTTCCTTTCCTTTCCTTCCAGAAGGGAGGATGGGAAGGAGAGGAGGCAACAAGAAGTGGGAGAGGAAATGAAGGGACAGTGTCAGAGGCAGGAGAGTGCCTGCCCAGGGGTCCACACCCATCAGGGAAGCAAACCAAGGGTGAGGAGAGGGCAGCAGGGCAGTGGGACACGGCCAGGGCCAGACGGCAATGGGAGGGGCAGTGGAGAGGAGGAGACAGAGGCGCCGACACTCACACAGGCAGGTGGCTCATGCCGCCTGAGTGAGCTCCCGAAGAGAAAGGCTCCCCGGAGGTGGGGGACCCTTCAGGCCCAGGTAGGAAAGAAGGGGAGCGGGGGGACCGCCCAGTGGGGCTCGGGACACCCACTGCCCATTTCCGCTTCTCGGGGGCAGAGACCTGTGTTCAATAAAAAGGAACTTAATAAAATATTTAAGAGTGAACACTCAGCTGAGAGCAGGAACTGTCAGCTAAAAATACTCTGTGGTGAGGCAGGCTCTGAAGAGCCAGGCCTTGGAAGTGGGGATGGAGGGAGGCAGAGAAGTCAGGGGCCACTGGGCAGCACTCAGCCTGGGGCTGCCCCCACCTACGGATTCTTCCAGAAACAGAATGCAGGCGGCCAGCTCCCTGCTGAAGCCACAAGCTCTGCTGCTTCCAGAATCCAGAGAGCTCTGGTCCCTACCGCCAGCCTCCCCAGCCTCCCTTGTCTCAGAAGCCCAGAGCCTGGCCCAAACTCATGTTTGCTCCCCTCACCGCCCCCACACAAGCCCGGGGGCCTCTGCCTGGGACTCTGGAGCAGAGCTGGAGCTCCATCAATGTCTTGCCTCCTTTGGGGCTCAGGCCCCTGGATAGGGAGCAAGTCCCTAGCACAGCTGGCACGGTGCTGGCAGCACGTGCAGGGCTGGGAACAGGCACCACCGAGTAGGCCACAGGGCTCCTGCCCACAGCTGGGACCAGAGGCGGGGGAGATGGGTTTCGGAGGCCAATGACTGGGTCCCGGTGCTGAGAGGAGGGAAGGCCCAGGGAGCCCTCCTGGAGAAGGCTCGAGTCTTGCTGTGCTGGGGGGCCTACCCTGGGCCGCCTCGGCGCCCCCTACACCAGCTCTCTCCCCCGACCAAGGCTGCCATCTCACAGCCCCGAATCCGCCTCTCGGTCTCCCTCCTGTGCCGCCATCTCTGACTCCCTCACTCATCCTTGATGGGCCCCTGAGCTTGGCTCAGACTCCATTGGGACCTCTGGGCCCAGTCCTCTGCCGCCTCCACCCCCAGGTCCTGCCTTGCCAGCCCCTCCCTCAGATGGGAGGTGGCGCTTGGGCTCAGTTGGCAGCAAGGTGTGGGGCTCCTGTGGGAGTTGGAGGGTCAGGGGCTGGCTTTGTGTCTGGGTCCCTGCGTTTTGCTCCACCAAGCCGGCCTGCTCCCCGCTCCCACCCTCACGGCTTCCTCCTGACCTGGGCACCCAGCAGTCTCTTCCCCTGGGAGGCGCTGCCCCTCCTCTGGGCACTGCCTGCCCCCATGTACTCTATGTCCACTTCAGAGCCCATACGCGGGTCCTCCCTAACTGCCGGGCTGTGGCAACTTGGTGCTGCAGCCCCAGGCACCGGGCAGAACCTGTGCGCAGGTGAGCTGGCATCTCCCTCTGCTCGAGCGCCGCCCACCTCAATGCGGCCGGTGTCCGGCTGGAAGCTGCGCGCAGGGTCCTCGGTGGTGACCCGGCACTGGATGGCACACCCGTTGATGCGGATGTTCTCCTGCCGCAGGCCCAGGTCGGGTAGGCTCCTGCCCTCAGCCACGTGGATCTGAGCATGGACCAGGTCTACACTGTGGGGTGTTGGGGGGAGCGGGAAAGGATGGGAGAAGAGGGGAAACATGAGGCGGGGGATAGACGAGGGGCACCACAGCCAGGGGGGCGTCCACACACAGTGCAACTCCTGCCCATAGGCTCTGGGCCAGCCTGAACAGCCAGCTCCTCCCAACCAGTGGCTCCACCGGCCCCTGCCCTGCCCCCACCAGGAGCAGACTAAACTACACAGTGCTTGGCAGCTGGAGAGGGCCCGCTGAAATACCAGGACCACCTGCTCCTGCACCCCGACTCATGATGCCGTCCACACAGCCCTAAGCTGCTCCTCCCTGTACTCTGCCTCCTTCTTCCTTGAGGTCTGTTTTCCCCACTCCCCTAAACTCCCGCTTGGTAAAGCCTAGATTTGAAGCCTCAGCAGATCTCTAGGTCAGAGGGCCAGGATAGCTCATTCTTGGGGCCATATGTGCTATGCTGTGTGGGTGGCTGTGAGCGGGGCAGTGTGCAAGAGAACAGGTGCTGTGAAGGCTGGGCTCCTCGAAATGGCAACCACAGCTGTGAGAGGGTTGCACAGTGGGTGCTGGGTCAGGACCTGTCTTTCTGGGGCCTGTTTTCCTGCTGGGCTTGTGCCCAAAACCCCCTAGAGATGCTTGGAGAGTGCAAGCTTCCCCACTTCTGCAGGGTTTTCCAACCTCAGCCTTACTGCTCCTAAGGGCAGTCACAAGTCCAAGTGGAACAGCTGTTTAAAAAAAAAAAAAAAAAACTAGGCCGGGCACAGCAGCTCATGCCTGTAATCCCAGCACTTTGGGAGGCCAGAGTGGGTGAATCACACCAGGCCAGGAGTTCGAGACCAGCCTGGCCAACATGGTGAAACCCCGTCTCTACTAAAAATACAAAAATTAGCCAGGCCTGGTGGTGTGTGCCTGTAATCCCAGCTACTCGGGAGGCTGAGGCGGGAGAATCACTTCAACCCGGGAGGCAGAAGTTGCAGCACCACTGCACTCCAGCCTGGGCGACAGAGCAAGACTCTGTCTTAAAAAAAAACACTCAAGGTTTTACATGTATTGCCACTGAGGCCTGTGGTGAAGGCGGCCTGGATCCTGCACTGGCAGGATTTCCCCGTGTTCTTGCTGCCTGCTGGACCACTTCGCAGCAGAGAGGACAGCTCCCACTCAGTGCCACGGGCCAGGCCGCGCTCCTCCCATGCTTCATCTCCAAGACAGTGCGCTGAGAGCCCTGTCATTCCCACCAGAGGAGGAGCTCAAGGGTCAGAGAGGCTGGAGCTCACCCAGGCTCCATGTGGCTCAGGACCTGAGAGCACCTGAGCCCCAATCTGTCTGACACAAAACCCGCGCTCCAGAGCAGACAGACTCCCATCCCTAATAGGAGGCTCTAAGCAGACCCAAGACCGAGGAGTTCACAGCAGCTTGAGGAGAAAAGTCTCCTCGGCCAAAGCGTTGGCCTTGTCTCTAAGCTTCTCCTAAGGGGAGGGAGGGGCCTCCATGCCCCCGGCGGGCCACGGCAGCCACCCCGAAAGCATCCTCAGTCTCAGGCGGGGTGAGGGCTGGGGGCAGAACCAGGGTCAGGGATGCTCCACAGTGAGATGGGCTGGCCCAAAGCCAGCGTCAAGAAATTACATGGCTCAAAATAGAGACCTTGAAAGGGTGAGGGCCATCGTGACTGTCATTTAGAAACCAGGCGGATTTTTAAAATGTCATCCACAGTGCCTGCAGGGGGCATGCTAGTGCCACCTCTCTAGAGGGCTGTTCCAAGGGATGCTGCTTATCCTTCAATCAGATAATCCCGTTGAAGGGTTTACCCTCAGAACTCTTCAGAGCTGAAGCCAAACATTCGGGCACACAGATGATAACTGACACGCTTAATAACCACCAAAGCCAGACACAATCTAATTGCCTAACCATCGAGGACTATGTAAGTTAAGAAATATACACGAGACGGAATAGTACGCGGCCACTAAAAGTATTCAGAGAGAATTACGGCCTGGGGAAATGCCTTCAACAAATATTAAATTTGAAAAGTAGAATAAAAATTCTATATAAAACATCTCAATTGCATCAAACTATGTCTCTAGTAAAGCAAGCAAACTGGGAAAGGAGCAAACCAAAGACAACCGGAGATGCCTGGTTTCCAGCGCCAGCTGTGTGACCCCGAGCAACTCTCCAAATGTCTCTGAGCCTTGCTTTACTCCTCTGACAGATGGGAGCACCTGGGCCTGAGCAATCGGCAGCGTCCTGGCAGAGAGGAGGGCTGTCATCATTTTTATTTGCTCCTTTGTGCTGATTTTTATAATAACCATGTAATGCTTTTAGAATAATGACTTTTAAAACACTAAGTACCTGGATCCCCATTGCTCTCCACCAATGTGGGGAGTGATCAAGCCCCTGGCTGCCCCCAGGAGCCACTTCGCCTGCACTTTATGCAAATCCTAGAAGCCGTGCCTCCCGCCCCGCCCGCCTGCGCTCACTCGGTGATCTCCTCCGTGACCGTGTGCTCCACCTGCAGGCGGGAGTTGACCTCGATGAAGTAGTGCTTGCCATGCCTGTCCACCAGGAACTCCACGGTGCCTGCGTTCTCGTAGCCCACCTGTGGGGGCGGCCGCGTGAGCAGGGGGGGCACAGGCAGGGCCTGGGCAAACTCACTGGACCCAGGACAGAGATTCCGTCCCACCCATTGGGTTGGTTCCGTAAAAGAATGGCCTGTGGCAAACCCTGCCCCCACAGATGGCAGGCAGACCCCAGGGCCAGGGTCATGCTCCTGCCTGGACATGTCCCCCAAGTAGTCCACTGGGCTCCAGGGTTCCTGGAGTCACAGATGGCTGCACCCAGCTCATCTGGGATGAGACATGGGCAGAAGCCCCCACCCACCCCAGGCTCGGCACCTTGCCCTGCTGCCTCCTGGGCTTGCCCGCCAAGGCTGTGTCATCCACTCAGACCCGGAGACCCAGGCCTCTCCCAGCCCCTGATTCTGCTTGGAGGTGTTTTCAGAAAGTCCCCTTCTAGTCTACTGCGCAGTCACCTCTGGCCACCACCACCCAAAGAAATTCATTTGAGAGGTACCAACAGATAATGACTCTAACTCAAATTTCAGCCCTAATTCCAGTTTCACTTTTGGTCCCACCAAAACGACAAACCAGACTGAATCACCTCCCTTAAACCTGTTATGGAATGTGAAATAGTATAAGCCAGTAAATAAGACCTGTCTTAAACGCGACCTTGGTCAATGCCTCGCGTTAGCTGTGGCTGAGGCCTTGCTGCAGAGTGCACACCCCAGCCTTCAGCCTGGGGAGGTGACGCATCCTCCGCTGCCTATAGGCCAGGGAAGAAGAGGGGGCAGGACCCTGCTGCACGCCTGGCCACAGCAGGTGCTCTCCAGGCCAGTCCTGGGGCAGGTTGCTGTGGGGAGATAGCTTGCCACCTCAGCCTCCTCCAGGACCCCCCAACCAGAGCTCCCAGAAGAGCAGAGATGGGCAGAGGGTGCAGAGCAAGGAAACAGACCATAATAAACATGATGTAGGAGACAGAAGCACATGAGGGAGGAATGCCTTCGTAATGGTCCTCAATCTTGACAGAATCCACGGAATCTCATTCTCCTGATGACAGGGATGAGCTGGTGCCACAGAGAAGCCAGGTCTGTGTAGCAGCAGGGCTGAGGAGGCAGCTGGGGCTCCTTCCCTCCCTCTTCTCAGCCACCCTGGACTCTAAGCTTGGCCTCTGGGCCAGGTGCCTCAAGTGCACATGGAAAGGATGCCACGGACCCACTTCTGGCCCCCAAGAGAGTCCTTCACCCTCTTCTCCCCATCCCCAGTCACTCAGGGTCCCCTTGCCCCACCAGCACCCCACTGTGAGGCCTGCCGGCCTGTGAGCACAGACTCCTGTCCCAACACGGGAAGCCCACCCTTCACCTGCTTAGCGAGTTTCACAGAGTCGCTGGTGAGCCGAGTCCGAAGCTGCGGGTCCAGGTGGGCGGCAGGAGCAATCTCGACCACCTTCTGGTGCCGCCGCTGGATGGAGCAGTCTCGCTCGTACAGGTGCAGGATGTTCCCATACTGGTCCCCTGGGGAGGGAGGTAAACTGGGCTTAGCTTTTACTGGAATCTACACGCCTCCAAAATGCCCCTATCACCCCCACATAACCACTATGGCCAGTCGGTGCCGGCTGCCAGCGGTACAGAGGCTGCCAGGAGAGACACCAGCACCACCAAGGCTGTGAGGACCAACTGCCAGCTCGGTCCCTAGAGCCCACTTTCCAGAGTCCTCTGGAAAAGCGCCCGACAGACCCCAGGGCTGTCTCCAAGGCCAGCCACTGTGACCACACCAGGACTGGGCCTCTCAGCTCCTGCCTCCAGCTGCCCCAGGCGGGGCGTCGGGACCACTCACCCAAGATCTGCACCTCGATGTGGCGTGGCTTCTCGATGAACTTCTCCACGAACAGCGCCCCGTTCCCAAAGGCGGCCAGAGCCTCCGAGTAGGCCCGGGTGTAATTCTCCTCCAGCTCCTGCGAGGGCGGGCAGGGGCCAGGCAGACATCAGACCCCACAGCGCTACCTCTCCCCTGCCATGAATCCCACCCACTTTCCAGATGCCTTGAGTGGTCCACCCCTGCCCCCACGGCAGGCTGCCCTGCCCTGCTCCCAGCCCTGGGCATCTTCACTCACCTCGTAGCTGTGCACGACCCTCATGCCACGCCCTCCACCCCCATAGGCCGCCTTGAAGATAATGGGGAAGCCGTAGGTGTTGGAGAACTCGTGGGCCTCATGCAGGGACGTGATGGGGGCATCTGTGCCAGGGACGACAGGAACACCTGTTGGGAGAGAGGTGTGGGGGAATCTCTGTAACAGGCGGGAATCCCTGCCACCCCTCCCTGCTGGACCCTCTCCAGGAGTGCGTGGCCACCCCTTGCTTGCCCGTTATATTCACCTGCAGCGATGGCAATGGCCCGGGCCTCCACCTTGTCTCCCATCTTGCGGACCACTTCTGGACTTGGCCCAATAAACCGGACCCCTGCATCCTGGCAGGCCTGGGCAAAGTCCGCTCGCTCAGAGAGGAACCCGTAGCCAGGGTGCACTGCATCTACGTTGTTCTCCTGCGGGTGGGGGTCAGGGAGAGGACGGTACCCTTCAGTCCCTTCCAAGGCCTCAGCCAGCCTCTTCCCCTGCCTAACCTGCCGAGCTCCATCCGTTTACCCACCGACGCACAGAGACGCTGAGCACGCCAGCCTCAAGAGACCCCCGCGGCAACTAAGACTCCCTGGTCCCTGCTGTCCAGGCCCAGCCAGGCCACTGGGCTCACCTTGGCCACCTTGATGATGTCTGGGATGTGCAGGTAGGCCTGCACGGGCGCTAGGCCGCGGCCGATGAGATAGGCTTCATCTGCTTTCTGCCGGTGCATCTGGCCCGTGTCCTGTTCAGAGTAGATGGCTACGGTGCGGATGCCCAGCTCCGTGCAGGCCCGGAACACACGGATGGCAATCTCACCTAGAGGACAAAGAAATGAGAAGTTAGATTCCTAGGTCCTAGGAGAAGCAAAAAGGGGAGTGGGGAGCCAGGGCCTGGGGCAGTGAGTGGGAGAAGAACGCTAAGGCTGGGGCTGGCCACAAGGCTCCTCTCACCAGCCCCACTGGTGCTCACCTCTGTTGGCCACCATGACTTTCTTGATGGGCTTATACTCCAGGCGCCGGACATTTGGGGAGGCAGCGGGGGCGGTGGAGGTTCGGCGGATTCCCAGGAGCCTCAGGCCCCCATGGACTGTTCGGAACTTCAGCATCTGGGGAGGGAAGTCAGAGCCCAGGTTAGTGCAACTTCAGCACTGAGGCTCCTCAGAATGAGTGAGGGCCCTTCCCAACCCCACAGTGGCCCCATAGAAAGGCTAGCACCATCTACCTCCTGGATGCCAGGCCAAGCCCAATATTTCCTGGCTCTAGAGAAGGGAGCAAATCCAAACCCAAATGGAGCCCCCAGCTCACCCTGATATCCTAACTGTGACCTATTGTTGTAGAGACAGGGTCTCCCTATGTTGCCTAGTGTGGTTGCAAATGATCCTCCCGCCTCAGCCTCCTGAGTAGTTAAGACTACAGGTGTGAACCGCCTTGCCCAGCATAATATGCCCTATAACTTTTAAAAGTATCACGTCGGCCCATCCTGGCTAACACGGTGAAACCCCGTCTCTACTACAAATACAAAAAAAAAAAAAATTAGCCGGGGGTGGTGGTGGGCACCTATAGTCCCAGCTACTCGGGAGGCTGAGGCAGGAGAATGGCATGAACCCAGGAGGCAGAGCTTGCAGTGAGCCAAGATCGTGCCACTGCACTCCAGCCTAGGCGACAGAGCGAGACTCTGTCTCAAACAAACAAACAAACAAAAAAGTATCAGGTCGGGGGCGGTGGCTCACGCCTGTAATCCCAGCACTTTGGGAGGCCGAAGTGGGAGGAGCACCTGAGGTCAGGAGTTCGAGACCAGCCTGGCGTCTACTAAAAATACAAAAAAATTAGCCGGGCATGGTGGCACACGCCTGTAATTCTAGCTACTCAGGAGGCTGAGGCACGAGAATCGCTTGAACCTAGAAGACAGAGGTTGCAGTGAGCTGAGATTGCGCCACTGCCCTCCAGCCTGGGCCACATCAAGACTGTCTCAAAAAAAAAAAAAAAAAAAA